>NC_044032.1:425068101-425374413 GCF_901765095.1 Microcaecilia unicolor
AATTACCTGCGATGATCCGGATGAATGGGAACATGCAAATATGCCTCCAAGATCTCCAAAGCGGAGAAAAACTCCCTCTTGTGAACTGCCACAATTATGGATCTGAGTGTCTCCATCCAAAAGGAGGAAGAACTGAAGGGCCCTGCTCATAAGTACATAAGTACATAAGTAGTGCCATACTGGGAAAGACCAAAGGTCCATCTAGCCCAGCATCCTGTCACCGACAGTGGCCAATCCAGGTCAAGGGCACCTGGCACGCTCCCCAAACGTAAAAACATTCCAGACAAGTTATACCTAAAAATGCGGAATTTTTCCAAGTCCATTTAATAGCGGTCTATGGACTTGTCCTTTAGGAATCTATCTAACCCCTTTTTAAACTCCGTCAAGCTAACCGCCCGTACCACATTCTCCGGCAACGAATTCCAGAGTCTAATTACACGTTGGGTGAAGAAAAATTTTCTCCGATTCGTTTTAAATTTACCACACTGTAGCTTCAACTCATGCCCTCTAGTCCTAGTATTTTTGGATAGCGTGAACAGTCGCTTCACATCCACCCGATCCATTCCACTCATTATTTTATACACTTCTATCATATCTCCCCTCAGCCGTCTCTTCTCCAAGCTGAAAAGCCCTAGCCTTCTCAGCCTCTCTTCATAGGAAAGTCGTCCCATCCCCACTATCATTTTCGTCGCCCTTCGCTGTACCTTTTCCAATTCTACTATATCTTTTTTGAGATAAGGAGACCAGTACTGAACACAATACTCCAGGTGCGGTCGCACCATGGAGCGATACAACGGCATTATAACATCCGCACACCTGGACTCCATACCCTTCCTAATAACACCCAACATTCTATTCGCTTTCCTAGCCGCAGCAGCACACTGAGCAGAAGGTTTCAGCGTATCATCGACGACGACACCCAGATCCCTTTCTTGATCCGTAACTCCTAACGCGGAACCTTGCAAGACGTAGCTATAATTCGGGTTCCTCTTACCCACATGCATCACTTTGCACTTGTCAACATTGAACTTCATCTGCCACTTGCACGCCCATTCTCCCAGTCTCGCAAGGTCCTCCTGTAATCGTTCACATTCCTCCTGCGACTTGACGACCCTGAATAATTTTGTGTCATCGGCGAATTTAATTACCTCACTAGTTATTCCCATCTCTAGGTCATTTATAAATACATTAAAAAGCAACGGACCCAGCACAGACCCCTGCGGGACCCCACTAACTACCCTCCTCCACTGAGAATACTGGCCACGCAATCCTACTCTCTGCTTCCTATCTTTCAACCAGTTCTTAATCCATAATAATACCCTACCTCCGATTCCATGACTCTGCAATTTCTTCAGGAGTCTTTCGTGCGGCACTTTGTCAAACGCCTTCTGAAAATCCAGATATACAATATCAACCGGCTCCCCATTGTCCACATGTTTGCTTACCCCCTCAAAAAAATGCATTAGATTGGTGAGGCAAGACTTCCCTTCACTAAATCCGTGCTGACTTTGTCTCATCAGTCCATGTTTTTGTATATGCTCTGCAATTTTATTCTTAATAATAGCCTCCACCATCTTGCCCGGCACCGACGTCAGACTCACCAGTCTATAATTTCCCGGATCTCCTCTGGAACCCTTCTTAAAAATCGGAGTAACATTGGCTACCCTCCAGTCTTCCGGTACTACACTCGATTTTAGGGACAGATTGCATATTTCTAACAGTAGCTCCGCAAGTTCATTTTTTAGTTCTATTAATACTCTGGGATGAATACCATCAGGTCCCGGTGATTTACTACTCTTCAGCTTGCTGAACTGACCCATTACATCCTCCAAGGTTACAGAGAATTTGTTTAGTTTCTCCGACTCCCCCGCTTCAAATATTCTTTCCGGCACCGGTGTCCCCCCCAAATCCTCCTCGGTGAAGACCGAAGCAAAGAATTCATTTAATTTCTCCGCTACGGCTTTGTCCTCCTTGATCGCCCCTTTAACACCATTTTCGTCCAGCGGCCCAACCGACTCTTTGGCCGGTTTCCTGCTTTTAATGTATCTAAAAAAATTTTTACTATATATTTTTGCTTCCAACGCTAATTTCTTCTCAAAGTCCTTTTTTGCCCTCCTTATCTCCGCTTTGCATTTGGCTTGGCATTCCTTATGATCTATCCTGTTACTTTCAGTTGGTTCTCTTCTCCACTTTCTGAAGGATTGTTTTTTGGCTCTAATGATTTCCTTTATCTTACTGTTTAGCCACGCCGGCTGACGTTTAGTCTTTTTTCCCTTTTTTCTAATACGTGGAATATATTTGTCCTGAACCTCCAGGATGGTGTTTTTAAACAGCATCCACGCCTGATGCAAGTTTTTTACTCTGCGAGCTGCTCCTTTCAGTCTTTTTTTCACCATTTTTCTCATTTTGTCGTAATCACCTTTTCTATAGTTAAACGCTAGCGTACTTGATTAAAGAACCCTCCCTTCTTGAGTACAAAATAGATGGAATATGTTCCAGAATACCTCTTGGCAAGTGGCACTGGAGCAATAGTCTCCAACACCAACCACCTGTGCAAAGTGTCCCTATCTGCAGTCGCCTTCTGACGATTGCCATAAAGGGAGAGGATGAAAGGAATGATGGTACTTCAGAAGATAACCAACCAACTTTCAGAAGATCCAAGATCCACTGGTCATATGCAACATGGGCCCACATCCGGTAGAAGAACTGTAGTCACCCTCCAATTGGAGGAACTGGAGGATGGATCCTCAAAACTTCACTGAGCCCGGGGACTAAAACTAGGGGTCCCTTGAGCCCGTCACGGTCACTGCAGCGACCTCCCCAAAAGGGATGAAAGGACCAAACGCACCCCCATATGCTGCAGGAAACAAAACCTATGAGCATCCTTTGGATGCCTGTAGGAGATATCCCAAAGAGCAGAGCTGGCCTGGATCTCTGGCAACTGCAGTACTTTAGATTCACCCAAATCCTTGACCAGTTTCACACACCAGAGACCACATCCGCCAACCACTGTTGCAGCCATAAAAAAAAACGCTCTGCACTGTTGTGCAAGAGACTTTGCTAAGGCACAGACCAAATCAGAGGACATCCTCATCTCCAGATATGCCAGGTCATTCGATACACCAGGAGCATGAGGAATGTTTTCTGCCCACCAGAAACAAGCCTTTGCAACAGCCACCACAGATGGCAGCCTACAATGCTTGAGAGGACACCTCAAAAATCTCTTGAGAGTGGCCTCCAGATGCCGATCCTGAGGATCCTTAACAGCAGCATTCCCTTCAACGGGTACAGCCATCTTCTTAGTGACCACCATAACTAAAGTGTCCACTTTAGGCACACAAAACCAACTCTGATCCAGACACTGGCAACTGGTACAACCAGGCCATAGCCCTTGCAGTATGGAGCAGAGCAGACAGCTGCAACCATTGAGCCTCAGTTCCTTTAGACCCTAATGATCACCCTTCCTGGGCACTTTTGCTTGTTCCTTTTGCAACCCCAGGCACTGTAGCACCAGGAAGGTTAACCAGAGTAATACTTACCTGTTGAAAAGACATACCACCGAGGGGTCCTCTCTAACCATAGACTGAGGCATCCTCCAACGCCTCCCGGGACCAATCACACCCCCCCCCAAGACCCCTCCTCTACCAACAGAGGTGGGGGGGTTTAAATCCTCCATACTTTCCAGATCCAAAAGCAGCTTTGGAAACTTAGCCTCAAAAGGCCCTCCCCCTTCAACCCCAATCTCCACAAATCCTGGATGGAAGCACCTGAAGAATGGCACTTAAACTCATTACATAAGGTATGATGCAATAATATTTGACCTTGATTTGTCCTTGCCATTTTCAGGGCATAGACTGTAGAAGTCTGCCAAGAAGAGTCCTTATTCAAAAACTTCAGAAGTTGTCATCGAAACCCCTGAAGATCCATTCCAACCCATCCAAATGTATTCAGCCACGATCAGGACACAGACTGTAGAAGTCTGCCCAGCACTGGCCTTGTTCCACTCAGTGCAGCCTTAAGGTCTCACAAGAGAACGGAAGAGTGGACTCCCTGTAACAGACAGGCAAGGCAGACAAGGAAGCTGTTCAAATACCAAAAGGCAGAAACCAAACAGATGGAGATACAGGGAAAGGAAGAGACAGCTTCAGACCAAATAAGAAAAGGACACAAGTTCCCCTTTTTGTTTGAACATTGAAATTGCCTCTCAAAAGTTGTTTTTTTAAGCCTCAACAATAAACAGAACCCCGGATCTGTATGTCGTTATATTCCTTTTATTTCTTTTTTTTTTAAGAATTCAAAGACTCACAGACCATACCATCTGCTGAAGAGAAATACTGAGTTCAGGTCTGCATAGTATCAGATAGGCTACTTCAGTTAGTTCACTGTCTCCCCATCTGCTAGGAGGACATATACCAACTCAAAGGGAATGGTCTGAAGCAAGATGCTAAGGAAACAAACCTTTCATGAATCTATTAATGGATGAACTGAAACTGGTTTATCAACCTTAGAATGAAAAGCACATGTAGCTCTCAAATGTACTCTCACCAAGTTAGTTTTGAGGCCAGAATCTGAAAGGTGGCGGAGGTACTCAATAGATAGCTTGTAGTAGGTGTTCTGGCTGCACATCAGAGAGAAATTTCCACTTAAGTGAAAACATTTAGGAATATCCTACAGACTGTAAGGATGATTTAAGGAACTAAATCTGTCATCAGGAACCATGCCACCAGGGCTGAACAATGAGCATCTGGATGAAGAAGGAACCTTTTGTTCTGTGTTATTAGGGTTGGAAAGAGGACCCAACTTAAATTGTTCCTTGGATGATAATTCTACAAGGAACAAGGTTTGATGTGGCCAGTAGGGAACTATTAGAATTATGGTTCCTTGGTCTCGGTTTGAGAATAGCTTTCCCTACGAGGAAGTGGGGGGTGGGGGGAAATGTATATAAGGCATCTTGGGCTGTATAGTTGGGGAGCATACAACAGAACATGAGCAGGGAAGCTGCTTGCTTTGAGAAGTGAAAAAGTCTATCACTGGGGTTCCCCACTGCTGGAATAGTCAAACTACTGATGCAATGAGGGACCATTTGCGATGTTGATGGACTCTGCTCAATTTGTCTGCTACAGCATTGTTTGCCGACTAGGTAAACATCTCTTAGAAAGATGTTTTGAGAAGCTGCCTAACTCCATATCTGGATTGCTTGCCAACAGAGAGTAAGAACCTGTTCCTCCCTTTTTGTTCAGCTAATACATTGCTACCTGGTTGTCCATGCGAATTAGTATTACCTGGGGATATGGTTCTGGAAGTCTTGATAATGTTCCAAACACCTTGCAACTCCAGAAGGTTGATTTGTCTTTTTCTCCCATGGAGGTCAAGAACCCTGTGTGGAGATCATTTAGGTGTGCTCCCCAAGCTGTCATGGAGGCATCTGTAGTAAGGACCTTGTGATGTGGAAGGGGCCGGAATGGAATGCCCCACGTCAGATTTTAAGACACCACCCACCAATG
The DNA here is from genome assembly GCF_901765095.1 of Microcaecilia unicolor. Taxonomy (NCBI): domain Eukaryota; kingdom Metazoa; phylum Chordata; class Amphibia; order Gymnophiona; family Siphonopidae; genus Microcaecilia; species Microcaecilia unicolor. The sequence continues at coordinate 425,073,606 of NC_044032.1, forward strand.
TAGAGTGGCACAGCTGTGGCATGATCTGAATGTGAGCTGATAGTAATTCTGTCGCTTGGGACCACCAAAATGAAAGTGTCCACTGAGAAATTCAGAAGTGAAGACAAGCCAATGGAGTTACATGGACTGTTGAAGCTATGAGGAGTGGCCTAGTGGTTAGAGCACTGGTCTTGAAATCCAGAGGTGGCCAGTTCAAATCCCAGTGCTGCTCCTTGTGATCTTGGGCCCTCCATTGCCTCAGGTACAAACTTAGATTGTGAGCCCTTCTGAGACATAGAGATATCCAGTGCACCTGAATGTAACTCACCTTGAGCTAGTACTGAAAAAGGTGTGAGCAAAAATACAAATAAATAAATGTGGCTGCATAGGCAGAGCATCTGTTGAGCAGATACTTGGGTGGAGTTGAAAACCTGAGTGGCAAGATGTATGTTTGCCTTTGGTTGAGGAAGAAAGGCTAAGCCTTGAATAGTATCCATGAGAGCCCCTATTAGCTTGGTGGAAGATGCAAGGGAAAGGTTAGCCTTTTCATGTTACAAAATGGCTCAGAGGGAGACAGGCAAAAATACCTGGAAACACTAAGGGAAGCTGGAGAAGTTGTTTGGAAAGAGAAGAGACAAATGGAAGAAAAGGTAACCGATACAGTAAAATTGGGGGACAAGACCTTTTTCAGATATTAAGTGACAGGAGGCAGTGCCAAAATAGCATTGTGAGGCTCAAAGCCGAGGAGGAGGAATATGTAGAAGCCGATAAGGATAAAGCTAAACTACTTAATTATTTCTGTTCTGTGTTCACGGATGAAAAGGCCTGGGGAAGGACCGCAGAAAATGAATGTAAATGGGGATGGAAGTATGGTAGACCAGGACCAATTCACAGAAGTGTTTGTGAGGAGCTAACTAAACTAAAAGTAGACAAAGCAATGGGGTCTGATGGAAAATATCCGAGGGTACTCAAGGAACTCTGAGAAGTCTTAGCAGCTCCACTGTCTGACCTCTTCAATGCTTCCTTTGAAGCTGAAGTGGTCCCGGAGGACTGGAGAAAGGCGGATGTGGTCCCCCTGCAGAACAGCAGAAGTAAGGAATTACAGACCCATCAGTCTGACCTTGGTGGTGAGTAAACTAAAGGAAACGCTTCTGAAGTGGAGGATTGTGATGTTTCTCGAAGCAAATGGACTACGGGACCTGAGGCAGCATGGCACCACTAGAGGCAGGTCATGTCAGACAAATCTGATTGATTTCTTTGACTGGGTGACCAAACAGTTGAACGTGGGAGGGGCGCTAGATGTGGTATACTTAGATTTTAGCAAAGTGTCTGACACGGGTCCATACAGGCAACTGATAGAGTGCCCTCAGTATGGTACCCAAAGTGACTGACTGGGTCAAAAACTGGTTAAATGGGAAGAAATAGAGGGTAGTAGTAAATGAAACTTGCTTTGAGGAAAGGGATGTTATCAGTGGTGTGCTGCAGGGATGGGTCCTCAGAAAAGAGCCAATTGCCATTCCATTAACAGAAGACATCCAGTAAATGTGGATTCTTTTCCCCTCTACAAAGACTTCATAAACTACCTAAGATTCCAGTGGTACATGAATATAGGATGTCAACCCACATCTTTGGAAGCAGTCCCATCACTGGTGGCCACCTATGGGCTCACAAAATCAGCCCAAGAAGAAAATGGTACAGATACCTGATGTTTTATAGAGAGTTAAAAAGAATACAAGCAATGCTAGCAGAGGCCAGGCTCCATAAAATAACCTCTAATTGTCCTGAAATAATAAGAGTATTTCCTTCAGAATGAAAAAAAAATGTTCTGAAGGTAGACACCAGCACCTTGGATTAAGTTGGGACCTAAAAAATCTCTACCTTCCAGGTCTCAACCAAAGGGAAATCATATATTGCTTGTCAAGGTGTCCTCTGCAGTGGACAGTTTATTCCAGGGGTGTCCAACCTTGGCCCTTGCCAGGTCAGGTTTTCAGGATTTCCCCAATATGCATGATCTCTTTGCATACAAAGGAGGCAGTGCATGCAATTAGATTATCATGCATATTTATTGAGGAAATCCAGAAAACCCAACTGGATTGTGGCCATCGAGGACCGGGTTGGACAATGAGAAATCCTGAAAACCTGACTGGATTGTGGCCCTCAAGGACCAGATTGGACAATCCTGGTCTAAACAATCTGCTGGGGTTTGTTGCTGCAGCCATCATACAAAGAAGCTCCTTGATAACAGAATGTCAAATACTAGTGACTGGGACACACTACCTCTTGAAGAATGGGTTGTATGGAAAAATTCCCTACAAACCCTTGAACAGCTCCATATTCCACTCAGCACTGCCTGCCGCAAAGCAATCTGTATGTTCAGATGCATCTGAAAAAGCTACAGCTACAGTGGCCTACTTGAAAGTAATAGATATGAAGAACCCCTTATTTGGGATTCATCTTCAAAGCCAAGTTATCACCACAGCCTAATCACGCTATTTCACACCTACAGTTGTGCTGGCCATAAAGATAACAGCAGATATCGAGTGAATTGGCCAGCTAGGCAGTCAAAGCAACAAGTGGGCAACATACAATCAAGCTAGGAAAATTCTACATATATGTCAGCAACAAAATCAAGGGGAGAAAAGCTACCGAAGTGGAGGACTAGAAGAAACCTTACGGAATATGCAGAATAGTAAGGTCAATGGATGAGTCTTCCAACAAGTAAACCACTTGTACAACTGGTAGATTTTCAAGTCTGAAATTTATTGGAGAACAGAAAACACCATGTTTCAGCTTGAAAAAAGCCTGTTTCAGGAGTCTGTAAACAATATGTAAATATAATAAATCATAAGGTACCAAAAATATAGATGATACCATTTTCTTTATGCTGATTCCTTTTGAAATCAGCCACATCCTTGATCTTAAGTAGCTTATTCTGAGCTATACAAGAATGCATGTTTGATGACAATGTTTGAAGCCTTAAGTACCACAATTACACTTTATTATTATTATTGCTGAATATCCTTAGAAGCATGCAGGATCTTGCTGTTACCTTTTTCATTTATATTTATAAACATAACCATTACATTGTTACTTATTGCAGAATATTTTAACATTCTATATGCAGGTGGTTAGCCATTCATTGTTTTTTGTGCCACTGATTTAGGCTATTTTTCCTTATAACAATACCTAAGTCCTATTGATATTTTCTTTTGTGGCAGTTTGTGCCTAATATTTAATCTCTGCATGTGTGTGTGCGTTTTAGTATGCACATGTGTTTATAAGTATATATACATCTGACATGATTTATCTTTGTATTTATTCCAGAACTTTTTAGTTTACATCTACTTATATATACTTACATATGGCTTTTCGCATTAACATGTTGTGTGATTCCCAGTAATTATATATTTTTAATGTTTTTTTTTGTTTTATGATTTGTGTATTGTTTAGGACCCCATGAAGCAGGCTTTTTCTGTTCTCCAATGAACTACAAATTTGAGAATCTACCAGTTGTATGAGTGGTTTAAGTGTTGAGACTCATCCATTGAGCTTAATGTTCAGCAACAAAATCAAGTATTTGGTCAACACAACCAGAACAGCATTATGTGCCCACCAACCAAAATCCAGATGATCCATGCTACAAGAACTGTGCCAGCATCCCATTTAATGAGGACATGGTTGAGAGGGCCAGATTTCCTTTTAAAATTAATCGCATCATCAGTACCACAGAGATCTCAAGCTTGTAAATACTAAACAACTCAGAAGTCCACACAAAAATAACCAACCATTCTTGCTACTAGAATTGCTTCTGAAAATAACCTGGGAGCTACCACCATCAACTGCTTTTCAGCTTGGGCAGCATCAAGAGTCATGCACCTCATCCATACTGTGGCTCTTACTTCAACCAGTTGATGGGAAGCCCATATACCTGTCACCTTTGACACCTTTTGTGCAATTAACTTACTTGAGCAAATATCGTAAACTACCTACAAGAAATGTATGCTGAGGAGCTCAAAGACATTAGATCCTTTCATCAACAAAGATAGCCTGCTGAGAGCTGGTGGCCATCTCACCCACACTTAACTAGATGAGTGTGACTATGTGGCAAGCATCAAGAAAAAGAGTATGGTAGATTTGTCAGCAGACTTACTCGGCATCAATCCACCATTCATTTGCATGGGGTTAGATGTCTTCAGACCCTGGTCAGTAATGTCATATCAAAAAAGTGGATGGGTGAACAGCAAATGTTGGGCTGTGATGTTAACCTCAATGTGAACAGCACAAATGCTCATGCATGAGAATGTTGATAGACAACAAGCTTCTTAAATGCTTTTCAAACCTTGTTCTCCATCAGAGGACCAGCTAAACAAATCCAGTCCAAATGTGGAACAAACTTTGAGTGCATGTAGAAAGCTGGAGATTGCATTTAAGTTTGACAGTCACCACAAAGATACAATTAAGTACATGTGAAGGGGGGATGCATTACTGGGATTGACTGCTGCATCCTCAACATTAAGCTCTGAGAAACAGGGCTTACGCGACTTACCTATGAAGTCCTGACTACCTTCCTTGCAGAGGTCTTAGCCATGATACACAAGGCCTCTGATTCCAGTATCTTCTGATCTTGAATCACCATCCTGATACTAGCTATGCTCTTGCCACAAAAGACTGGGCCAATTCCAACTCCACCAGGAGAATTCAATAAAAAAGGATCTCAAACATCAAATGTAGACAAATGTTGGACTCGAGTACATTCCAACGCTGCAGAACTGTAGCAAATGGCAGACATCCAGGATGACGACCTTGATCTGCTTTAACCCAGGGTAATAAATGGCCTTTGAGGCTTGTCTAGATCTTTCCTAGTAAAGATGGAAAATGTTCACAAAATTGAAAATCAAGACTGAACCAACGGACAGCAAAGAACTTTTACAAACCCATCAAAATAGTATACTCATCATGCCTCATGAAGGGGCATGAATCTTAGAGACTGCTGTTTACTCCAGAGGACTCCGTTTTCCAGTGCACTCTCATTTCAGGTCCTGCGGAATGAAGAAATCCCTTGGATGTCAGAGCTCAGGAATAAAGGAGGCACACTTTGTGCAACAGATCCAGTTCTGCAGAAATGGACTTTGCATGTTATGTTTATCTATAGATACCAAACAGGGAGTATTCTACCCCCACTTAATACATGTGGAGGTTAGGTTGCCTATACTTCTACTCCAGTTGTATTATGAACCAGTTTGGCACAGTTCCTGTGAGTTGTAGTTCTACTCACTTGTTGCCCGAGTATATGATCCTTACTCCCACTGTCATTTGGGTCTTTCCTATTGGCTCAGACTAGCTTCATGCCACCTTCCTTTCTGGCCTATAAACCTCTGGGGAAGTATATGCCAGTGTTACGTAGGAGTCCTTATGGGTGTCTGGACTTTTAAAAGACATCAGCAGGTATATCACTATATGAAATTAAAGCAATATGTACATGTGCTAGGAGAGATGAGCACAATGTATCTGCTCCAATTTAATCTGTACCCAAGCAGATTAAGCACATGGAGCAGGTGTCAAGTTTTAGATTTGTCACATCAAACATAGAAAACAAAAACAAAATAAATTTAACACTGAAGTAATTTTAATTAGAAGACATGACTTATCAGGAAAAGTTGTTTTCTACACAGCTGAATAGTCACAAAGCTAAGAGCACTGTGCCACAAATTCAACTTGACAAAGATCAGAGAACTGTTCAATCCCAGCAATGTACTTGTTAACAAAAAAAAAAAAGGATTTAAACAAGTTCCTGGAAGAACAGTTGATAAATCAGTATTAGCTAGGCAGAGTTGGGGACCTACTGTATCCCTTATATGTAACCAGAAAACTTGATTTGTAAAGACGAAGTATTTTTGACCTGGGCTGGCCATTGTTGGATGCTAGCATTGATAGATCTTTGGTCTCATTCAATGACATTACTACCATTATCCTATTAGTAGGAAATGTTATCAAGTTAGATATCCAGCATTTTTGCTCAGTACCTTTCTTCTTCTAATGAAATGGAATGTTAGCCATTTTCTTTACAAAAGTAGCAAAGGGATGACCCCACCACTCTTCTTGGGGAGGGAAAAAAAACAACTGAAGAAATGGAGGCTGATTCCTATTCTAAAGCAGGCTACTAAACTTTAAACAGTTGCCCACAACTGCTCAGACTGGCCATCTCAAACAGCATATTTTTCCAACAAAGCTAAGCAATGTGAGGTCTCCCACCATCAGATGAACACATCAATAGTGATCAGTGCCAGAACGAAGCTCTTACCCTTTATAGATGGAGAGGTATGGTACATCTAACCCTTGACAGCAAAGTTTTTAAAAAACCCTAGCAGCAAGGGAGGAAGTGATATCAACCAGTATGACTGCTTGAACTGAGAGCTCCTATTCAACCTCAGCAGTATTTAATGATATTTTGCCAATACCATCTGAGGCTCAGTTAGCTTCCATAAAGATGTGCAGAGAGTAGTGGCTCCAAAAAAGATGGGCACCCGCTCTGGCTCTATTTATCTGACCCAGTTTGCCTATGATGGTGGATTGGCCACGGGCCACGTGGACTGTGAAGTGGAAACTCCTGGGGGATTGTCCCCATGAGATCTGTTCAGGTCAGGGGATGAGCAGAGAGTAGCAGACCCAAACCCCTTTGGCGAACTTAAGCACTGGCTGCAGGAAATAAAAACAGATATTGAAGCAGTCCATTTGGAGCTTGCAGTGCTGGGAGCTAACCTGAGAGTAGAGATCTGTGACCTGGGCCAATGGATGGAAGAGGCAGAGGGTAGGCTTGAGGAACATGCGGAGGCAGTGGGGTCCCTTGAGCAGTGGGCTGCCAATGTTCGGCTGGGCGCACAACAGCTTGCAAATTAGAGGATTAAAAAAAAATTGGAACCTTCGCTTTCGTGGCCTACCAGAGACTCCAACCTATGCGGACTGTGAAAACAGTGGTGCGACCAGCCAGTTCTTTGTTGTCAGAGGGGCAGACAAAGATGGACTCAAGCACCATCCAGCTGATATGAGAACACCGGGCTTTGGGGACCGCAAGGAGCAACTTCCCAAAGGACATTATTGCATGTTTTTACAATTTTAAATTTAAGCAGCATATCTTAAAAACAGCTCGCTTGCCTAATAATTTTCAATGGAATTCTTACAACGTGGAAATTTACCAGGAACTTGTGTCAGCCACCCTTAAATGGCAGGCAGACTTCTGGCCTTTTACTGCGCGGAGGCATGAATTGTGGATCCAATACAGATAGCGACATCCATTTGCACTACTTTTCTATAAAGATGGCCATTTACATAAGTTTGGTCCCTAGCTGAGGCCTGCGAGATCTTGCCTTCTGCTTCAGCCTCAGCGTCTGGTTAGATCCGGCCTTCCTCTGTGCAGAAAGGGTCACAAACACCTGCAATGCCAGCAATCAGCAAGTCAACTTCCCTAATACCCAAGGCTGGAATTGACATATGATCTTAAGATTGGCATCTTGCTGTGCTCCGTCACTTGCTTCCTCTGTCCTTGGGGGAAGACCTTAGGTTATACTTGGGACCACTAGCCTGTTTGGGGTACCATGATTAGAGCCTATGCTACTTATCTCTATCTAGTTTGGTATGACTTAACATTGTTCTGTGGAGTGGCCTAATGGTTAGTGCAGCAGTCTTTGATTCTGGCAACCTAGGTTCAATTCCCACTGCAGCTTCTTGTGACTTTGGACAAGTCACTTAACCCTCCATTGCCCCAGGTACAAAAACTTAGATTGTGAACCTTCTAGGGACAGAGAAAGTACCTGCATATAATGTGTTCAGCACTGCGTGCATCTAGTAGCTATATAGAAATTTATTAATATTAGTAGTAGTTTAGGTCAGCAGACATATTTCAGTTGGAAATTATAAAGGGTGATAAGTGGCACTTTCTCAACCTGGAACCTCTCCTTGGCATGGTGGGGAGGTATCAGATTGATATGGGGGGGGGGGGGGGGAGGGAGGGAGAGTTGTGGTGGGATGGGTTTGTTTGGGTTCTGCTGTATGTTTCTCTAGTGGGGTAATGTGTGAATGGTGATATAAAAGGCTGCTTATTCTGGGAATTTCGTTGGTCCATTGTTGAGTATCAATATACATAAAATGAGTGATATTTACCCTTGGTGCTCTTAAATGTCAGGAGCCTGAATTCACCTATGAAGAGGCAGCTCCTTTTTTTAGAAGTTGCTCTGGCTTAAGGTGGATATTAGCCCTAATTCAGGAGACACACCTTAAGCCAAACCATAAACATCTCTACCACCATTATAAATTTCCATATCTGTATTTTGCATATAATACTAAGGCTCAAAGAGTTATGACTGTCTTTAATGCTACTAGTGACAATACTAAAACTCAGGACTTATGATTGTCTTTAATGCTACTAGGCCCTGACAAGTAAGGAATGGCATACGGGATCATGGGGGACATTATTTGCTCTTGATTCTGGCATTGGATAATCAGCTATATACCCTTGTATATGCCCCTAATGCAGAATACAGGGATTTTTTGGGACAATTAGATCAATTGCTTTTGCACCACGATGATGATTTCCTGCTTATGGGAGGGGACTTCAACCTTAGTTTAGACCCTGGGCTAGATAATTTGGCTGCCTCGGTGCATTATACTCAACAGGATTGGGAATTATTACACACTTATCACGTGCTGGTACCTGACAGATCTCTGGTGATCCTGTGGCACAGGACTATACATACTATTCTTAAGTTCATGAAACTTGATTTTTGGCTGGGGGATGCTTCGATTCTGACTTGCTCAGTCTCAAATAGTGACTTGGACATGGTCAAATCACACCCCAAGTTTTGCTAGTCTTGCAGCCCCCAACAAGGTGGTGACCCCCCCCCCACCATGGTGTTTGGATGATTTGCTATCTGATGCAGCCACTATTGCTCAGCTTGAGCATGATTTTCAAGATACCTTCAATTTAATAACAGAATGGTTTCCCTGGGAATTTTGCAAGATAGACTTCAATTTAATGATAACAGGATGGTTTCCACAGAAATTTTGAGAGAGGGACTTAAGGCAGTCATGCTTGGTCACCTTATAGCTCTGCAAACACCTGCAGAAAACACATTTTGCTGCAGAAGAGACCCTTAGGACACACTTAGTGGGCTTAGAGCACCAACTTGGACAGGGGGCTGATTGGGCACATTTGGCAGATCAAGCATTTCAGAGAAATTGCAGCGGGCTCACCAGTCCTATTTTGAGTTTGGTAATAAAGCTAGTCAGCTCTGGGCCCACAAACCTAAAACAGTAAGCGACCTGTATGTATATTCCCTGTCTCTGGGATAAGGATAATTTGCACTTTTATTCTGCAGAATGTTTGTTCAGTTCTATGACAAGCATTATACTCTGGATATTCAACCATTCCAGGATACAGTCTCCTCCTACCTGAAGCAGGTAACACTACCTAAGCTTACTGAAGCAGACCAGCAAGCACTTTCTCAACCAATCATTCTTGGAGATTTACCAGGTAATTTGGGAGTTGCCTCATGCTAAGGCACCAGGCCCTGATGGCTTCACTAAAGCTCGTGGCCCTGGTGCTCTTGAATGTTTAATTCTTTTGCTGGTGGGGACCCACTTCCTTGGTGACTGTTTTGCCTAAGCCGGGCAAAGCGCCTCAGCTTTGTAATTCTTATCGTCCTGTTTTGCTATTCTACTCAGACTATAAAATTTTTACTAATGAATTGCAGTGTATATTCCCTACCTTGATCCATGATCAGACAGGCTTTGTTCATGGTCGTCAGACTTTTGATAATGGGCAGAGAGCCTTACACTTTATTTATAGTGCCCAGAAAAAGCATTCAGCCAGGTACACTGGCTGTTTCTGTTCATGTTTTGGAACATGTGGGCAATCAGAGATTGCTTTCTTCATTGGCTGTGCCTTAGCTATATGGCTACCCAAAAGTCTTGGTTCGTATCAACAGCTAACATTCTTCCCCTTTTTTAATGTACCAAGGTACTAGACAAGGATGTGCTTTGTCTTCTCATTTTTGCCCCATCTATTGAGCCCTTTGGCTAGTAGAATTCAACTGAATCCAGTTATTCGAGGACTAAACCATGGCCCAAGTCAAATCCAGGATTTTGCTTTTTTTTGTTGATGTTCTCTCAACACCAATTGATCCTCTGCTCTCTCTCCTTCTGGGGTAGTGGCAGTGCTGCAAGACTTTGGCCACAGATACATGTTTAAAAATCAACATGAGCAAGCCAGATTTTGAATGTCACTCTCTCAAGTGTCCCACTTACAATCCTGTTTTCCCTTTTGCTGGGTGCCCCGCTATATATGATACCTAGGGGTTAATTTAACTCGTACCATAGATCTTTATGTGACCAATTTTCCTTCTAAGGATCAGGAGCTTCTCGAGCTGGAACGCTGGGAAGGACTCTATTTTCTGGTTAGGTCGCAGTCATGTAGTCAAAATGATGCTGCTCCAAAAAGTGTTATTTATGGCACTTCCTATTTCCCTGCCAAGTTCTGAGGGTTGCAGCATAAAGTTTTTGTCTTTATCTGGAGGCCACCAAAGGTTCAGCAGGTGATATACCAATTGCAAGCTCAAGGAGGTATGGGGGTCCCCTCTTTTTACCATTATCAGGCAACATACCTCAGGATAATTAGCTAGCTAGCGCCAAGGCTCTAGTAAGGCATGGAAAGACCTTGTGCAAAGCTGGATGTATTTGTTCCCCTTGAGGGCAAGTTGCCTGGCTTCCATACTGGTTTCTCCTAGAAGAGACTCAGGGAACCCCTTCCTTGCTTGCTTTAAAGGTCTCTACTGAGTTGGGACAGGGTTTACGCACAATTTTACCTATAATATTTTTAAACATACGGCTATACGCATGGCCCTTGTTTACCACAGGAACCTTTGATCCTTGCTATCATATATGATAGTGCCTGTGTCTTCGAGAGCTTGGGCAGGTTTGGGAGGATGGAGAAATACTTTTTTTGAAGATCTTTGGAGGAATATGGTCTCCCAGCCATTCCAATGTGTCAGCTGCGACATTATATTCTGTGAATAGCAAAGAGGGAATTAGGCTTAGTAGATACCTTGCTGGAACGTGCATTTAGGAGTGGTGAGGAAAGGGGGGGGAATCTTGAATATACAGAGCTCTCCTTTCTTATCATAAAGATACTGTGCATCTTATAATGATGTGGGAATATCTTTAAAGGGAGCATGACTTTAAATAGCTTAAGGTACACATTGCTGGAAAGCTGTTATAAAATCCTTTATCGCTGATACTATACTCTTCAGCATCTTTTAATGTTCCAACATGGCTCTGCCCTATGTTTGGAGGAACTGTGGTCAAATGGGAAATATATTCCACATCTGGTGGACCTGTTTGCAGGCACACAAAGTGGACTATGGTGTTGAAATCTGCCTTACTCTGGTTTCTTACCCCATGAAAATGGATCAGCTCCTGTACTTTAAGCCTTATAGGGTGAAGCAGGCAATCCATAAACTGGTGACTCATGTTTTTATGAGTAACAAATTAAAGTTGGAAGCAAGCCACATTACCAGGCCTCCATCTTATCTTGCAAAAGCTGGATTATATTCAAAATTGACTGCGCTCTGGAATGACCAAATCTTATCATAAAATCTGGGATTCTTATACAATACGGACCTCGCTGAAAAATACTTCTGCAATACCCACCTTAGCAACTCTGCCTCCCTCACCACAACCTTGAGTTGGTGAGTGGGCAATTTTGTTTTTGTGGTGGGGGGGGGGGGGGGGTAGGGGGGGGGATGATGGAGAATCTCTTTGCATCTCTGGTCTTTGAGTGATAACTAGGTCATATATATTTAAATAAACTTTAAACAACACCAGCAGCAGCTCCTTTACCTACCCCCTCCCCCAGCAAAAGGAAAGTGTGAACTTGCTCCCTTCTCAATTAGAGCTCTTCAGCATACAGAAGATGGAACAGGCCCAGTTTATAAAATCAAATGAGTGGAACAAGTAAATTCCAAGGGGTAGCACATCTAAACTGTGTGTGGGGGAGGGGGGGGAATAAAGATCTTAACATATACATCCTACAAACAGATTTATAACATCTATTACGAGCACATATAACACCCCTCTGCTTTTTCCTCATTTTTCATACGTATTAGTATGCTCTCCTCAGCACACCACTACTGCTTCCCCTACAACATGCTTGCTTGTAGGTCCAAGTATTCCAAATGCAGGGACACCACCACGAACATACAAGCTGTGCTAACTGATTTTAAATGACAGACCACTGAAAGTAGCAGAGGGGCTGTTGCTCTTCTGCAGCAGGTCTGTCATTAAATCACACTACCTGTGTTAAGAACAGCCACAGCGAAGCATCTCATGACTCTTTACTCTGCTTCCTGCAGGCTATTGCTTAATCATGTTACGTAACCAATATAAGCACAAGAAACAGCAGTCTGTACGTGGCCTCAGAATAATCTGACCCTGGTTAGGGATAGTTTGGGGCCTTTTTTTTTTCCCCATAGTGTTTTTACACAAAAGGGCAAACAGGAAAGCATCTCGCAGTCTCTCAACCTTGCTTCGGAAAAGGGGCATGTGGATCAATATTTTCAATTCAATAAGCTTTCTAAACCATAAGTATTGCTTAAAGCCCATGTATTCTTTAATAAAACTTGGTAAAGAGGAAGTATGTACCAAAATTACCACCAAAGTAGTGTGCCACATGGCACTAGCCATTTTTGGCTACAGAACTAATCTAACATGAGAAACAAAAACAAGCAAGCATCACTATTAAGCAATTAGAAATTACTCACCTCCCCCACTTCTCTCACTGGAAATCTTATGCGTCTCTAAGACAGCATCTTAGTTTCTTCTCAAGTATAAAGTAATTTTATAATAAATCTTGATTTACATCATACCCACATATAGGGAAGCTCATCCAAAAGCAAAAAGCTATGTTTAAGAACAAGAAAACCTGATCTGACAGTGTGGCCTATCAAGCCCAGCATCCTAGTTGAAAGTAGCCAAATTCCAAAAAGCATTTTCATGTATGAGCAATGGCTCTCTCAGATCTACCTGGTTAATTCATATAAGTCACAAGAGACCTATACAGAAGAATATTCTCTTCTCCATTCATTTTCAGATTTTAAAAGATGTTGGGAATTAAGCAGCCATGGTACATGAATCTGAAATCAATTCTTGGCTGCTAATTTCCTTTCCTTAAGTCCTGTCAGACCAGTTCAGACAAGTTGGTTATCACCTCCACCGCCGGATGAGGCATACCACACCAATTTCCAGTGACACTGCTGGTATAATTGGGTACAATCCTGGAACTAGCCAGTATGCTCTGCCAAAGCAGACAGTTTTAGAATCACAACACTGAAAACCAAACAAAGAACAAATATCTTTGTATACCAGTAACCATTCCTAAACATCTGCTAAAATAAATGATCAAGACCCAAAGAGAGGCTCCTAACCTACTGAGAAAACAGTCAGATGAGCATTAGTTTACCTGGCAGAGCTGGTACACCAGACTCCTATTTTTCTACTGTTAACTCCAGTTCCTACTGCTATTAGGCTTTAACTTTAGATCCAGAGCAAAGTATAAAATGACATTTACCATTACAAAAGTTTTTATTTTGAAGCTAGTCTTCCGTTGGTACATTTTTACTGACTCCACCCAAAGCTGCTTCCGAGTGACTGCACAGCCCTAGCTTCCTGGGCAGGTCCTGACTGGTCCAGCTGGATTCAAGGAAAAGAAATTAGCAGGTAATTTTACCTTCCTTATCCTGCTAGACCAGTCAAGTGGGATATACCCCCATTTCATGGGTCCCAGTAGAAAAAGGCCCCTTTGATTACTGCTTCCCTAGCTCTGACAACTAGCTTGTAATGCTTGACAAGAACATAGCAGTTACCATGTTGCCACTCTACAGATCCTCTGAAACCACCACCCTCAACTCTGCCCAGGATGCTGCTTCTAATTCTTGTTTCCAGACCCAGCAGCACTTCTGTCCAGTTCAGGACAGTTCCAATAACTACCATGATCCACCCAGATGAGGGCTGAGAAACCACTTCCCTTTTTTTTTTTTTTAATCCCTTGCAGCCCACAATGCTCAAAGCCAGTCTCCAATGTAGCAAGATCTTATAAACATAAGGCACATAAGACCCTGCTTTCATCCCTGCTCCCTTTAAGGAAGGCCAGAGGATAACGCAACTTTTAGAAGTGACAGAACTGCACACATGGCAAAAAAAAAAAAACACATCGCTATACAAGATAGCTACCAAAACATACTTGAGTCCTGGTGTAGGAATTAGGGCCTAATACCTACCAGATCCATAGATATGCTTGATATCTGATATACTGCTTGTGGTACAACATAAGTTGTTTACATTGCATACAGGTACACCCTCTCATTGAGAATAAAGAGTGAAAAAAAAATCTCCACTCAGCTAATCTTGATCATCTGCCTGCTCAGATTGGACAGAGCTCTGCCCACTGCAACGAAAGCACTAATGGATCACATCTCTGCTTTTCCCAACTCTACCATCAAAGTAGACAACATGAATCAGGCTCCATGTTCATGTAATCATGTTTAACATACAACCTTGTCTGAAATGGACATCCCACACCTGAAACAAGAAGTCAGTAAAGGCACTATTACCATACATCCAGATTTCCCTGGACATGTCCTCTTTTCCGGGGCAATGTCTGGTGTTTTTCTCAATTTTGATCCTTTGTCCAATTCAGCACTCCTTTCCAACTGAGTCAGCTGCAGCAAAAAAAAACCTCATGCACTGCACACAGCCAAAGACCCAGAAGAATTTGGATGAGCCAGGACTTGTGCTCACTGATCTCCAGTGCTGCCCTGCTGCCAGCCCTATGCTATTATGCAGGTGGATGTGACAAGTTGCACTGCTTGGAAGTGTTGGGAGCCCTGCTCCATGGCTCTGATCACTTGCAAGTCTGTGACTGACCTGGCTTACTGCATGGTGGCTTCCTCCTCCCCCAGCAATACACCACAAGGCTGATGGAAGGTAATCGAGCCCTGACACAGTCAGCCCTTCTTAGACTAGCGTAATTCAGGACCATTCCTGCACATATGTTAGAGTAACAGACACTACCTTGGCAAGTGCTGCTGCAGCCCCCTCACACCTCCACTGACCATGGAATTCCAGCACAGCCAACCCTTGGAAAGACTGATGCTGCAGTAAACTCAAGGTGAGGAAATAGGACACACTTTGGGGCTGGGTCCCTAGTAAATGAACACACAACAGTTAACTTAGAGCAGCACTAGACAATCTACGTTTCAAAACTTCCAGATTTGAGTTTAACCAAGTCTGAGCCCAAACATTATGTGCACAGGCTCAAACTCAAAACTGGAATCTGGAAGTTTTGACAAGTAGTTAAGAAGCCCTTCTTGCTCTCCACAGCCTGACCAATTTTCCAGCACTACCTGGGTATTCCCTAACCTCTGCCCTCAATTAATTCTCTAGCTCTGTTTCTAGAATGGAGGCTTAGGCAGGGGCACAAAAATAAAGGGATAAGGGAATACAGGAGGAATTGAAGAGTAGATAAGCAGCCCTTCTTGCTTTCCATAGCCTGACCAATTTTCCAGCAGTACCTGGGCATTACCTGCTAACCTCTGCTCTCAATTAAGTCTCTAGCTCTTTGTTTCTAGACTGAAGGCTCAGGCAGGGGCATAAAAGAGGTATAAGGATTGAGGAAATCCTACATATGTGCACCCCCCCCCCCCCCCCCCCCCCAAGCAGCAGTCCCACAGGGCAAACTGCACAAGACCTCAGGCCTCTCATGACCAAGACCTGCAAGTCTCAGTCTTGGCAGAGAATTATTCCCCAGCTCAATTAGGGCAGAAGATTCAGACTGATCATTTAGAGTGCAATCCAAGGCACTGAAGCTCAAACACAAGGCTACAAACCTCATTCTGTGCTTTGAGAGCCACACTAACAAAACCTACAGTACCATCTACTGTAGGCAAAGAATACTAGCAAGTTTCAGTGCTGCACCAATCCTTGTAACAAGTCACTGGAAATCAGTCTCTGCCACCATGTACTAGTTTGGGAGGAGGCTTCATTGGGGATTTAGTAACATGAACTTGTCTAGACTGGTCTAGCAGGACATGGAAGTATTTGTTCACAATGAACCCAGAATTTTTAATCTCTAACTGGGATTTGTGCATCACTTTGCACATCCAAATTACATTTCATCTGCCATTGAACTCAGATTTCTGGCTACAGAAAAGAATGCTGGGGAAATCACAAGTAGTCTGCCCCAACTGGCTTTTGACATGAAATCTTGGTTTTTTCCAACAGACTCAATAACTGGGAAAAGGGAAGGACTGGAGAAAAAAAAAGCAGAACTGTTACTGTGCCAAAGAAACTGACTGGCATAAATTTTACTGCCAAACAACACAGTAAAGCCTTTTATTCATTATGTTTTTTTCATCTGAGTAAAGACTAAGTGTCCACTGAATTAATATTAAGGTAACTGGCAGAACAAATCCTTTTAAGTAATGAACATCCCACATTATGAAAATCACTTCAGAACAGCCTGAAGGCCCATGTTCAACACCACTGCTATGTTATCACTGCCACCTACACACCATGTTAGAAATTCCCTGCTGCCAGCCACAGAATGGCAATAGATCACAGCAGAAATAGGGATGCACATACAAGTGTACCATATGCTCCAAGCAGACAAGCTACTAAGTCTATAATTTAGCTATGTTCCCTGCTCAAGTGCAGCAAAACACAACTACACTATCAAAATTATCAGATTAAAACTGCATTCATCACATAGAACAATGCAGCAATCTAATACAGCAAGTGGGTTAGGTGAACAGAGAAAATGATTTTCATTGAATTCTTACATCATTTGAAGCAACAGTGAGGCAAATCCCAATAGTATATACACACAAAACAGCTTGATTTTACAAAAAAAATTTTTTTTTAACATTGATCAGACAGCTAACATTGGTTTATGCAACTTTATTGAAGGAAAAAAAAACCCAACTCTACCAGAGCTATTAGTTGATCACTCATCCACTGATGCATCATTTAATCAGTGCTATATTAGACAGAGTTTTGGAAGATAGATTAACTAATAGCTCAGACAAAAAAAAAACCAAACGAACAAAAAAACAAAAACCAAAAAGGGTTACAAAATGGTATGATCCTAATTTGGGATGCAAGGGGAGGTGCCACTTTCCAATTTCCATTTTGTGTAACAAAAATGTGCCATTCCTTTACTGACATGCATAACATACATCAGATTCTGTTCTGTTGCTGCTACAAATTCTGTACCAATTTCCCAGTTGCAGCTTTAAGTTATGAGCATAAACTAGATCAAGAAACCTCAAATGTCTAAACACTGAAAGGTTTACATAAGAGGGATGTAGCCACTATTACGAAGCTTCCTTTGATATAAGGCTTTAACATCCCCCCTCAAGGTGTCTTCAGCTTTTCATAGGGCGAGACGGATTTTGGTGGATCTCATAACCAAAGACAAGTGAAGATACTGGACATTTAGTACATATGCTCCATGTTAAAATGGACCCAAGTCTTGAACTTTTCTTGTAACTACTTTACAAATTCTAAAAGCAGTTTTGTCCAAAGATGAAATCTAACTTCTTCTTGGATGAGCATGTGCATGAATGGAGGGAGACAAAAAGAAAAGTCTGATGGGGAGCAGTCAGATAGGAAAATGAAAAAAAAAAAAAAAGAAACAGTAATTATAGTTTATTCCAGCTATATGCAGGTTATTCTGACTTTAAGGTAGCATCACATGGCATACTTCTGAGTCCATTCACGAGCTATTCTGTTGTACCTGTAAATAAATAGGAAAGAAATTACAATTGATACTAACCCAGTCTGAAATACTGTACTACACAAAGCTTGTGTAAACAAAACCACACATTTTACTGAAATGAGCACCCTCTTCAAACCCTATGATATACAGACTCTCATTGCAAAGGCAACTAATGAATTTAGAACAGCTTATTTTTTGCTATACATGTGGTTCAGCATTTACTTGAATTTCCAGCTTGGCAATAGTTCCAATTTCTTTTGCTTATGCTTGGCTTTTGTAAACCACTCTTTAGATTTGAAGAGTGATACATCAAATTCTCTTAAAGGAAGAACAGCATTCCTTCTCTCTGAAATCAATTCTATAGGTGCATGATGGATTTTTGTATTTGCCATTTTGAGGCTATTACATGTTTTTGCTTTTTTGACAGCAAACATGGTTGTCATTTACATATGACTCCTTGTATATCAGCATTTTAATGAGGGCTGAACAATCTGAGAAAAATGCTAACAAGGCACAGCTTCTGGGGAGGATAAATGAAGAGGGAACTGAAAAAAAGACAGCTGAGGGGGATACGTGGTGTAGAACAGGTAGAAATGAATCATTTTTTACAAAAGACCAGGGCACACAATGAAATTACATGAAAATACTTTTAAAACAGATAGGATATAGTAAATGACAGCAGATAAAGACCTGAACGGTCCAGTCTGCCCAACAAGATAAACTCAACATATTTGTTCACTCAACAAATAGCTCTGGCACTTGCTGCCAGAGGATGTGGTAACAGCGGTTAGCATATCTGGGTTTAAAAAATGTTTAAACAAGTTCCTAGAGGAAAGTCCATTGTCTGCTATTGAGATAGATATGGGAAATTCACTGCTTACTCTGGGATTGGTAGCATGGAATGTTGCAACTAATCGGGTTTCTGCCAGGTACTTGTGACCTGGATTGGCCACAGTTGGAAGAAGGAAGCAGGTCTATATAGACCATTAGTCTGACCCAGCATGGCTATTCTTATGTTTTAATGATTGGAACAGGGCAAGGAATACTGGAAAGAGGAGCACACGTACCTAGAAAATAACAGCAATGGAATATAAACAGAGCAAAATAGTCAACACACATTCATTTTCCCAATTCAAAGAAATCTGTCCAGTTCCTAAGCTTAGCTCACTTATTCAAAAGGATTGTTTTTAGCCTTGCAACTGGAAATCTGCAATAAGAATCTCTTATGTTGTACCTTCCAATACTGTTACAGTTTCAGGTCTAGCCAAGATACACTATTTGGATTAAATCAAAGCAATTCATTCCACATAAAGAGATTCACAATCTGACTAAAAGCATGACAAAATTCACACAATGGCTCCTCACTAGTGGGCTTGCACTCATTTGCACTTTACTACTGCTGTATGAAATTCTTGTGAAATTCTTCTATATAATAAAAAGCACCTCCAACATTCTGAAGCTGACTCTGTGGCACTGTAGGGTTCATAAGTCTGTAGTTCAGCGTTTCATTGGCTCTCACTGTCAACGAAGAACCAATCAGACAGAACGGAACTTGGAGGGAAGTGGAGTGGATTTAATCTCTAACAATCATATACAGGGAGGTACAAACATCAGTGGAGGCAAGTGCACAGAACGGAAGGAAAGACAAACATTTAATCACTGTCACTCACACACAGACAGACAGACATACACACTCAATCACTGTCTCTCTCTCTTACACTGTCTGTAAAACACACTGTCACTCTCAGTCGCACATGGGCAACTGTATGTTGCATTCTCACAAGTAAGGAGCTCTTCTGATGTGATTGTTAAACTGATTGAAGGGCCTGAACAAGGAAAACTTACCACACTAACAGTTTACACAAAAAATATTGTATATAAAGAAATCTTACACATGTAAACAACAATTATATTCAGAATACAACCGTAGAAACATTAATGGCAGGAACTCATTGCATTGCTAGCGCCTGTTTCATTGCGTTAAGAAACGGGCCTTTTTTACTAGTGTTACTAGAGTGTTACTAGAGGTGTGACCAGCAGAAGAAAAGAGGTTTTAATACTCCTGTATAAGACGTTGGTGAGGCCCCACCTGGAGTATTGTGTTCAGTTTTGGAGGCCGTATCTTGTGAAGGATGTGAAAGAAAATGGAAGGGGTGCAAAGAAAAGCTACGAGAATGGTATGGGATTTGCGTCACAAGACGTACGAGGAGAGACTTGCGGACCTGAACATGGATACCCTGGAGGAAAGGAGAAACAGGGGTGATATGATACAGACGTTCAAATATTTGAAAGGTATTAATCTGCAAACAAACCTTTTCCGGAGAGGGGAAGGCGGTAAAACTAGAGGACATGAAATGAGATTGAAGGGGGGCAGACAAGAAAAATGTCAGAAAGTATTTTTTCACAGAGAGAGTGGTGGATGCTTGGAATGACCTCCCACGGGAGGTGGTGGAGAGGAAAACGGTAACGGAATTCAAACATGCGTGGGATAAACATAAAGGAATCCTCCTCAGAAGGAAGGGATCCCCAGAAGCTTAGCCGGCGGTGGGAGGCAGGGCTGGTGGTTGGGAGGTGGGGATAGTGCTGGGCAGACTTATACGGTCTGTGCCCTGGAAAAGGCAGGTACAAATCAAGGTAAGGTATACACAAAAAATGACATGTGAATTTCTTGTTGGGCAGACTGGGTGGACCGTGCAGGTCTTTTTCTGCCGTCATCTACTATGTTACTGTGTTATATAAAACATCCAATATGCTAGCTCACATTGGATCTGGTATAGCAAAACATTCCTCCCAGAACCACAAAGTTTGCTTACCTACCATTACATATCTGCACACTTCAAGTTTACTTAGGAAGTGTGCCACACATGTGGAGGGGCTTTTGATCTTCATATGCTATTTTGTGTGTCTTGGAGAAGTAATTTCTATGGAGAAAAGTGGGATAGGAAGGAAGAGGAAAACCAACAGGATAGGATTGTTGGATATCTAATACAGTCAGGAGATGGAGAGTTTTAACGTATGTTGGGATTACTTTAATGTCATTGAACTGTGATATTCTAGCCACTGATTTTTGAAAGGTGACATATGAGTGTTAAACAGAAGCACACTTTTACAAAAAACATGATTTCAATATTTTCCCATTAAAAAAAGTTACTAGAGCTGCTGGACTAAATGTGAATTCTCATGCAAATATGAGTAGCCTTTGTTTTCTCAAAATGCACTCTCTGGCTTAGATCAAGCTGTTATATACTACTTCAGCAAGTAGTTCACCCAACACTATCCTCAATGATTCCAATGTCTAGGCATGCAACAACCAAACTTAAACCACCACAAGCCACAGATACTCTTACCCTACAGCATGGCATATTTTTCTGTCCACTCTCTTGCTAATCTATTATACCTATTAAAATTAGATATCAGCTGTTAAGTAATTGCACTAAACACAATTTCATGACCAAAATAAAATCTTTTGGGAGTAGAGGAGCCTTGATATGGAAATAGCTAGTGGAGAGCATTTCAACTAATGTCCATATCCAAGGGCTGTAACGTTAGCTTCATTCTTATAACAAAAAGTATTTAACACAGTAATCATGCCATGTACCTTGAAATCCAAACTTGTCTGCATGTTGGCTAGCTCTAACAGGGAAGACAAGTGAAGTCACTAAGCTGAAAGCAGTATATGTATAATTGACTTAATGGTTCAATTTGGACTTACCGGTTAACTTCCTTTCCTTGAATCCTGCCTGACCAGATAATTGAGTTATGTCCCCCTACCAGCAGATGGAGTCAGGAGAAAAACAGCTCAGAGCTAAATTTCAACCCCCCTTCCCCAACCTTCTTACTATCTTAAGTCAAAGCAAGGACAACTAAAGGCAACTCTTGTGTTTTGAATTTCCAAAGTCAAACCTGTAGTCAAAAATGCCATATCACAAACATGAATAATAATTCCATTCACCAAGGATATGACTGACTGGGGAAGCATTCCTCAGTGAAGAGGCTGTTTTGAGAGAAGTTGGTGACCCTTATTTTCTAAGGCTTGATTTTTTCAGGAAGCTCTCATATGGACAGAGAGTATGGAGTGGTACAACATACACACAATTAGTTTTCTGAATTTATCAGACACCTTGACAGCCATGGGTGGGTTCCAAACTTGTCTGGCAGGATTCAAGGAAAGGAAATTTTAGTCAATTTCACATTATCCATGCCAGTTGAATGGGATGTTACCCAAGCTCCACCTGAATGGGAAGAAGCTACACTAGCTCTCAGTGTAGACCCTCCAAATCCCACAATAATGTACTTGAGTTTAATGGAGGCAAACACTGCCATGCCATTCTCCTCTGAAAAAAACCTTCAAACCACCTACAAGGACTGCACTCAAGTTTGCCAGCCCTTGCTTGCTAGTGTGGTGCAAGGTAATTACCGGTATTTTCTTGACTCCTAAATCAGAGCCTCAAAAAAAGATCACTGTGCCTTATTAGGCCACATCAGTAAACCAAAGACCTATCCAGATTTCAGAAGGAAATGGGTATCTACAAACATCTCCAGGGTGACCGACAACTGCCTTGAGAATGGCCACCCCTGCTCTACCCAATTTCATCATCAGAAAACAGCATGTCTGATTCTGCCAGAGGTGAAAACACTACACTCAAACAGGAGTAGTTTTTACAAAGATGTACTTTTCAAATTATCCAACAAAAACAACCTCTGCCCCAACTCTCAATGAGACACTACCCTGTGAACCCTGACAGAAGGAAGAACTGAGCTCTCAGGACAAACTTCAGGTTCCAAATACAAGACTTGCATGCTCCACTCGACAGAGAAGAGTGCTCCATCTAGAAGATTAATAAGGCGCTTCTATGACTGTTCTAGAGCTAGTCTCTGCCCCAAATCTCTTTGAAAATGGCTGAAATAGATCCCACAAGGGAAATAGTGTCTACCTAAATACTGAACTTGCAGAGGACTTCAAACACATGACCCTCTTCTATACCATCAAAACTTTTATTATCTGACACTTTTAAGTATCCTTGCCGTGTTGCATTATTCTTTCAGCCAAGGCTATAACAGAACAGAAAAGACCTTCCAGGAAGGATTTTTTTTTTTTTTTTTGGGGGGGGGGGGGGGGGGGGGGAGGAGAAGAGAAGAGGGTATCCTTATTGGCCCCTTCAGAAATCAGATCATGCTTCCAACATGTGCTGGAGAATATATAACAGTTCTGGTTCTACCAGGATATCCAGTCCCCTGGCTCCTGCTTTTTTCTTCTTTGGCTGAAGAACTTGCCTTGGAATTTTGCCAAGCTGACATGAGGTACACAGCCACTTTTTCCTGTGCTTATACTTCAAAGTCCCAAAATGTGTTGGCTCAGAAGATTCCTCTGAATGATTACAGCTGTCATGTGCTGCTGCCAGCTCATGCACAGGAACAGCATTCCAGATCAAATCTGACTTGCTTATCACAGCATCCTAGGGCAACTAGCGCCCCGTTTGTTCAAAGTTATTCAAAGTTGTTAAATTGCAAGAGGACAATGAAAAATTGCAAGAGGATTTTATGAGACAGGGCATCCAAATAGACTACGATTAATGTGAGCAAGTGCAAAGTGATGCATGTGGGAAAGATGAACCCGACAGCTACGTGATGCAAGAATCAACATTAAGAATCACCGACCAGGAAAGGGATCTAGGTGTCATCGTTGACGATACATTGAAAACTTCTGCTCAGTGTGCAGCAGCGGTGATGAAAGCAAATAGAATGTTAGGTATTAGGAAAGGAATAGAAAACAAAAATGAGGACATTATAATGCCTTTGTGTCACTCTATGGTGCGACCACACCTTGAATACTGTGTGCAATTCCAGTCACTGCTCGTTTAATTGGAAAAAGGTAGAGAAGGGCGATGAAAATAAAGGGTACAGAGAACTTTCCTGTAAGTTAAGGCTGAAGCAGCTAGGGCTTTTCAGCTTGCAGAAAGAACAGCTGAGGGGAAATATGAAAGAGGTATATAAAATGAGTGGAATGGGTAGACATGAATTGCTTGTTTACCCTTTCCAAAAATACTAGGACTAGGGGGAACACAATGAAGCTAGTTACCCCCGTAGACATGAATTGCTTGTTTACTCTTTCTAAAAATACCAGGGTGTGCAATGAAGTAACTTTTCTGAAAATTTCTTCACTCAACAACTCGAATTCGTTGCCAGAGAATGTGGTAAAAAAGTTAGCTTAGCGGGTTTAAAAAAAGGTTTGGATAGCTTCCTAAAACGGAAGTCCATAAGCCATGGTTAAAATGGACAGGAAAATCCACTGCTTATTTCTAGGAAAAGCAGCACAAAATGTATTGTTCTGTTTTGGGATCTTGCCAGGTACCTGTGACCTGGATTGGCCACTGTTGGAAACAGGATACTGGGCTTGATGGATCTTTGGTCTGTCCCAGTATGGCAATGCTTATCTTGCCTGCCACCATTCGGACTATTTTCTCCCAAGCTATATAGAGGCCAGGTTGAATGCTAGATGGCTGGCTCTGGCCCCTGTATATATTTGGAAAACAGGTCTAAAGACCAGTGTCAACACTTCCACCTGCCCCAGCCTATCAGGCTCACCTACATAATGCAAAACAACCATAAAGGCAACCCCCATCCACTCCCTGGCCAGGGACAACTGCAATCACCTGCTCAGGCTCCCTTCAGCTTCCCTGGAAAGAGGAAGTAGCCTTGTGACACCAGGCTAATGGCGGTCACCCTGAAAGGAGTGAATTAGGAAAGGTGTGTGAGTACAGGTACATACAGGTTCATGCCCCCCCCCCCCCCCAAACACCTACAGAAAAATCCCATTCCCAAGTTCTCCCTGAGAATGGTCCATCTGCACACTGGGAATGAGGTCTCAAGCCCCTAATGTCCATGCCCACAAGACCATGTTCATATGCTCCAGAAACTAGGTCTAAATTATTTTTCAAACAGTACAAGGGTTCCACACCTACAGAACCCTAGCTACAATCAAAACTGAGCTGACTTGTCTTAAACTGATATCAGATTTTACTACCCCTTGACAAATAGGTAAAAGAAGCTAGTTAGCCCAATGGGAAGAGTGTGAAGCTGTCAAAGGATCCAGTATATTGTATCTGAGAAACAAGTAGTGGAAACCTTTGGAAGGAATATCAAATATCATTATATAGCCATGTGGGGAGCTAATGTCTGCTATTCTGCTTGGGGATTGAAAAGAAAAAATAAATTGCAGCCTTGAGCTAAAATCCTGTGGCTCACTACAGCAGCCAAGCACTACCCCCAAAGCCTACAGGAAAGTGAAGGAAAGCAAGTGTCCAACCACTCCGCAAGACTTGCTGTGAAAGCGCACAACTTGCAACGAGTAGGGGTCCACCCCAGTCAAACCAACCATTCAGGCATATCTTCCTAAAGGAAGAAGGTAGCTGCCCAAGTTTTGCTCATGGCCTCTAAATTTGGACCAACCAGGACTAGAATTTGGGGGCCAGGACATAAGATGGTACTTCCTACAAGTATTTCCAGGCAGCCAATACATTTTGGTCCCTAAATTTTCAGGACTTCTCTAAAAGACCATGATTCTAGGAGGGTGAAACCGTACCACAACTGAGAATGTGACTGTGTGAGCTTCTTAGAAGCATGATTATAAAACACCGCAGCCTTGTCTTCAACTGCCCTGACAATATGGAAGATCCAAACAAAGGAATTCCTAACGTTATTTATCTTCATCTTGCAAGTCTCACCAGCTACCGTAAGTCCGGGATCTGATAGGTCCCCCACAGTGATGTTCAAGACCACCCACCTCTGCACACTGCTGGATTCAACACAGGAGGGTTCAAGTCCGAGAGCCACTACATATAGCTGCCTGGAAGGAGACTAAAGAAATGGCTCTTTACTATAGGGCAGGGCTTCTCAACGCAGTCTTTGGGGCACACCAAGTTCCATCGTGTTTTCTCAATATCCACAACAAATATGAGAGATTTGCATTCCAAGGAGGACGTACAAGCCACTCATGTATATCATTGTGGATATAAAACAGCAGATGACAGCAGGTAAAGACCTGTACGGTCCATCTAGTCTGCCCAACAAGAAACTGATATGTGCTACTTTATATGTATACCTGACCTTGATATGTCCTTGCCATTTTCAGGGCACAGACCGTAGAAATCTGCCAGGCACTAGCTTTGCTTCTCAATTACCGGTGTTGCTATCCAATCTCCATTAAGCTTCTGAGGATCCATTCCTTCTGAACAGGATTCCTATGTTTATCCCATGCATTTTTGAATTCCGTTACCGTTTCACCAACTCCCGCGGGAGGGCATTTCAAGTATCCACCATGCTCTGAAAATATACTTTGACATTTTCCCCCCCAGAGTCTGCCCACCTTCAACTTCATTTCATGTCCTCTAATTCTACCGCTTTCCTGTCTCCGGAAAAGGTTTGTTTGTGAATACCTTTCAAATATTTGAACGTCTATCACCTGTTTCTCCTTTCCTCTAGGTTATACATATGTTTAGGTCAGCAAGTCTCTCCTCATACGTCTTGTAACGCAAATCCCATACCAGTTTTGTAGCTTTTCTTTGCACTGCTTAAGTCTTAACATCCTTAGCAAGGTACGACCTCCAAAACAGAACACAATACTCCAGGTGGGGCCTCAAACGACTTGTACAGGGGCATCAACACCTCCTTTCTTCTGCTGGTTGCACCTCTCTATACAGCCTAGCATCCTTCTGGCTACAGATACCACCTTGTCACACTGTTTCATCGTCTTCAGATCCTCAGATACTATCACCCCAAGATACCTCTCCCCATCTGTGTATATCAGACTCACCACCTAACACATACATCTCCCGTGGATTTCTACTACATAAGTGCATCACTTTGGCAATTAAAATTCAATGCAAAGAAGTGCAAACAGACCATTATTCTAGCTTCTGCAGATCCTTTTTCATGTTTTCCACTCCCTCCGGTGTGGCCACTCAGTTACAAATCTTGGTATCATCAGCAAAAAGGCAAACTTTACCTTCTAACCCTTTGGCAATGTCACAAATATACTGAACAGAAATCGGCCCCAGCACCGATCCCTGAGGCACTCCACTACTCACCTTTCCGTCCTCTGAGTGAATTCCATTAACCACCATCCTCTGGTGTCTGTCCATCAACCAGTTACTAATCCAGTTCACCATGCTGGGTCCTATCTTCAGCCTGTCAAAGGCATTGCTGAAATCTAAGTAGATAACATCTATCACATGTCCTTGATTCAATTCTCTGGTCACCCAGTAAAAGAATTCAATGAGATTAGTTTGGCATGATTTCCCTTTGGTAAAACCATGTTGTCTTAGATCTTGCAACTTATTGGATTCTAGGAAATTCATTATCCTTTCCTTCAGCATAGCTTCCATTACTTTTCCAATAACCGAAGTGAGGCTTACGGGCCTGTAGTTTTCAGCTTCTGTGTCACCACTTTTGTGAAGAGGGACCACATCCGCTCTTCTCCAATCTCAGACCCCCCCCTCCCCCCCCCAAGAATCCAATCTCACAGATCCTCCCCTGAACAAATCTTTAAGAGGACCTGCCAGAACCTCTCTGAGCTCCCTCAATATCCTGGGATGGATCCCATAGCTTTGCCCATCTTTAGATTTTCAAGTTCATAAACACTTCTATGAACGGTGCTATATCCACTCCATTCTCATATGTACTTTGGCAATCGTGGTCCTTCTCCAGAATTATCTTACATGAAAACAGAAGTATTTGTTTAGCATATCATTTTCCATATAGCATTTCACAGCATCTTTCAGTCTTATAATTCCACTTTTAGTACTCCTCCTTTCACTAATATACCTGAAGAAATGTATCGCCCCTCCTTACATTTCTAGCCATTTGTTCCACTTGCGCTTTCACCAGATGTTATCTTTCAGTTTCATGTGGTATTCCTCCTTGTTCCTCTTCTTGGGTTTTTCTGTATTTCATGAATGCCAACTCTTTAGCCTTTATTTTCTCAGCTACTTGTTTGGGGAGCTGTATCAGTTTCCCTTTTCTCTTGCTTTTATTTACTCTCCCTACATAAAGGTTTGTGGCCATATTTATAGCTTCTTTCAGCCTGGACCACTGCTCTTCCACTTCTCGTATGTTCTCCCAGCCCATCAGCTCCTTCCTCAGGTATTCCCTCATTTTACTAAAGTCAGCATACTTGAAATCCAAGACTTTTTGTGAGTGGTTGCCCTCCACTTCAGCTGTTATATAAAACCAAACTGATGGTCACTGCTGCCCAGATGGGCACCCACTCAGACATTTGACACATTCCCCATTTGTAAGCACCAGGTCCAGCATTGCTCCCTCCCTCTTGAGTTCCATCACCATTTGTTTGAGCTGAGCACTTTGAAAAGCATCCGCGATCTCCCTACTTCTTTTCGATTCCGCAGATGGAACTTTCCAATCTGCATCCGGCAGATTGAAATCTCCCAACAGCAACTCTTTTCTTTCCCAACTTTTAGATATCAGTAACCAGATCTTTATCTAGGTTCCTCCGATTGTGCCGGAGGTCTGTAGACACCACCTGTGTGGACAGAGGTTCCATCATCTTTTTAAGGTGATCCATATCACGTCTTCCTTTTCCCATGCCCCTGTCAATTCAGTTGCCGTGGTATTGTTTCTCACATACAGAGCTACTCCTCCACCTTTACGACCATCTCTATCTTTCCTAAATAGATTATAGCCTGGTATGTTTGCATTCATTGAGCCACATCTCCATGATTGCAACAATGTCTAAGTCTGTCTCTAACATCAGGGCTTGCAGATCATCAATTTTGTTGCTTAGACTGTGAGCATTTGTGGTTATCGCTTTCCACCTAAATTTCAGTAGCATTTTTGTCTTTAGTTTTTTTGATTAGTCTTCCTGCTGTGTTGGTAAGGAGAAATTAGATCTTACCTGCTAATTTGCTTTCCTTTAGTCCCTCCGGACTGGACCAGGATTGGACTGATGGGTTGTGCTCGCCTACCAGCAGGTGGAGACTGAGAAAAACTCTGACTCTAGAGAGCCAATAGGAGCCCTGGCCATGTGACCTTAGCCTCAGTATTTGAATAACAAAGCAGGAAAGAAAGACCATCTGTGCCGTATGGAATCCTAGCAGCCACAAAGCACTCGGCAATGCCAAGTATCAGAGCTCACCAACAACTCTCACCAGAGAAGTGGTATGGCTCCCTTGTATTATAGCTCACCAGCAACTCTCACCAGAGAAGTGGTATGGCTCACTTGTCTTATAGCTCACCAGCAACTCTCACCAGAGAAGTGGTATGGCTCACTTGTCTTATAGCTCACCAGCAACTCTCACCAGAGAAGTGGTATGGCTCACTTGTCTTATAGCTCACCAGCAACTCTCACCAGAGAAGTGGTATGGCTCACTTGTCTTATAGCTCACCAGCAACTCTCACCAGAGAAGTGGTATGGCTCACTTAAAGTTTCACATATATATACTAGCATGGTTTACTTAAAGGTTCACATATATATATATATACCAGCAATTGGGTACCCCAGCAACTCTCACCAGAGAAGTGGTATGGCTCACTTGAATTAGAACTCACCAGCAACTCTCAGCACAGAAGTGCTAAGGACCTCAAAGTTATATACATATATAGATATATAAATATATACATACATATATAGATAGATATATAAATACATACATACACATATATTCCAGCAACTAAACCCACCAGCAACTCCGACCAGAGACGTGGCATGGTCCACTTAAAGTCCTATATATGTACAAGCGTCTTTTTTTTTTTTTTTTTAATACCCCGTTGAAAAAGTGACAAAATATGGGAGGGGCCTGGTCCGGTCCGGAGGGACTAAAGGAAAGCAAATTAGCAGGTAAGATCTAATTTCTCCTTCCTTAGCGTCCCTCCGGACCGGACCAGGATTGGACTGATGGGAAGTACCAAAGCAGTAACCTTAAGGGAGGGACCCTTTCCAACCCCTAAGCATCTCCGAGTTGCATTGATCACCTCCTGGCGACAATGAACATGTAGAGTGTATATCAATCAAAAGAGAATGAAGATAAGCTCAAAATGGCACCGTACAAAATGTGCACCTAGTGCACCAAAAATCGCTGTGCGCAGGAAAGAACCCCGCTTCTCAAGATGGAGCATATGTTATAACACTCTCAGGAAATGGTCCCCCAGTGAGTAGACAAATAGAAGGTATGAATTCCTTAATACGTCGAGATATAGTGAGGCCGAAACAACGGCAACCTTACCTTGACTAGAAGTACCAAAAGGAAGGACCAAATAGCTTGTAACAGCTCTTTAAATATATAAGATCTGTTTTAATATGTAAAGCATATATAAAGCATATAATTTCCTGTGATCTTGAACGCCAGTAGAAGAGTCCAGACCAGTAAGAAAAAAGTGATTGGAAAAGATGAAAAATGGGAAACTAAGGCAGAGTGAAAAAGAAATACCCAGGTGAAGAAGTACCTCTTACCTAGACGTACTAGCTGATTGGAAAAAAAGAAAACCTGTATGAGAGAAACTTGCAGTCCTGACCCTGCTAGCTGAAGCCATGGCTACTAACAACAGTGTCTGAAAGGAGAAAGAAACCTTAAAGGAAACAAGATGATTTTGAATTATCGTGCGAAGAAGAATAACACCCTGTCCCTCTGACAATGTCACTAAGGCACAGAGGCTAAAAGCTGAGAAGAGAATACTGCAACTACAAAAGATGCCATCCTGCTTAGCAAGGCTGAATGCCTGTCCCAGACTGAGAGCATGCACCAGCCTGAGCAAGAGAGAAACAAAGAGGCCGGACTGGGGAAGAGAGAAGGTCCTCTAGAGAAAACAGAAAACCCCCTCGGCTCCATAAAAAGTCAAGATGACAACCTAAAAGGCAGCCTGGTATATCTGCAAGGAAAAAACAAAACAAAACATAAGGGTTACGCCCCTGAGATCCAAATATCTAAGCGAAATGCCTGACCTGAAGAGAAGGCCACCATGCCAGAAGGGGATGGCATGCTACAGGGCTGGTCAGATGGTAGATCCATACAAATGACTCCCCTTGAATAAAACAGACATCAGCCATGAAATAAACCAAACGTCAGTGCGGATGTGAACCCACCTAGGAGGCAGGACGATTAGAGTCAGAGTGAGAACCGAAGCTGGGCCTCCCCGACGACATCTCACTGCACTGTTCGCTAGATTGCCCTTTAGGCAGCTTACAGAGAAAAGTGAAAACATGCAAAAATAAAATGACATACATGTCAATCGTGTAAAGGGGGGCACATGCAAGCCCTGTAAAGAAACAGAATGACCAGATAGTAGAACTGTCCGAGGAAAGGATGTACCTTCAATACACAAGAAGACTAGAGACTTACCAGGGGCCTCAATATGTAGCCTAAGAAGGCAACAGACCTACCAGGAGACCGAAGACCATTCTGAAAGAACATAAGCTAGAAACAGTCCTGCCAGAGAGCAGGATTGAGTCTTTGAAGTAACCTAAGATGATAACAGTCCTATGAGAGTACAGAAAGAGCATTCCGGACTAACATAACATGGCAACAATGCTGACCAAAGACAGAGTGCTCAGAATAAAACGCTAGCCCTCAGGGATACCTCCTTGCTCCGAGAGCGACTGACAGTCTCCTAGTTGCAATGTAAAGAGACCACATGGTAATCCTGAAAGCAAACCAAATGCCAAGAGCCAAGAAGGAAAAAATTAAGTTGCAAAGTAAAGAGACCACATGGTAGTCCTGGAAGTAACAACCAAATGCCAGGAGGAATGTCCTACTCAACTAATGCCGAAAAGAAGAGCAGCAGTCTCGGGGAAAAAAACAAAAGGGAAGCTGCAAATGCTTCAGAACACTCAAAAAGATAAAGAGCACGGGAGTGCAGCTCATGAGACTGCAAAAGGCAATTGCCCAGGGAAAAAACCTTGCAACTATGTCGCATGTAACCCCAAAATATTGTGGAGACTGCGAAATATTTAGACGACTCTTGACCACCAGTACTAGGCATCCTGAGAACCATAAAAATTGCACTTCTCGGTCTGCGACTTGCTGACTTGTCGACAAGAGGTTTTTTTTTTTTTTTTTTTTTTTAAATAGCTAGCTGACTCGCCATGAGTGAAGAAGAATCTCCCCTTTTCTGAGGGGTAGCATAACTATGATGAACTTTTAGAGACTGGAAAACAGTGTTGTGAAGGGACATTATTGCGCACTGTAAGCTGGTCACCCTTCCAGGACCCAGCCCGGGCGGACCCTGCTTAGCTTCCTTCACACCGGGCTCTATCCTTCTCAGAAACTCTCCTAAGAGAAATATGCAGAAAAGTTTGTATCAAAAAATGTGCTGCACGAAGCTTCACTATGGATCGAAGGCTTTCAGGAAAAAGACTTGAGACTTTGAGAGCGCTCTTGACAGCATTTAGAATTGAAATAGGAGGAAGGAAAATTCCTTCTTAGGAACTAGGTTCTTGTGATAAAGATTTGAGACACTGAGAGTGCGCATGACGGCAGTGAGATTCCAAATAGGAGGAAGGGAGATCCATTCTTAGGAACTAGAAATTAAAATTGCATTCGGAAGAATCAAGAGAGAAAATGGTCTAAGATCCAAGAGTCTATGTAGGGAGACCCCTACTTCACATGCCTTGCCGTGAGAGCGATAGAGAAAGGAGGCGAAATGAAACGCATAACCATCTAAAAATAAAACCGCAAGAACTCCTGGACAGAGGAAATAAGAAGATGACTGTCATGTAAGAGTAGCCTGCAACTATGATTTCATGACACAAAGTTAAACAGGTGAGAGTGGCATGTACCTATAACATCCTTACTGCCCCCATGCCTGTGGAAGAACAAACGTATAGCTAACATATAGGAAATATCCTGGTATGGAAAGCAACCTTTCGAAAAATGCTATAACAAAAAAAACACAACTGTGAACTACCTTCCCACAGTCACATTGGAGCCGACTCTGTGGGTGCTGTGGGTGCTTGAGCACCCCCGATATTGAGAAAAACTCATGTATATGTCCAGGGAGGGGTCATTTTCATTGGACTTAGCACCCCCAATAATTTTGAAAAGTTGGCTCCTAGCCCACAGACAAACGTCACCCGAGATTATAAAGAAACAAACATCAAACAGGCTGGCCAAGTAATGTATATATAGTGGGACACAGACATACAGGAGTCCCAGAAAGAGAAATAAATTACTAAAACTGGGACCTGCACCCAGTTCTGTAGCCCACCTTTTGATGCTGCTTTTAACTCCTAACCCTTATTCACTCTGTTCAGGACCCTTATTTTAAACCTGCTCACTTTAAAATCTCCTTATCTCTTGTTTGTTCTGTCTGTCCTAATGAGATTGTAAGATCTGAGGAGCAGGGACTGTCTCTTCATATTCAAGTGTACAGCGCTGCGTTTTTCTAGTAGCGCTTTAGAAATGATAAATAGTAGTAGTAGCAGCTTCAGAGACTGTAGTGCTGACTATTAGGCTACAGCAACCAGCTACTCAACATTAAAAACATAAAAAGCAAAGAAATGACCCCCCTAAAGAACATAGGCGACTCCTGAGAAAGATCAGCCCCAAACGGCCCGAAGACGGCGAAAGAGAAAGTCCCGACGCACCCCCCAGCGGCGCACAATATTTACAGGAGCCGGAAGAGGAGATCCCCGACGCTGGCATACAGCGCGTCTCAGCTTCTCAGACATGACGGTAACGTGCGTACGCGTGCATGCGCGTGCACGCGCGTACCCGATTCGCGCCAAAATCTCTTTTTTTTTTTTTTTTTAAGCCCTGCTCCGCCGAACAAACCGCTAAGGGAAGAACACAAACGGCAGTGCTAAATAAAGTACAGCTCAACTCAAAGAGGGCTGAAAACAAAATGCTGCCGCTTACTCTTTTTTTTTTTTTTTTTTTTTTTTTTTTACACACAGCTGACTCACAGCATTCCCATGCAATCAAACGGAGCTGTCTGCTCATTCAGTCAGTGGGGACAAGTTGTCTTTAATTGTTTTTTTTTTTTTTTTACACCTAAACTCCTCCAAATTACTGCTGCCCCTTTTTTTTTTTTTTTTTTTTAACCAGCTAGATAATATAGACACCTAAAAACAGCAACCAGAGCTGCCTGCTCGTTAAAGTAATGGGGAAAACTCCGCTGAAGAGTAATAGAACAACACATAGCTGTCTGCTCGTTAGAAGCCGGGGGATGTAGCTTGCTCCTTAAAATACTTATAAGATTTAACTTTCTATAGTGGCTGCCTCTCCCAAAGACATACACCTTTCTAAACAAAGGGTAGTCCTTCCCAGCTAAGTATGGGAGATGGGGAGGAAGGGGGGAGGGACCCGGAGACATCCGAGTTTGACACCCCCAGAGGCTGTAAAAGAAAGGAAAAGAAGTCCCTACCTGACCAGCGTCTAACAGAGAATTCCTAGGCACAGAAGAAGAGGTAGCAATGTTGTTCTTATTGTAAACCTCTAAAAGAGAGAGAGAGAGACTAATGGGCTCGCTTCCTACCTGCTGGGAGACTGAGAAAATACTGAGGCTAAGGTCACATGGCCAGGGCTCCTATTGGCTCTCTAGAGTCAGAGTTTTTCTCAGTCTCCACCTGCTGGTAGGCGAGCACAACCCATCAGTCCAATCCTGGTCCGGTCCGGAGGGACGCTAAGGAAGAAGTGATTTGCTAAGATTGTTTTCATTGCTTTCTTTTCTACTGTCACATCTTGTCGTTAGCTGGGGGTGACCATGAAGTGATCTGCATCCATATGCCACCCCGCCTTCTAGTTCAAATGCCCAGAAACACAATTTCTCCACAAGGATTTTTTTTTCCTGCCACCGTGAGATGCAGCCCATCATTACAATATAGTCTGTTTTTCCATTTATTGCCCCATCCTCCTATATACCTAAACCTTCTTGGTGACACCAGGCTTTGAGCCAGCTATTGAAATTCAGTACTTTACAATCTTCTCTCCCTTTCCAAAGGTAGGTAGTACTTCTGAAAAAGCTGTTTGTACCAAAGGTTTTAACCCCTCCCCCAGCTCCTAAAAAGCTCTCTGCACTGCAAGTGGGGTATTACTGGACAGGTCATCTGTTCCCAGATGATCAGTGTGATTCCTTAGTTTCTTCTCTGATTATAATTATTTGCTTAGTACTCCTGGTAGCTGAGGAGCCTGGAAGGCATTTCACTTTGCACGGCCCCTTGAACAATGTCTCCGATAACTAAATCCCCTATTAGCAAACGTTTCCTGGTATGAGTTTCAATATTAGTGTTTTGGGGGGGGGGGGGTGTCTTTTCTCTTTGGGCACCTTCACTGCTTTATGTTTCACCTTCATATTGCTTTTTCTTCTGCATCAGTTCTATTTTCAGGGGCATCACAGTGCTGTAATGGAGCAAAAGAATTCTGTAGGGGCAACATTTGTGAGGGTAGATGCTTCTGTGCCACATATTGTAGTCTGCCTGAGCCTATTGTGAACCATCTATTCTTAGGTGGTTTTATCCTTTGAGGCAGTGGTGAGAAGTTGGTATGATTCTGAGCAATGACAGAAGGGAAAATTAGGTTCTTACCTTGGTAATTTTCTTTCCTTTAGTCACAGCAGATGAATCCATTAACTGATGGGTTGTATCCGCCTACCAGCCCAGCAGGTGGAGATACAGAACACTGAAAAGACAGTGACCTTGGACAGCTAGCCCCTTCTGCCTTCAGTATATGAAACTTCCAAAGCAGAGTGAATAAGAAAGGTAAAATGACAAACTTTACTCACAGTGAACAAACGCCCCAGAACCGGAGAAATAACCAAACAAAGGAGGGACAACCTCAACCTCCTGCAATAGAACAGCATGTAGAAAATGAGAACTGGTTTTCAACTCCTCCCAATGAGATACAATATCTGCATGAAAGATCTGAACAAGAAAACAAAACCAGACAGGGAGGGATCATGGATTCATCTGCTGTGACTAAAGGAAAGAAAATTACCAAGGTAAGAACCTAATTTTCCCTTCCTTGACATCAACAGCAGATGAATCCATTAACTGATGGGATGTACAAAAGCACTCCCTACGTAGGGTGGGAACAGGCAACTCTGCGAGCAAGCACCTGCGCTCCAAAATGTGCGTCCTGCCTCGCTGCAACATCCAGTCTGTAATGTCGTACAAACATCGAGAAGCCCAAGTAGCCGCACGACAGATCTCTTGACGAGAAAGGACACCCGTTTCAGCCCACGAGGAGGAAATCGCTCTCGTGGAATGTGCTTTAAAAGGTTCAGGCGGAGACCATCCTGAAAGCAGATACACAGAAAAAATGACTTCCTTGAGCCTTACACCTGCGTCGAGGACCTGTCAACAATACAAAAAGGTGATCAGAAGCCCTGAAGTCATTTTACATCTGTAGATACTGCAACAGAGCCCTGCGGACATCCAAAAGACGCAAATTGCCCAAAGGAATCAGGAAAGTCCTCCCTAGAAAAGGAAGGTAGAAAAATGGGCTGGTTCAGGTGAAATGCTGAAACCATCTTAGGCAGGAAGGAAGGCACTGTACGTAGTGTTACCCCGGACTCTGAGAACTGTAGAAAAGGGTCCCGACAGGAAAGTGCCTGAAGCTCAGATACACGTCTAGCCAATGTCATGGCCACCAAAAAGACTGTCTTGAGTCACAACCTTCTACGAAGCTCGCCTAAGCAGCTCAAAAGGCGAACGCTGAAGAGCCTTCAACACCAGCCCCAGGTTCCAGGCTGGACATGGTGACCGCACATGAGGACGGAGCCGAAGCACCCCTCTGAGAAATCGGACAATGTCCGGATGAGCAGCAAGGGACAAGCCAGAGACTTTCCCTCGGAAGCATGCCAACGCTGTCGCTTGAACCCGAAGGGAATTGTAAGCCAGGCCTTTTTGTAAGCTGTCCTGCAAAAAGTCCAGTATCTGCGCGACTGTAGCCCGCGTTGGTGTGACCGCTTTTGAAACACACCACGCCTCAAACTTGCGCCAGATCAGAGCATAAGCTGCGGAGATAGACTGCTTGCGGGCCTGCAAGAGAGTGGAGATGACCTTGTTATAGAGTAGCCCTTGTTTCTCAATTGCGCCCTCAAGAGCCAGGCCGTAAGACCAAATCAGCAGGGATCCTCCACAGTCACCGGACAGACCCTGAACCAACAGGTTTGACACCACAGGCAAAGGAAGTGGAGCCTACACCAGCATCCAATGGAGATCCGCGTACCACGGACGCCTTGACCAATCCGACGGGATGAGAATCACCAATCCTCGGTGCAGACGAATCCGCAGGAGGACTCGCCCTATCAAGGGCCAAGGAGGGAACACATATAGGAGGCCCGAGGGCCAAGGTTGAGCAAGTGCATCCAACCCCGCCGAGGATCTCTCCTTCTGCTGAAAAAGCGAGGGCCTTTGGAGTTTGCACTTGACGCCATTAGATCCAATCCGGGAATACCCCATTTGGCACAAATCTGAAGAAAAACTTCTGCCAGTTCCCATTCCGCCAGGTCGATTTGATGTCTGCTGAGGAAATCGTCTTGCACGTTGCTCTGACCTGCTATGTGAGCTGCGGACAGCAGATGTTAAGTGGAGCTCGGCCCAGTGGAAAATCAGAGCAGCCTCCGCGGCCAGGGCCCTGCACTGAGTGCCTCCCTGACGATTGATGTAGGCCACCGCTGTCGTGTTTGACAGAACTCGGACAGGAAGCCCCTTCAGAGTCTTGTGGAAGGCCAGAAGAGCCTGGAATAATCACTCAGTTTCAAGCGATTGATGGATCACCCTGCTTCCACGGGGGTCCACTGACCCTGAGCATAGCTTCCCTGGCAATGAGCTCCCCAGCCCGAAAGGCTGGCATCTGTTACCAGGCACCAAGAAGGAAGCGCAAGCGGCATTCCGGAGAGCCACCAATCCATACTGTGCCAGGCCGCAGGGAGACACAGTCTGCGCTGGCATTCCTGGGATAGCGGAGACCATTGCTGAAGCAGAGCAATCTACAGCGGTCTCATGTGAGCTCTCGCCCAGGGAACCACCTCCATGTTGGCCATCATCGACCCCAGGAGCTGAACAAAGTCCCAAGCTTGAGGGCGAGGTATCCGCAGGAGAAGACGGACCTGATCCTGAAGCTTGCTTCGCCTGTGGTCGGGGAGAAAGACGAACCCCGAGGCCGTGTCGAACCAGACCCCCAAATACTCAAGACAGAGGGGGTCAGGTGACTTTTGGGAAAAATTGATCATCCAGCCCAGAGTCTGAAGAACCGTTATAACTCTGATCGTGGCGAGTCAGCTCTCGTCTGCCAAATCCGCCCTGATGAGCCAGTCGTCGAGATACGGGTGAACTCTGATACCCTCATCTCTCTATATAAAAGGCAACACCAACGTTCTATGAAGCCTCCAGCCGGAAGTGTGAAGGGGGCGAGATATCCGGTTTCCCTATGAGTGTCTGCCCCGCCCTCTCTGTAACACAGTCAGTGAAGGAAAACAGCAGAGCACGAAATCAAATCGCTGGCTCTGTAACAGTGAAGGACTCAGAGGGGGGAGGGGAGAGAGGCCAGAGGGCACGGACACACACACTGCCACATGCACACAGAAGAAAACATTGCTAGCCCCCGTTTCATTTGCATCAGAAACGGGGCTTTTTTACTAGTAAGTACATAAGTAATGCCACACTGGGAAAAGACCAAGGGTCCATTGAGCCCAGCATCCTGTCCACGATAGCGGCCAATCCAGGCTAATGGCACCTCTCGCCTGAGAAAGGCAGCTACCACCACCATCACCTTGGAAAAAATACAGGGAGCTGTGGCTAGGCCGAAAGGCAAGGCCTGAAACTGGAAATGTTAGCCCAAAACCGCAAACCGGAGAAACCGCTGATGCGGAGGCCAAATAGGAATGTTCAAATACGCATCCTTGAGGTCCAGAGACATGAGAAACTCTCCTGGCTGTACCGCCGCAATGACAGAGCGCAGGGTTTCCATGCGAAAATGTCGCACTCTTAGGGCCTCGTTGACTCTTCGTAAGTCGAGGATCTGTCTGAAAGACCCGCCTTTTTGAGAGACCACAAAATAGAGTAGCGACCGCAGCCACGTTCAGCGGGAGGCACCGGAATCACCACTCCGAGCTGCAACACTTGCAAGGTCTCCTCTACTGCCGCCTGTTTGACGGCAGTGCCGCATCGGGACTCCATAAAAGCGTCTCTCACTGGGGCACCGAATTACAATAGGTAGCCTTCTCTGATCAGGTCCAGGACCCACTGATCCAAAGAAATCTTGGTCCACTCCTCGAGGAAGAGGGAAACACGACCCCCCTACTGCAGGACTCGAGTGGACCGGCGTCCCTGAACTCCTGGCCGTTGGCCAGCCGCTGCGGAACGTTTGTCCGAGCCGAGTTCCTCTGCTGAATACGGGCAACATTAAGAAAACCCAGCAGAGTGCCACGGGCGATACCTGTGAGCTTCGCTGAAATGTGGCCTGGAAGAGGAGGGAAAAACGGGACTTTTGGAAGAAGGCCTTGGCCTATCCTCAGGTAACTGTTGGGACTTAAGAGTCCCCTAGGTCTTTAACAATCTTCTCCAATTCCTCTCCAAATAACAGAAGGCCCCGAAAGGGTAACCTCACCCTTTGCTTAGAGGCCATGTCAGCCGCTCAATGCCGCAGCCAAAGAAGGCGGTGGGCAGAATCTGCCAAAGACATCTGCTTAGCCAAAGCTCTGACCAGATCATAAAGGGCATCAGCCAAAAAGGACAGGGCAGACTCCATACGCGGGCCCACCTCAGAGAGGGAACCCGCACCCTCCTTGGGCTAATCAACCGTCTGCTGTAACCAGGAAAGTCAGGCCCGGGCTGCATAGGATCTGCAAACAGCTGCCCTTAAGGAAAAGCCCGAGATTTCAAAGGACCGCTTCAGCGCAGATTCTAGCCGCCGGTCCTGCATATCTTTCAAAGCGACCCCTCCCTCCACCGGGAGAGTGTTTTTTTTTTGTCACAGCCGTGACCAACGCATCCACTTTAGGCATCCCAGAAAGGGCCAGTCCAACGCTCGGGGGAAGAAGGAAGCTCAGCAGCCACCACTGGGCTATCAAAACCTGGAGGGAATCCAGTCTGCAACGTAGTGTCAAGACGCCTCCGGCAGAGCTCTTTTTAACAAAAAGGCACAAATTCAGGAGAGAAAAACTCACCCTGGCCCTCCACCCCTGAATTAGGAGAAGTGGAGGAAGGATCTCCTCTAGCAGCCTCGGAACTAGGTGTTCCCCTGCACTCAGACTCCTATGCAACAGTGAGAGCCAAGTCACGCGGCGCCTCCAAAATGGTGCCCGCTGCCAGCTCCATCGAGCGGGAAGAATCACCGCTCGCCATGCTCATAGTAGCACAAGCGTCTAAGGAGCACGTACTGCACAGCCCCACTGCTGACCTGTGTTTACCACAACGGGAGCAGCGCTTAACTCCTTCTGCAGGCATCGCCCGACTGAACAGAAATATAGAAATAAAATGGCGGCTTCGCACCAAAACTTACCCCGCACAGAACGCTGTCTGCAGGAATCTCCCAGAGGAGCTGGGCACCACTCTCACCTCAGAAGACCGAGTCAACGAGCACCGGTCAAGCTGTCCTGAACCAGAATATCTGGAGAAGCCTCAGAAACAGCAACACTGTATAAACACGCCCTTTTTTTTTTTTTTTTTTACACTGTGAGGAAAGTTGGAGGCAGGCAGCAACAGAGGGACTCCAGGAGGAGGGGGGATGGGGTAAGGCAGGGACAGGGAACAAAACCAAGTATGCCTTCAAAGTGGGCACCACCAGCCACAACACCCCCGCTCTACTGGCAAAGCACAAGAGCCACCCCAGGCAGAAATCCAGGAGCTGATCAAGTGACATCCACACCTGCTGGGAGATAGAGATATACTGAAGACAGAAGGGGCTAGCCGTCCAAGGTCACTGAGTCTTTTCAGTGTTCTGTATCTCCACCTGCTGGTAGGTGGATACAACCCATCAGTTAATGGATTCATCTGCTGTGGATGACAAGGAAGCTGCTTTAAGTGCATCCAATTCCTGCTTTAGTTTACTGAGCTCCTGTTTTAAACTAGCAAGCTGAAGACACATAGGACAAGCCTTAAATCTCCAGATGGTCTGCCTTGGAACTAAAGCACCACAATTATTATTCAGAAAACCCAATGGAACTTGGTGTGCCCAGAGGACTGGGTTGAAAAGTCCTGCCTGGTTATCTTCTAAAACCATAACTGTGTAAAGAAATGTTATATTATAAATGTAAATCAAAACTGAAGACACAGCTTATTCAGATATATGGATGAATAATCAATAACGTTCTTTTAAATGAATTATTAGAGCATAATCGTTGTATCTGATTTTATCAAATCTCACTTCTCTCAGTAATCAATGTTTGCAAATAATGCTGTACTATGCAACTGTTAGGTGAACTGTGTTTATATATTCTGATTTAATTTTATGTTGTGAACTGCATTGATGTGTAATGAAATGTGGTATACCAAATACTCAAAGGAAACACAAAGGCAAACACCCAAGATGACCAACATCATATCCTTTTTCATCAGGAAGGGATTAAAACGGTCCATTTTGGACATGCTAGAATCAGCCTGAGAAGATCCAATCTCCAGCTATCATATTTTTTTAAGGGGGGGGGAGGGGAAGAGGACAGGAATACAGGATCCCTCATTACTGTTTTATGGATCCATCCAAAAGCTACACGGGGAAAAAAAACACCTACAAAATAAGTCACTAGCTTCTCTCAAAATCACTTCCTCACTAGAGGAATGCTCCAGTCAGTGGAATGCTCTAGCACACCAAACCACTGCCAACTTCAACCTGTGGTTCCTTCCATATAGGGGTAAATTAGGGCTAGAAGGGCTCAAAGCAAAACATTGGTGCTTCTAAGACAAGCTCCCAGGATTTTTAAATTCTCAGATTTCCCATGACTTAGAAGACAGCCTTAAAATGCACTCTGGGAAGCTTCACTTGTGTAGCGTGAGAGTGTTCTGCAGGTTGTTCCACCACTGCTTCCCTACCTGGAAGGGAAAGAGAAGCTCTGATACGCATGCAAGGTTACCAGCTGAAATACTAAAAGAAATGAAGATGCATAGACACAAACTCAATTTCTCTATTAGGAGGTAAAAAGGGGGTAATAAAGGGCCTTGTACATTTTACTTATCTTTGGTATCAAGTGGTAATAAAATGGCTCCTGGTTTCAATACAAAGCTGATCAGATCTTGTTCATTCACATGGGCCACAGCGCAATCTGGGGAGCCCCTCCAGGATTGCTTTTGACTGCTAAAACTGCATAGATGGCATACGTCCACTGGGCACCTACTCCCCTGCCTAACTGCTCTTAAGCTAGCAGATACTGAATTACCACACGCCACCTCCAATCCCCACCCCC
This sequence comes from Microcaecilia unicolor, assembly GCF_901765095.1. Classification (NCBI taxonomy): domain Eukaryota; kingdom Metazoa; phylum Chordata; class Amphibia; order Gymnophiona; family Siphonopidae; genus Microcaecilia; species Microcaecilia unicolor. The sequence continues at coordinate 425,115,754 of NC_044032.1, forward strand.
AGATGTACTTGGATCAAGTGGAGGGAAAGCAGATTGAACTTGCCATAGCTAATGCCTGCTTGTCTGCCTGCTCCCAGGCAGGACAAATGCACTTTAAACATGTCACCTCTTAATCACATACTGGAACATTTGACTGATGATAACCTCTGAGTCCAAATCAGACAGCACTAGAAGAGTGGGAGGCAATCTGGGAAAAGGCTGTGCTGTCAGTAGCTCTGTTAGACCCATCAAGGATGAAAAGTTAAGACACCACCTGGAACTGGACCCACTGGTGTGAAAACAGCCTCCAGCTGAATCTGTTCCTGGAGGGTAGGGGATGGGTGGAATCAGTCCCCAAGTTGCATACAGCATAATCCAGACTGTCTATGGTCCACCAGTAATCCAGGTCTGCAGCCTTTCCGAGAGTAACCTACCTAGTTGCTGTGCCAAGCCACACCTACACCATCTGCTGGAGCCAGAGAAATACTGAGGAGCTGAAGGCAAACACCAGCCCATTATAAAGGCAGCAAAGGCAGCTCTGAGTGCTCCATTTGCTGATACTCATCTGGACTGCTCCAGCATATATAAGGAAAATGAAGATATTTACCTGTAGCAGGTATTCTCCAAGGACAGCAGGCTGGACATCACGCATGGGTCGTCATCCTCGACGGCCCAGGAGCTCCGGACTTAAAAGAAAAGCTTTTAAAAGCTTCTGGAAGCGACGAGACGGGCGCGGGGACAACGCACCACACATGCGCGAGTGACTTCCCGCCCGCGCGCTTCCCTCAGTTATATAACAAGCAAACTAGAAAAGAACTCCAAAGGGGAGGAGGGCGGGTTGTGATGTCCAGCTTGCTGTCCTCGGAGAGTACCTGCTACAGGCAAGTATCTTCATTTTCTCCGAGGACAAGCAGGCTGGACATCATCACGCACGGGGCATCCCTAGCACCCGGGCTCACTCAAAACAATGAACAATGGTCAATTGGGCTTCGCAATAGCGAGGACATAACTGAGATTGACCTAAAAACAAAACGAAGTGAGAGTGCAGCCTGGAACAGAACAGAAATGAGCCTAGGAGGGTGGAGTTGGATTCTAAACCCCAAACAGATTCTGTAACACCAACTGCCCAAACCGACTGTCGCGTCGGGTATCCTGCTGTAGGCAGTAGTGAGATGTGAATGTGTGGACTGACCACCACGTTGCAGCCTTGCAAATCTCTTCAATAGAAGCTGACTTTAGATGAGCCACTGATGCAGCCATGGCTCTGACATTATGAGCCGTGACATGGCCCTCCGAAGTCAACCCAGCTTGGGCGTAAGTGAAGGAAATGCAATCTGCTAGCCAATTGGAGATTGTGCATTTTCCGATGGCAACCCCCATCCTGTTGGGATCAAAAGAAACAACTGGGCGGACAGTCTATAGAGTTTCGTCCGCTCCAAGGCCAATGCTCTCAAAGTCCAAGGTATGCAACCTGTCCTCACCAGGGCGAGTATGCGGATGGGGAAAGAATGTTGGCGAGACAATTGACTGGGTCAGATGGAACTCCGACACCACCTTCGGCAGGAACTTGGGATAAGTGCGGAGGACTACCCTGTTATGATGAAATTTAATGTAGGGAGCTTGAACTACCAGGGCTTGGAGCTCACTGACTCTATGAGCGGCAGTAACAGCCACCAAGAAAATGACCTTCCAGGTCAAGTACTTCAGATGGCAGGAATTTAGTGGCTCAAAAGGAGGTTTCATCAGCTGGGTGAGAACATTGAGATCCCATGACACTGGTGGAGGTTTGACAGGGGGGCTTTGACAAAAGCAAACCTCTCATAAAACGAACTAAAGGCTGTCCAGAGATAGGCTGACCTTCTACACGGTGATAAGCACTGATTGCACTAAGGTGAACTCTTACTGAGTTAGTCTTAAAACCAGACTCCGATAAGTGTAGAAGGTACTCAAGCAGGGCCCATGTAGGACAAGAGAAAAGGGTCTAGGGCCTTGCTGTCACACCAGACGGCAAACCTCCACCATTTAAAACCATAACTCCTTTTCGTGGAATCTTTCCTGGAAGCAAGACTTGGGAGACACCCTCTGAGAGGCCTAAAGAGGCAACTTCTAAGCTCTCAACATCCAGGCCGTGACAGCCAGAGACTGGAGGATGGGATGTAGAAGCAAACCCTCGTTCTGAGTGATGAGGGTCGGAAAACAGTCCAATCTCCACGGTTCTTCGGAGGACATGTCCAGAAGAAGAGGGAACCAAATCTGATGAGGCCAGAAAGGTGCTATCAGAATCATGGTTCCGCGGTCTTGCCTGAGTTTCAGCATAGTCTTCCCCACTAAAGGAATGGGAGGATACGCATACATACAGGAGACCCGTCCCCCAATGAAGGAGAAAGGCATCTGACGCTAGCCTGTGGTGGGCCTGAAGCCTGGAACAGAATTGAGGAACTTTGTGATTGTACTGAGTGGCAAAAATATCCACCGAGGGGGTGCCCCATGCTCGAAAGATCTTGCGGACAACGTCCATGTTCAGAGACCACTCGCGAGGTTGCATGATCCTGCTCAACCTGTCGGCCAGGCCGTTGTTTACACCTGCCAGATGTGTGACCTGGAGAAGCATGCCGTGCTGATTCGCCCAAAGCCACATTCTGACGGCTTCCTGACACAGAGGGCGAGATCCGGTGCCCCCTTGTTTGTGTAATACATAGCAACCTGATTGTCTGTCTGAATTAGGATAATTTGGTTGGACAGCCGATCTCTGAAAGTCTTTAAGGCATTCCCGATCGCTCGCAATTCCAAGAGGTTGATCTGAAGATGCATTTCCTGGAAGGACCAAACTCCTTGAGTGTGGAACCCATCCACATGAGCTCCCCACCCCAGAAGGGATGCATCCGTCATCAGCACTTTTTGCGGCTGATGAATTTGGAATTGGCGTCCCAAGGTCAGATTGGAGCGAATGGTCCACCAGTGAAGGGAACTGCAAAATTCGGTGGAAAGATGGATGACATCCTCTAGATCCCCCGTAGCCTGACACCACTGGGAAGCTAGGGTCCACTGAGCTGATCTCATGTGTAGACGTGCCATGGGAGTCACATGAACCGTGGAGGCCATGTGGCCCAGAAGTCTCAACATCTGCCAAGCTGCTCGAGCTAACACGAGGGCCAGAAGGTTGTCCGCCAGTGCCTGGGGAAGATAAGCTCGAGACGTCTGTGTGTTCAACAGAGCTCCTATAAATTCCAATTTCTGCATGGGAATCAGATGGGACTTGGGATAGTTGATGACAAACCCCAGTAGTTCGAGCAGTTGAATGGTAATCTGCACGGATCGTAGAGCCCCTGCCTCCGAGGTGTTCTTCACCAGCCAGTCGTCGAGATAAGGGAACACATGCACGCCCAGTCTGCGTAGCGATGCTGCAACAACTGCCAAGCATTTTGTGAACACTCTGGGCGAAGAAGCGAGACCAAAAGGGAAGTACGCAGTACTGAAAATGCTGAGTTCCCAGGCAAAATCGGAGGTACTGCCTGTGATCTGGAAGCACCGAGATGTGAGTATAGGCATCCTTTAAGTCCAGAGAGCATAGCCAATCGTTTTCCTGAATCATGGGAAGAAGGGTGCCCAGGGAAAGCATCCTAAACTTTTCTCAGACCAGATATTTGTTCAGGGCCCTTAGGTATAGGATGGGACGCATCCCCCTTCTTTTTCTGTACAAGAAAGTACCTGGAATAGAATCCCAGCCCTTCTTGCCCTGGTGGAATGGGCTCGACCACACTGGCGCTGAGAAGGGCGGAGAGTTCCTCTGCAACTAACTGCCTATGGTGGGAACTGAAGGATTGAGCTCCCGGTGGGCAATTTGGAGGGTTTGATTCCAGATTGAGAGCGTATCTGGACCGGACTATTTGAAGAACCCACCTGTCGGAGGTTATAAGAGGCCACCTTTGGTGAAAAAAATAGCCTCCCTCCAACAGGTAGATCGTCCGGTACAGACACTGATGTCGGCTATGCTGCTCTGGAGCCAGTCAAAAGCCCATCCCCTGCTTTTACTGGGGAGCCGAAGGGGTTTGTGGCACACGCCGCTGACGAGAGTGAGCTTGCTGGGAGCGAGCCTGAACAGGCTGTCAGGAAGCAGGAGTGTACCTACACCTACTAGAGGAATAAGGAGCACTCCTCTTCCCTCCAAAAAAACCTCCTAGAAGAGCAGGTAGTAGCAGAAGGCATCCGGCAGGCGAGAGAATCCATAGCATCATGGTGTTTCTTGAGGGAATCAACCATATCCTCAACCTTCTCTCCAAAAAGATCATCCCCCCGGCAAGGAACATCCTCCATTCGGTGCTGGGTCTTCTGATGCAGGTCCGAGACACGCAGCCATGACAGTCTGCACATCACGATACCTTGAGCAGCCACCCAGGATGCGGCATCAAAAGCTCCTCTGGCCAGGAATTTGCGACGCACCTTCTGCTGCCTGACCACCTGGTGAAAAGGTTCAGCAAGCTTGGGGGAAGAGCTTCAACCAAACTGGACAGTTGCTTTACAGAGTTCTGTAAGTGAATGCTGGTGTACAGCTGGTATGTTTGAATCTTGGCCGCGAGCATTCCAGCCTGATACGTACGCCTCCCAAAAGAATCCAAGGTTCTAGACTCTCTGCCCGGGGGCACAGAGGCATAGTCCCTAGTATTATTAGGAAAGGAATGGAAAACAAAAATGAGGATGCTATAATGCCTTTGTATCATTCCATGGTGTGACCGCAGCTCAAATACTGTGTTCAATTCTGGTCGCCGCATCTCAAAAAAAAATAATGGAATTAAAAAAAAGGTACAGAGAAGGGCGACGAAAATGATAAAGGGGATGGGGCGACTACCTTATGAGGAAAGGCTAAAGCAGCTATGGCTCTTCAGCTTGGAGAAAAGGCGGCTGAGGGGAGATGTGATGGAGGTCTATGGAATGGTGAGTGGATGGGGCGACTACCCTATGAGGAAAGGCTAAAGCAGCTATGGCTCTTCAGCTTGGAGAAAAGGCGGCTGAGGGGAGATGTGATGGAGGTCTATGGAATGGTGAGTGGAACTGAACGGGTAGAGGTGAAGCGTCTGTTTACGCTTTCCAAAAATACTAGGACTAGGGGTCATGCAATGAAGCTACAATGTAGTACATTTAAAACGAAAATCAGAGAAATGTTTTCTTCACTCAACGTGTAATTAAACCCTGGAATTCGTTGCCAGAGAATGTGGTAAAGGCAGTTAGCTTAGCGGAGTTTAAAAAAGGTTTGGACGGCTTCCTAGAGGAAAAGTCTATAGACCATTATTAAATGGACTTGGGGAAAATTCACTATTTCTGGGATAAGCAGTATAAAATGTTTTGTAATTTTTTGGGATCTTGGCAGGTATTTGTGATCTGGATTGGCCACTGTTGGAAACAGGATGCTGGGCTTGATAGACCTTTGGTCTTTCCCAGTATGGCAATACTTATGTACTTATATCTTCTGAGAGCAGAGTCCACCACCATGGAATCGTGAGGAAGTTGGGCCTTCACCATCACAGGCTCACCATGAACTCTGTACTGGGACTCGGACTTCTTGTTGACAACTGAATTAGATAGAGGGCAAGACCAATTTTGCAACATCACTTCCCGGAGTGTATTGTGCAAGGGGGTTGTTGCAACCTCTTGGCAGAGAAGGATAATCCAGGACAGCGAACACCTCGGCCCTGGGCTCATCCACAGCCTCCATCGGAAATGGAATGTCCCTAGACATTTCCCGCACAAAAGATGAAAAGGAGAGACACTCAGGTGAAGATTGTCTAACCTCAATACGTGGAGTGGGATCAGATGGAAGCCCCTGAGAATCTTTCTCTGAAAAATATCTGGGGTCTTGCTCCTCTCCCCATGAGTGCTCCTCTTCGGTATCAGACAATAGCTCACAAAGAGCAGCCCAAACCAGAGCCTGCCTCGACCTCTAGGATTGATGTCCTCGTGAAGGGCGTCGAAAAGTGGACCCTTGCCTGGACTCCGGGCGAAGCTTCCTCCACCGACGTCGAGGGAGAGTCAACCTGGGTGGCAACCGGCTCAGGCACTGCAAGCGGTACCGAGGGCGGAGACCTCCGCGCAGGAGATGGGCCAGATGCCGTCTCAGCAGTGGATACCCGAGGCGCAAGCACCTTCGGTACCGAGGCAGATGGACGCATCATTCCTTCCAGAAGGCCTGGAAGCATGGCCCGGAGACACTCGAGGGATGCCATCGGAACAAGCTGTGGGGCCAGTGCAGGAGTCGGTACCAGAGTCTGAAGAGGTTCGAGAGCCGGTACCTGGCTGCCAGACGACCAACAAATCGGCACTTCCTGAATGGAGGGTGAGCGGTCCTCCCGGCGCCGACACCTCTCGGGTGCCGCATCCCTCAGCTCCCCGGAGCTCTCGGTACCATGACAGAAAGGAGATCGATGGCGATGCTTCTTAGCCTTCGCTCGACGTCCGTCATCGACACTCCTCGGTACCGATGACGTGGAATCCTCACGCATCCTCAGGGCTGGGTCCGACTCAGGGCGGTCCCGGGGGCCTGCATAGCAGTAGGCCTCGTGATGGGTGGAGACCCACTCGACGCCTCGCTGCTCCCAGCTCGAATTGGTCTCTCGGCAGCCATTACCTGACCTATTGATGCCGCTTCCCTCAACGTCGATGTCGCAGACCTCGGTACCGATGTCAATGCCGACGTCGAAGGACCGGACCGATCTGAAAAGAGCTTCTCGCACTGAGCCTCTCAAGCCACCTGTGTCCTCTTTTTCATTAATTTACAGAGCTTACAGGAAGCTGGTAAATGGTCGGGCCCGAGGCACTTGAGACACCAAGCGTGAAGGTCGGTTGACCAGATGGCCCGGTTGCAGCGGGAACAGCGCTTAAAGCCGCTGGGAGTCCTCGATGACATCGGAGGAAAAATAGCGGTCAAAAAAATCAAATGACTCAATGGTGCCACTGAAAAAGGCACAACACAGGGAAAAAAAACTCTACTGAGCAGCCGCGACGGAAAAGAAAGGAAACTTAGAAAGAGGGGAAAAACCTAGGAAAGATTAAGGAACTTTTTTTTTTTTAAACAAAATGAAAAAAAGGCAAAAAGGTGAAAAACCAGAGCGCGTAAACGCGACAAAGTCTCATAGGACGAAAAACACGAGGAGCGCTTGAAAACAAACCCTCTCTCGTGAAGCGGAAAAGAAAGAACTGAGGGAAGCGCACGGGCGGGAAGTCACTCACGCATGCGCGGTATGTTGTCCCTGCTCCCGTCTCGTCGCTTCCAGAAGCTTTTAAAAGTTTTTCTTTTAAGTCCGGAGCTTCTGGGCCGTCGCGGAAGACGACCCATGCGTAATGAGGTCCAGCCTGCTTGTCCTCAGAGAAATTTAGTTTCCAGAATTTTAGGTATAATATGAATGAAAACAGATCTGTAGGAAAATGACATTTTCTGGATAAATATTTTGGTAGACAGGAACATATATACAGATGATGAGACAGGCACAGGGTTCCAAAACTCGTAAAGGAGTCAACTTTCAAAATCCAATAGTGCTAGATGAACACCTTTTTGCTTTTTCACTTGTACCAGGTGTTCTCTAAGGACAGAACACAATCTCACATATCTACCTTAACACTACTACTTAACATTTCTAAAGCGCTGCTAGGGTTACGCAGCGCTGTACAATTTAACATAAAAGGACAGGCCCTGCTCAAAGAGCTTACAATCTAAAGGACAAGTGAGTAGACGATACGATGGGGGCAGCCAATTTGGGGCAGTCCAGATATCCTGAAGGTAAGAGTTAGGTGCCGAAGGCAGCATTGAAGAGGTGGGTTTTAAGCAGAGACTTGAAGATGGGCAGGGAGGGGGCTTGACTTAGGGGCTCAGGAAGGTTGTTCCATGCATAGGGTGAGGCGAGGCAGAATGGGCGGAGCCTGGAGTTGGCAGTGGTGGAGAAGGGTACTGAGAGGAGGAATTTGTCCTGTGAACGGAGGTTTCGGGTGGGAACATAAGGGGAGATGAGGGTAGAGAGGTAGTGAGGGGCAGCAGATTGAGTACATTTGTAGGTAAGAAGGAGGAGCTTGAACTGAATGCGGCAACGGATTGGAAGCCAGTGAAGCGACCTGAGAAGAGGGGTGATATGAGTATATCGGTTCTGGCGGAATATAAGTCGTGCAGCAGAGTTCTGAACAGATTGAAGGGGGGATAGATGGCTAAGTGGGAGTCCAGTGAGCAGTAAGTTGCAGTAGTCAAGTCGGGAGGTAATGAGAGCGTGGACGAGAGTTCGGGTGGTATGTTCAGAGAGGAAAGGGCGAATTTTGCTGATGTTGAAAAGGAAGAAGCGACAGGTCTTGGCTATCTGCTGGATGTGTGCCGAGAAGGAGAGGGAGGAGTCGAAGATGACTCCGAGGTTGCGGGCAGATGAGACGGGGAGGATGAGGGTGTTATCCACTGAGATAGAAAGTGGAGGAAGAGGAGAAGTGGGTTTTGGTGGAAAGACGATGAGCTCAGTCTTGGACATGTTCAGTTTCAGATGGCGGTTGGGCATCCATGTAGCAATGTCGGTTAAGCAGGTCGATACCTTTGCCTGGGTCTCTGCGGTGATGTCTGGTGTGGAGAGATACAGCTGGGTGTCGTCTGCATAGAGATGATACTGGAAGCCATGAGATGAGATGAGGGAACCCAGGGAAGAGGTGTAGATTGAGAAGAGAAGGGGTCCAAGGACAGATCCCTGGGGAACACCAACAGATAGCAGGATGGGTGTGGAGGAGGATCCATGGGAGTGAACTCTGAAGGTGCGGTGGGAGAGATAGGAGGAGAACCAGGAGAGGACAGAGTCCTGGAACCCGAATGAGGACAGTGTGGCAAGGAGATGATCATGATTGACCGTGTCAAAAGCGGTGGATAGATCGAGGAGGATGAGGGTGGAGTAGTGGCCTCTGGATTTGGCAAGGAACAGGTCATTACAGACTTTAGAGAGTGCTGTTTCTGTCGAGTGTAGAGGGCGAAAACCGGATTGAAGTGGATCAAGGATGGCATGAGAGGAGAGAAAATCAAGACAGCGGCTGTGAACGGCACGCTCAAGTATTTTGGAGAGGAAGGGTAGGAGGGAAATGGGGCGGTAGTTGGAGGGACAGGTAGGGTCAAGTGATGGTTTTTTGAGGAGAGGTGTGACTACGGCGTGCTTGAAGGTGTCGGGGACAGTTGCAGTGGAGAGAGGTTGAGGATATGACAGATGGACGGGGTGACAGTATAAGAGATGGTGTTAAGTAAGTTGGTGGGGATGGGATCAGAGGAACAGGTGGTACTTTTCGAGCAGGAAAGAAGGCGAGCGGTTTCCTCCTCGGTGATGTCTGGAAAGGAGGAGAAAGAGGCCTGGCTTGGTTGGTTGAGGGTTAAAGGGTGAAAAGGAGGAGATGGTTTGGTAGTGAACTCAAGGTTATGTTGTTCTATCAGCTGTTATTAGACCGCCTTTACCCTGAACGTTTTCCTGCATTCCTATTGTAAAAGCTTTTGGTAGCCATCTACCATGCATGCACATGCCTTTTCGATCACCATACATTTTGCCCTGCAGTCCTTAACACCTGCTTCAGGGAAGTTTAAAAAAAAAATAAATAAAAAGAAAGTGGGGGAACAAGGCCTGCTACAGAGAAGGCAAAGATTTTTTTTATTTTGGGAACCAGCCTGGAACAAAATGGGCTGGAGAGTAGGTGAAGCAGGATTCTAAACCTCAAATGTTGAAGGACCATCTGACCAAAATGGCTGTCATGTTGGGACACTTCCTCTAGGCAGCAGTGAGATTGAACATGTGGACGGATGACCATGTTGCAGCTTTGCAAATGTCTGAGGTTGAAAGGTGGGTAACCGCAGCCATACTGACATGAGCTATGACATGATCCTCCAAAATCAGCACAGCTTGGGCATAAATGAAGGAAATACAAGTCTACTAGCCAGCTAAAGAGAGTGCATTTATTCATCATGAACCCCATCCTATTGGAATCAAAAAACAAAAAAGCTGAGTTGTCTATGGGCTTTTGTCCACCCCAGATAAAACACTAAGCCCCTTGCAGTGCACTTTTACATGGATGAGCATATTGTATAGGGAAACATGTTAACAGAACTGACTGGTTAAGATGTAATGCTGACACCAACTTAGGAACTGATGAAATTTTGGGTAAGGTGGATCAACTACTAGAGACTGGAGTTCACTAAGCCTGTGTGCTATGACTGCCTCAAAAACAGAAAACCTTCCAGTCAGGTACTTCAGAAAACAGGTGTCAAGTGACAAACAGCTTTTGCCACAGGGTGAGAATGACATTGAGATCCCATGACACTATAGGAAGCTTGATGGGGTTTCAGTAACACGAAGCCCCTCAAGAAGAAAACTGAAGGCTGAGCAAAGACTTTCCCTTTACATGCTAATCTCCAACTGTACTAAGAAAGCCCCTACAGAGTTGACCTTTAGACTAGTTTCGATATTCAAAATAGTGTGTGTAGGTCATGAAAAGGACCTATGGCCTTGCCCTCAGAAAATCCTGGGAGATGACCTGGAAGTCGCAAAAAAAAAAAAAATCACTCTCTAGCCTCTCAAAATACAAGCTGGGAAGCAAGAGGGACCCCTTGTTTTGTGTGATTAAGGTGAGAAAGCGTTTTAGTCTCCATGGATCCTGGCAAGCTAGTTCCAAGAGCAGAGGAAACCATATCTGCCTTGGCCAAAAAGGGGCAATGAGGATTTGTTTTGCTTGAGTTTAACCAGCAATATTGGAAGGACATACACATACTAAATGGGCCATTCCCTCAAATCAAGGAGAAAATGCCTACTACCATACTGACCACTTCCTGAAATAGGAAAAACGAGCCCATGCCTCCCTGCTTGCCGACAATGCACTGTATTGTTTGGATGAGAAGTTGATGTTGATATAGAAGTTGAGCACTTGAACTTAGAGCACTCCATATGACCCTTAATTCCAGGAGGTTGATCTGGTGTTCTCCTGAGCAGACCACTGACTCTGGGTGTGGAGACCATCTACATGAGCTCCCTAGCCTAAGTTGGAGGCATTCGTCGTCTTCGTCTCATGAGACAGAGAATTTGGAATGGCAGTCCCTCAGTCAAATTGCTGAGAATGAGCCACCAAGAGACTTCTTGACGAAGGAGCAACAATTACAACTGCTAGGTTCACTGTGGCTTGAGACCATTGGGAAGGTAGAGTCCACTAGGCCATCCTCAAATGGAGGCATGCCGTGCTTTTGATGTGGACCGTTGAGGCTATATGGCCTAGCAATCTCATCATCTACCAAGCTGATACCTGCTGGCCCTGCTAAACATGTAGCCCCATGGAAATCAAGGTTTGCTCTCTCCTCCTTCCCCCACCTACTTTCGGAATGGCATTAGTGTTGTGCCTCGACTATGTTCCTTTCCCACTGGGTGGACAACCAGTCTTTAGTGCTGGTGTATGCTCTCGGTATAATTTTAAAAAGGTTTGCCTTTGGAATTTTCCCTATGAAGCAGGGCTGCTTTTGGCTAGCTGTTTGTGCTGTCTTCCCCTCAAAGCTTGCGTTTTTTTCTTGCACCAGAGTGAGGGCTGCTGTTCTTGGCGGTCCGGGTGCTTTTGGGAGAAGCACAGGCTGTGAGAACTTCCTCTCCCCTAATGCTAAGTGGCTGCCAAGACAAACGCTTCTTTAAAAAAATAAAAAGTGTATCACAGCTCACTTGGGGCACATGTATTGGACATGTGCGCCGGTTAAAGCCTTTTGGACTGAACTGAGCAAACACGTCTCCCAAATTTGGAACCATACATGGAGACCAACTCCTAAACAACTGTTTGATCTTTTTGAAGTGCAGCGGCCTGCGCCGGCAGGATTCACAGCATTCTTGAAAAGGGCAGTATTAATGGCAAAACGTGTCATATTGCAACTGTGGTTGGTAACAGATCATCCGAGTATAGCACATTGGAGGTCCACAATGATTCAAGCTTGTGCCATAGAAAAGAAAGGTATAAGAGACTTAGCCTCCAAGAGAGGTGATCAGTTTTGTCACACTTGGTCTCCATTTTGGGACACTCTCACTCCAGTGGCAAGAAGCAAAATCGAACTCGAAGTGATTTGGGGAGGGGGGGGGGTAGGGTTAGAGGGTAGGAGGGGGGGGAAGGGCTGAGTTCAAAAATGTTAAAAAGTTCAGGCAGACCAAATATTATGTTGTATTGTCTTTTGCATTGTGTGAATATGTTGAATTGCCTGAATAAAAATGATGATTTAAAAAAAATAAAAATAAAAAAATAAAAAGTGTTTAGCTTGTTCCCACCAGGGCAGGGACATGTAAGTTTTTTGTAGCCTGTGCATAGGATTCTTGCAGTAAAACAGTTTGTCACTAAGTAGGGAGAATGTGCTGCCAGGAGTTCCCATGCTAGACGTTTTTCTCAGCTCTTTCTGTTGCTGGTCTTATTCCCACAGCTTCTCATTACGGGGCTCTGTGCATTGGATTGGGGGTCTGTTCTGTCTGCTGCTCCATTTTTGGCATTAAAGGAGAGCCCGGAAAGCCCTAGTGAAGGCACTTCTGTTTTCAAAAGCATTTGCTCCAAACCACTGAGCCCTCAATCTAAATAAGGGATTCTCAACCCAGTCCTCAGACTACACAACCACAATGAATATGCATGAGATAGATTGGCATGCCCTACCTACATGGTATGCATATTCACTGTGGGTATACTGAAAACCTGACTGACTAGATCTTGTGGACTGAGTTGAGAACCCCTGATCTAAAGGGCGTGTCACCTACATGGCTGAAAGCTTAACAGTGGTGGCCATTGTGAAACCATGTTCTCCTCTGCAGCCTCAGAGCCTCTAACGGACAGTGCACATGGGGACCTTAAGTCATCTTTAGCCATTTTTGGGTGATCCACTTCACAGGAGTCAACTTCTGTTTTTCCCCAACTTTTACTTTGCTTCTGCATCAAGCTTATTTGCTTACGTGTGGGCAGACTTCCAGGATTCACCATCTTTTCTTTTCCTCTGCTCCCAAGAATGCTCATGTGGAGAACACATTCTACCTGCCATGGCCTTAGAGCAGTGGTTCCCAAACCTATTCTGGTCCCAAGGGTCAGAGCTGGTCCTTGCAGCTCAGATACCAGATTTCTGCACACTTTTTATTTGGCAGATTCTGGTGTATGCATCATGCTCCTGATCTGTCAGTCTCATCTTCAAAAGGATATTCTTCCATCCTGCTAGACCAGAGACTCTCAACCCAGTCCGGGCTTCAGGGTACCCACAACAAATATGCATTAGATTTGCATACAGTGGAGGCAATGCATACAAACTTCTCATGCATATTCATTGTGGGTATTTTAAAACCCAGACTGGCTTGGTATGTTCCGAGGACTGGGTTGAGAACCCCCTGTGCTAGACCAGGTTTTACCAGTAGGTTGTCTTTAAAGGACAAGCAGGATACTATGTTCACACTGGGTGTCACCGATGGAGCCCTGTTATGAAGATGCACCCCAGTGGTGTTCAGAATCCTTTGGAAATGTACATCTTCCTATCCACTGTCATTGTGCAGGACCAAAGCTAGTCTTTCTGTGGAGCAGAGGGATCATACCTTCACAATCTCCCCTCAGCTTGCACTGATTCCTCTTCACTCATGATTTTTGCAACCATCATTATTTGGTTCAGTCTTGCATGTGTTCATACAGGGCCAGTGCCTTTTCCCCTTAGTGACCTGGATAGTCTTTTCAGCTTTTTTACGCTTTTCTTTTGCTGTGGCACTCTAGGCCCCTTCTTAGGCCTTGAGCTTCCTTGACCTTTTTTTCTCCTGGTTCCCCCCACCCACCCACCAAGATGTCCCAAAGAATTACCAGTGGTTTTAAAAGTTCTCCAGGACCATGTCCATCATGGATATTCATAACTATGTCTGAGACCCAACCATAATCCTTGTTAACTGTCTGCAGATTGTCAAGGAGAATTAAGAGGTTGTGAGAAGAAGTTAAACTTATGGCACCAAGAAGACTGGTCCATCAACTTTGGCATCAGAAGCATAGCTCCTAAGGGCTCCAGAGCTGCATCCAGACACTGGGGATGCTTCGATATCAGAAGTCTCCACTTGTCTCGATACTGATAGCGGCTTCCAGGATCAAGCATTGTGTGATCCCACCCCAAGGACAAGGAAGACTGTCTTTGAGGCCAAGGGATCCTGACGTTGGGCAGAGGTGAAGAAACAACACCAGTCCTTGATACTGAAGAACCTGTGCCACAAGGACAACTCACCTTCCAAAGATTCAAAGTATGTCAGTTTCCATTAAGCTGGGACCAGGCTGTTGATTTGATCCCAATCCCTTTGAGGGATTGAGTGGTTAAGCCCCTACCCTTTACTGATGGCTCCCCTCATGGAGTGGATCTGAGCCGTTCTCCAGGAGGAGATTGGTGCCTTTTGGCTTGACAGTGTATATCAAGAGGACCCCCCCTCCCCAGCATGCTGTGACAAGGCCCATGCACAGAATCTTCTCGTGAACAGAGGGGGAAGGTTCCTACAGCTTTAATCTTTGTACAGCTTATACATAAGGGAAATTGTAGAGCTCAGAAGGCTCCCAGATTTAAGAAGCTCTCATTTGTTTCCATGGTGGTTGAATCTCAAACAGCCAAGAGTCCCAAGATTCATCCTAGGTTCCCCCTACCCCGAACCCTCCTAAATACAACTTGGGCAAGATCCTTTCTCCCAGACCAGTTCATGGAAACTCCCAGGGCAAAAAGACCCCTGCATGCCTCAACCCCTGTCTAGCACACACCAATTGAACAGCCCTAAGCAGGAATACCCACATGGCTTTTGATTTTTTAAAACACGACCTAACAGGCCTAACATCCAAGTACCTGACCAGGACTGCACAGGCTTGCACATCCACCACTGACTTGGAGACTGCATAGTGGGATTATAGCCAAACTCTGGAGTTAGTGGTTCTCAGTATCCTGCAGGTGGTCAGAGAACTTTACCTATCTGTGCCGGTCTAAAGGGATATTATGGAAATGCAGTTTAACAATCTGGCTAGCAGGAACAGATACAGATTAGTAAACCATATTTCCACTTGCCATTAAATCCAGCTTATTATGCACAAGATCAGGCCCCTACCACCTCATTCTGCTCTAAAGCTAACCACTGTTTTGTTAAGCAACAAGTTCAATGAAAAACTGCTTCATCCCTATGTAAGATCAGTGTTTTATATAAACCCAGAGGTAATGAAATACTTAACACATTATAGATCTTATATGGTTTAGACACTACATTTCTTTGAAGCTAGTGATCTAAAATGGATTCATCTACTTAAATACAACAGCTAACATTTGTCACTGTGATTTAGGTTTATACATACTTTTCTCTATCTGTTTTGTAGATCCGTGCAATCTCTGGCACTAGAGGGTCATCTGGATTTGGATCACATAACAGTGAACAAATGGAGAGGAGAACTACAAGAAAATAAGATCAGAATCAACCTTTTTAAATCTGAAGAAAAACTTTCTGAAGTGCTCCTAACGTAATGTGACTTCAGATAAGTTCCCAGTTTGTCAACTAAGTCATCACTACATAAAAACAGAACCTGACCTATTTCAACCTTAAATTTTCTAAGTCTAATCTAGCAGTGACTTATCTGTTTAAGTTAAAAATATCAAAATGTAACACAGGCAACATACATGAACTCCAAGAAGAACTGCCTCTGTATGGAAAAAAGTTAACATTTTTGTTATATTTGCTAAATCTTTGGGAAGAGTGAAAAAAGGCAGAAAGGATTAAAACTGACATAATTAGCACTTCTATAGTAAATATTAGAAAAGTATACCAATATAAAAATGAGAAATATTAATAAGGCAGTACCTTTGAAAGCAATCAAATCTCAGGTTTACTGACCTGAGAATAATTCTTGAAATCTAGTCATTTAGTCCAATAAAATATCACCTACAAATCGACAGTTTCGATTTAGTTAGCAGAAGCAAAAATGTAAGTCCCAACACAAGGCTAGGAAACAATTACTTTGTTGAAAAGTTAAAGGAGACACTGATTCAAACCTATCTGCCAGGTACGCAGTCAACTAACCTCAATACTATAGGCAATATCAATTCTAGAAGTAGAGAGCTGTGGTAGCCGTGTTAGTCCATTTTTAAAGGTAATCAACAGAAATAAAACATGGAAAAGAAAATAAGGTAATACATTATGTATTAAGTTATGTCCAATTCTAGAAGTGAAATTATAAACAGAAGCACACAAGGAACAATGAGCTGGCAAAATGAAAGTGTTTCCTTATTGGACTGTGGATGCTTTGGGTGGGGGATGATTTGGAACTTTCAATGTTTGTCTGCCAGCTCTCCAATACTTTGGATTACTAATGCTGTAGCCAAAAATCCCACACACAAAAGTTATTAGTTCTGAAACCTGTTTGTAAGACTGACATTATCTGCTTTTCAAATCTAGGGAGAAAGGAACTACGGGAGTAACGTAGAAGTTCATAGCTGAAATGAAAAATGATACACCTGCAAATACTAAATGCTTTTGTCAGAAAGAAAATGTAGCATAGTAATTAAACTCTGGAACTGGTTGCCAGAGAATGTGGTAAAAGCAGTTAGCTTAACAGGGTTTTAAAAAAGGTTTGGATAATTTCCTAAAAGTCCATGTCATTATTAGGATGGACTTGGGAAAATCCACTGCTTATTCCTAAGAAAAGCAACATAAAACATGGGATCTTGCCAGGTACTTGTGGCCTGGATTGGCCACTGTTGGAAAGATACTGGGTTTAATGGACCTTTGTCTATCCCAGTATGGCAACACTTACGCTCTTATGTTCTTACCTTTAGAAATAGTTAAAGCAGGGGACCACTGTGATCTTAGAATATCAAGACAAATGCTGCCGTTACTGTTAATATTTGGATGGTAAATTCTTGTTGTAAATGCAACCTGTGGTTAAAAGAGGAACATCACGCAGGATAAGAAAACAGTACTAAATTCCTTACATCTGTATATTCTGGAATAACTTTCAGAAACTAATGTTTACATCTACAGATCTTCAACCACCACCAAGAGATACTTTTACTAGGAATTTTTTTTTTTTAGATCCAGTTGACAAACTTGATAATTCAATGCTGCTGCTCAATATTTAGAAGATGAGATCTTTCACAGCTCACTCATTCTTTATGTTCAATTCAAAATGCTTTGTCACTTCTCTTGGGATCTGAGATACAAGGAAGTAGGAAACTTATTTATTGGGATTTAACCACCTTTATGAAAAGGCTTCCCTTCTCTAGAATTCTAAAGAGCAGTTGGGGATCACAAGCCTCATTATCTTCCAGAAAATATGCATAAAATCTAGTTAGCTGGAGGAGCTTTCAACAATATTCCAGATTAATTGCGAACCAGGTACAATTTTTTTTTTTTACTACTATTGCTGTTAAAACCTTTACACACAACTGGGTAACATTTTGTGTTTCCACAACTTCGAAAGGAGCCACAAGCCAAGCATTTCCACCATTTATGAAGATGCTTACTGGGTAGTTTCTATTCCTTAAGATTACTTGCCTATAATAATCATTCATTCCACCATGTGTCACATACAGCCTCATGTGTTCTAACAATGTAGATCACGTGACACATTTTTATTACTTGACTGCTTGAGATGACACCACTTTCTAGAAAAGTGAACGGTTTTGGATATCAAAGCAATGGGCTACATATTTTTTAAACTGGTCTTAAGATGAATAAATTCCAGAGTATGTTGAAATTTATTCATACCTGTTAGTTTCCTTCCTTGAGTCCTGCTAGACCAGTTCAGACCAATGGTTCTGTCCTCAACCAGATGATGGAGAAACTTTCATCATCTTCTAGTGATATCACTGGTGTAAGGACTACATTCTTCAGTATGCCAACACCCACAGCAGCAGAATTTGAAAACCAATCACACCATTTGAGAACCTTTAGGGAAATCGCTGCAGATTGTACCAACAAATCTCATATGTACACTAAGGCCCTAAGGAAAGCAGAACCTGGCAATAGTTTCCCCTCCACCCCCAAATGCCAAAGTCTTCCAGGATAGGCCCTGGACTGGTCTGGCAAGATTAAATGAAAGGGAAATTAGTAGGTATGAAAAATGTTACCTCTTTTCATCAATCCAAATCAAACCAGTGGGATATACAAAAGCAATACCTTACTGGGTAGAGAAATACAAGGACCCCTGAATCTGCAAAAGCAGCAGTACTAGCTAGATCAATCGTATAGTATTTAAAACACAACCACCAAGTCAGTGTTCTACAACTGTCTACAGAAAAAAATGCTATCACTGCCTGTGCTTAAGAGGAATCCACAGAGCCCCACTGGAATAACTTTCTAACAAAGGATGCACACTGCTTTGACAGCCAAAATGGCAAACTGAAGCAGCATCTTTATGCGGGCCCTGTAACAAAACAAAAAGCTCATCAGATTTCTGAAAGGCATTTGTAACATGCAGATACCATAGAAGCATCCTATGGAAAACGTTACAGAGCTTCTGTACAGAATCCAAGTCTCCTTCTTTCAGCAAGAATGAAAGGACCATAGACAGCTGCCTCAACAAAAAAAAAATACAGATCCCAACAAATGGCAGTCAGAAACACTGCCTTTGGGGTAAGTCCCATCAAAGGTTTAGAGGCTAAGCAAAAAAAAAAAACAGCAATTTGGCATCTCCACTGGAGTGTGAACATTTCACCTCATGCAAAAACACATCAGGAATGTGCTGCCACTGACACCCTGTGAACTATGCCTTAGATCAGGGAAGGGCTCCCACCTGAACTTTCAGGGAGTCTGGCACCAAGCCCTCCTGCAGAAGAGGCCAGAAATGTAGACAAATCCACTTGTCATGTGAAAAGATTGCATTCAACGCAGCACCTCAAAACTCCACCAGACCTGAACACACACCAAGGATCTGTAGACAGCCCTCAACAGCAGAGGTTGAGTAAGCCTGACTCCTCAGGTGATAACTTAAGATCCATGCTGTTAAGCCATGCAGGCCCTCCACGACAACTGGCCCCTGTTCCCTGCGCTTGAGATAATGGGCTGTCATAAGCAGACCAGATCTGCATACAAGGGCAACAGGACCATTATGGAGCAACAAGATCATGAGAAACAGATGCTTGGCTGCTCTGTGAGCAGACCAATGAAGAGGCCATGGTGGAAATAAGAGGCTCCTTTTAAAGCCAGGGCTGCACTAGAGTGTTGCCAGTCAGTGGTCATGGAAGACCTGGATAGTTTACAGCATTATCTTGGGAGACATTACCTGAGCAACAAAGGTTAGTTACAAAAATGTTTGGCTTCAATGGCAAGCAAAATGCCATCAGGTCGTAGCTTGGACAGCACAGGCACTGTACTAGGAGCTGAAAGGCCAAGGGACTCTTGCCAACCTGACCCCCACCCCCCTCCTTGTGCTCTATGAGATTCCTGTTGATAAAAGTTTGCATTATATTCTGTCCCTGTGATGTGAACTGCAGTTGTGTCCACTGGCACATCGAGCTGGCTTCCAGTGCCACTGCACTCCTGGTTTCCCCTTGTCTATTCATATAAGCCATCACCATCTGGACTACCTTCCCCTTAAGTATTTTTTATTGTATGATTAATTGGATTGTTGATTATGCTACTGTATTGTGACACCCTAGTAACAACTAGTTAAAACTGTAATCTGTTTTGGATTTGTAATAGTTGAAAGTAAGAATTTGAACTAGAAGGGAAGAAACTTCTGAAGAGCTAACCAAATGGCCCTTCAAATCTAGCTGGGTGATTTCAGATCAATGACCCTAAGCAAGCCAACTGAGAATGTGCCCCCATCCCTCCCCACACCCGAGGCTCACATCAGTGGTCATCATGACCCAGATGGGAGGATCCACAGAACATCCCTTCAGCAGATGCTTATCCCAGCAAGCCAGATGCCTCCAGAGGGCCCTTGAAGGGGGAGGGGAAAGAAAAGCATCAGAACTCCTGCAAGCTCGGGGCCCAACGAGACAGCAACATCCTCTAAATAGGACACATGTAGGCCCTCACCCATGGCACCACTTCCAGTGTTGCTGCTATGGAACCAAGAAGCGGGAGATTGTGCAGGAGGTCCCTCAGGCCTAGCACTTGAAGCTTGAGCATCTGCTGTTGGGGGGGGGGGGGGGGGGGGGGGGGGAAACCTGTCCCACTCCTGGTGTCAAACTTTCATATCGTTGAGAACCTTCTCAATCTTGGAGGCTCTCTATCCATCAACAGTTTGCAGCTGCTTAATAACAGTGTATAATTTGGTTCAGAGGCAGAGAAGTGTGTGTATTTTCTTTCCTAACTAGTATGTACGGAATAAATACAGACATAACCACATATATAAGGAGAAAAGGACCTCATATAGCTAAATGCATAGACAATCACCAGTTTATCATTAAGCTTGCTTTAGGCTCCTTTATAATCACAAGTCCTGAAAAACTCCTATAACATGCACTTCTGTTCCTAAATATGTTCTCTCACCAATCGATAAATTACATAAAGTGCATAAAAACATTTAAATCCTTTCACCTCATGCAATTAGGCAGTAGGTGATAGAATGTATATTTAGGAATAAATGTTCATATTTATTAGGATTTATTTGCCGCCTTTTTGAAGGAATTCACTGAAGATGGTTTACAATAAGAATAGATCAAGCATGAGCAATAGACAATTACAGCAGTAAAAATATTCAAAAATAATACAAAGTATGGCATGGTATACTATTACAATGTCGACACAACAGAACATTATAGGTGATAGCGAAAGGTAAAACAAAGACGTAACATATAGAAGGGTAAGAAAGTAGGAAGAGTTAGAAAGTAAGGTGATTGATTTAAAGAAAGTTGCACATGAGGTCAGAGAAATGGTTAAATGTTATCTTAGCTAGGATAGGAGTGGGTAACCATGTCCTACTGCAGTATATGCAGCTGGAGTACTCCCTGTGTAAGTGAGACTAACAAGTTAGTTACTTCTTCCAGTAAAGGCCTAGTTGAAGAGCCAAGCTTTCATCTGCTTCCTGAAGTAGAGATAGTCTTGTGTTAAGTGCAGCCTTTCAGGCAGTGCATTCCAGAGTGTGGGGGCTACTCCAGAGAAGGCTCACTTGCGGGTATCACATCGTGAAATGTCTTTTGGAGAGGGTGTGGTTAGTGAAAGTCCTTGGGAGGACCTCAGGTGTCCTTGGCGGTGTGTGGAGGATCATCCTATTTTTCAGGTACTCAGGGCCATTTCCTTTCAGGGCCTTGAAGTACAGGTTTTAAATTTAGCCCTGTACTGTACTGGTAGCCAATGGCGTTTTTGCAAAAATGATGTGATATGGTCACATCACTTGCAACCTTCTATGAGTCTTGCTGCTGCATTCTGAATCAAATGGAGCAGGTGCAGGCCCTTTGTAGTCAGACCATTGTATAGAGAATTGCAGTAATCCAGTCTTGATGTTATTGTGGCATGTACAACTGGGATAAGATTTACCTTCTCGATGTAAGGAGAGAGGCAGCGTAGCTGTCACAAATAGTAGAAGCAGCTCTTGAAGGTTGCTTGGATTTGGGGAATCAGTGTAAGTGCTGAATCTAACTGTATTCCAAGGTTTCTGACTTGTGATTTGATGGGGGGAGGTCATACTTCCCAAAAGGGATTTTGATGTCAGGTATGTATCCACTTGTGTTAGGGACCCAGAGAAGCTCGGTTTTACTTGGGTTCAGGCAAAGTTTGTTGTGTATAACCCATTCTTGAATTGATGTGAGACAGGTAATCAATTTATTCAAGGCTGTAGGTAAGTCGGGTTCAATGGGTATGAGTAGCTGAACCTCATCCGCATTGATGTAGAACTGAGTGGACAATGGTCAATGGACAATCAGCTCAGCTAGTGGTTTGAGGTAGATATTGAACAGAATAGTGACAGTATTGATCTTGTGGTACCCTGCAGGTCAGTGTCCATGGTGGTGATGAGTTGCTGCGAAACATTATGGATTGTTGCCTGTCTGATAGGTAGGATCTGAACCAAGTACCATTCCATTGAGACCTGTTTCTGTCAGTCGTGCTAGCATGGTATCATGATCCACGATGTCAAAAGCTGCAGAGAAATCAAGCAATACTAACATCGAGGCAAATCCCTTGTCTCAGTTTCTGTGAAGATCATCTAGTAGGGATATAAGGACCATTTCTGTACCATAATCAGGTCTGAATTCAGATTGACATGGATCTAGCCAGCTTCTCTTTTCTAACTAGTCATTAAGTTGAACACAGACTGTTTGTGCTATGAGTTTCCCTAGAAACGGGATGTTGGGAAGAGCGGTGACATCACGCTGAGCAATGGCGGTGTGAGAGCACAGCTCCGCATGCCATTTCGGAAGATTCCTAATATATAACCACTATTGGCGGATGTGGCAATTGCAGCGCTAATATATAGAGTATTTACAAAGGGCAAAAATGTCTGGAAGAGACCCCGCAGGACCCAAATCATTGAAAGACTTTACCTTTGTACTGCACACAGCCGCGGACAAGATGGCGCCGGTGGAGGAGCGGGGAAAAAAGCCCAGCGCAGCGTACTGGCCCGACGGGTGAGAGTGTGGAGGAAGGCGAGCTGTTGGCCAAAGACTTCTGGGCTTTGCTGGAAGTGATCCGCTCCGACATAAAAGGAGTGCGAGAGGATTTCGCGACACTAACTGCAGAACTCCGCGGAGAGATGACTGAGCTGGGCCGACGGGTGGAGGATAGCGACGAACACGTGGAGGAACAACAGGAAGCACTGAGTACTGTGGAAAATGCACTGAAAGAACAACAGGCCCTGTGCAGATCTTTGGGAGATAAAATTGAAGATCTGGAAAATCGGGGCAGGCAATCAAACATCCATATTCGGGGTATACCAGAGCAGGCGGAATACCTGGACTGCGAGTGGGTCACCCAGCAAATTGCTAGCATGATACTGACTGAAGAAGGGCAAGAAGTGGCCCCTAATACAATTAAAGTTGATCGTGCCCACAGAGTGATGGCGCGGATGAGAGCCAATGCACCACGAGATATCATTGCCTGCTTATCAGAATATAAAGTGAAAGACGCTATACTCCGCAAGGCACGCAAAAGCGAGAGATTGCAATGGGACTCCTTTCCTATTTAACTGTATCAAGATCTGGCCCCAGCTACATTGAAAAGACGAGCGGAGCTGAGGAACTTCACCAGATATCTACGCGACAAAGGGATTGCATATAGGTGGCAGCACCCATTTGCTTTGGCATATAATCAAGAAGGAAAATGGAGTCGGATCGTGACTGTGGAGGAGGTACGTGTGACCTGGCCGGAGGTGGAGGTACCCACGGGAGGTTCAGAGATGCACAGTAGTAGGGCTCCCACCCGACTCGTCAGCGCTGGACCAGAGTGGTGAGAGGCAAGGGCTGTCTCACCAGACAACAATCTGATCAGAAGCTGGCACCCTCACAGAACAATGCGACCTGAACATGGGGATATGTGTTCTGGTATTAGAAAATTTTTGATATAGTTCATAAGAGGGTGGGTATGCATATGAAAGGTTATATATGTGCTCATGGAGAAGATGTCTGCATTTATAGCATGTGATTGGTTACCGTTCTCTACTTTCAGTGGTGGGATAAAGATGACCCATCGGTTTGCCGGGGGGGGGGGGGGGGGGGGGGGGGGGCAATCAGATGTATATACTGGAGGCACAGTAAGGTCCTCGGGAAAGATAACAGGTCTGAATATATAGAACCGCCATGATGCAATTGAGGTGTGTGTCACTGAATGCATGAGGTCTTAATTCCCCTATTAAATGCAATAGGCTGTTCATAGAAGCGCTGCGGCTGGAAGCGGACATATTGTTCATTCAGGAGACACCTGCTTCCCAGACATGAGTACCTGTTACGTCACTCTAAATACCCACATCAATACTTAGCATCTAATCGGCAACAGACAAAAACAGCGGGAGTGGGGATACTCTTTATGTTTAAACTGTTTTATTAACAATTCTCACAATACAAAGTAATGTAGAATATGCATATAACATTGTTTGATATACAAAACAGCATTTTTACAACATATTCAACTTCGCCAAACACTTTTCATCCCCATTTTTTCCCCCCCTTCCCCCTCCCCTCTTGACAATTCCTTGGCCCATGCTAACAATAGGTTTTGAGTGACTCTTGTTCCTAATATCATACTCTTGAATACTTCATTAGGTAAAATAGTGCTTATCACAAAATATCAGTAACTAAACATCAAAGCTCTAGATCACTGCCAAGCTTAGCCATTTACGTCTCACTCAACCCCTCCAACCCCCCACCCAATACCTCCCCCCCTTGCAAGCAGAATTCCACTTTAGATTAAATTAACTACTCCAGGCTATCCGTACTCTCTATTATTCTACTATTTATCAGGCATTAACAAGCAGACTACGTCCCCTTGGGCTAAGCATTTGCAGGTATGGTTCCCAAATCTGCAGAAATCGCACTCTACGTTTAGGCGATCGTTTTGAATCCCTAGCCTCCCAAGAGGCCAGGAGATGCACCTGATTGCGCCAATGCCAGTAAGCTGGCCCTTCCGATGAGACCCAGTATTGCATAATGCATTTTCGCGCTACCAAGCTCAGCTTTCTGCATAGCATTATAGCGGGGGCTCCTAATGGGGCAAACGCTCTTGGTTGATCCAACAGAAACTGCCGCTCCGTTCCTTGAACTCTGTTCCCCAATCGAATCAAAAACCCTCTTACCCTCTGCCAAAACATGCGCACCTTGGGGCATTGCCACAATGCATGATATAACGAGCTGGGACCCCCTCCGCATTTAGAGCATCCCGAGTTGTCCGGCCCCAACATATGAGCCAGTTGTGTTCTAGACATATACCCCCGTAAGACCACTCTATAACCACACTCCCTCAGCCTCTCATCTGTTACCAACGCCCGTATGCCCTTCAAGGTAGCTGACACATCCCATGTTGCCAGGGAGATCCCCATATCTTGTTCCCATTTTCGTTTAAGATCAACGTATTGCCTCTGAGGCCTACGCCTAGCCAGTGCCCCATACAGTGCTGATACAGACTGTTTCTCTATCCGCAACTCCTCAATGAAAACCCTTAGCAGCTCTCCCATCCGCCCTCTCAGGGATATTTGGCTCAGGGACTTCACATAGTGTCGGACCTGTGCATAGGCAAATCTATTACCCCAAGCTGATCCCACTTTATCTTGAAGAGCGTCAAATGTTATCATTTCCCCATTGTCCAACAATAGGTGTTCCAATCTTGTGATGCCCAGCCCTTGCCACCTGCCAAATGTCGGGTTATCTATCCCTGCCTCAAAAACAGGATTGCCTACGATTGGGATTTGATCTGTAACGTGTGGTTGGCCCCCCATTTGCCGCATCCACCACTGCCACGCCTCCCGAAGGGGTTGTAGTATGATACTTTTTTTAAGTTTAGAGGGGAGCTGACTTCGAGGTAAGTGGAGCAATGCTAATATATCATAGGGAGCAAAAAAAGCTTCCTCCAAGCCCATAGGTGTATAATACTGCGTGGCATTCACCACATCTACTAAGTGGCGCAGCAAACACGCCTGATTATATAGGAACACATCCGGGATACCCATTCCCCCCTGTCTCCAGCTCCCTATTAACTGATTTTGGCTAACTTTAGGCTTTTTGCCTGCCCAACAAAATCTACTGAAAAGGCGCATCATCCGCTTCAAATCAACTCGCAATAGACGTATGGGTAAAGTTTGAAGAACGTACAACCAGCGCGGAAACAACACCATTTGTACTACATGTATCCGTCCCATTAATGACAGTGGCAGACTCATCCAAGAGTCCAATTTAGTTTTTGTATATTCCAGTAAGATTTTAACATTCAACTGATATAAATCTAATGTATTCATTGTGAGTCGGATTCCTAAGTATTTAAAGGACTCTCTGGCCCATCTCAACGGAAATTCGGGAGTCCAGTCCCTCTGGTTCACCTCTGGCGAAGCCAGCGCTTCTGACTTGTCTAGATTAATACGGAAACCTGAGTAGTCGCCATATTCACGGAAGGTTTCCAATAACGTATCTAAGGATTCCCTTGGGTTTGTGAGATGTACCAAAATGTCATCCGCAAATGCTGCAATCTTAAACATGTGTGTCCCTAAGCCAACTCCCCGGATCAAAGGGTTTGCCATGATGTCTCTAATAAGGGGATCTAAAACCAAAACAAAGAAGAGGGGACAATGGGCACCCCTGCCTCGTGCCCCTCCTAATACAGAAACTTTCCGATTCTATCCCGTTTACTCTCAGAGTGGCACATGGGTTGGCATATAAAGCATGTATTGCCTCAACAAATCTCCCTGAAAATCCATATTGTTCCAACGTGTCAAAAAGAAACTTCCAGTGAACCTTATCAAAGGCCTTTTCCGCATCAAAGCTGATCAGCAATGATGCTACCTTCGCCTGCGAGCTGTGTTCTAGTGATGTCAATATTGCTCTCAAGTTCTTACTCACAGCTCTACCTCCCACAAATCCTACTTGACTTTCATGAATCAACCTTGGGAGCAGCCTCGCCAATCTATTAGCCAAGATTTTTGCCAATAACTTGGTATCATAATTTAACAGGGAGATAGGCCGGTACGATGTCGGCTCTAGAGGGTCCCTCCCCGGTTTCAACAAAACTATTATTTGAGCCCTATTCAAGTCTGAGGGTAACCTTTGTCTCTCTATCACTTGGTTCAAAAATCTAGTAATTGCAGGTATAACCCCTCCTTCCATTAATTTATAGAATTCTCCCCTTAACCCATCTGGTCCCGGGGCTTTTAGTCGTGGGCTGTGAGCAATAACCAAACTGACTTCATCTTCAGTAATTAATTGATTGAGACTATCCAGCTCTTGTATTGTAAGCTTTGGTAGAGCCAGATTTTCTAAATACATCTGGTTTAGCAGACCGTCTTCCTCTGGGGAAGCGTACAGCTCTTGATAAAAGGCCCGAAAAGTTTCACATATTGCTTTGTCTGATGTGTGGAGCCCTCCCCCCCTTTGTCTCAGTGCCAAAATATTCTTAGTCCCTCCCCGGGGGCTAATTATTTTTGACATCAACTTGCCTGTTTTATTACCATGTTTATAGAGCATATATCTATAGTATAACTGTGACTTGTGTGCCCTTTCTTGCAAAAGTACATTTAGGGCGGTCTGAAGTTCCAGCACTTGTTGTTTATCACCTATCGCGTGTGTCTCCCCATATCTCTTCCGTGTCTTACAAAGTTGGGTACTCAAACGCAAGATGTTTCTATCTCGTGTCTTCCTCACAAAGTGTGCATGACTTATCACTTCGCCTCTAAGAACCGCCTTAGCCGCTTCCCAAAACAAAACTGGGTCTTCTATGTGTTCTTGATTATGAGTACTATATTCCGCCCAGCAAGCTTGTAACCTGCCTTTAAGCATTGGATCTGAACTGAACTCCAGGGGAAATTGCCATTTGTATTCCTGTGGAGTTGTACCGCTTGGTATCCATTCTATCTTAACCCAGGCATGGTCCGACACCATGTACGGTCCTATCTCCGCTGTTGTCACTTCCCCAAACATCTGACGTGATGTCAGAATATAGTCAATTCTCGACTGAGTGGAGTGGGCCCGCGACAGGTGTGTATAGTCTTTTTCACCTGGGTGCAGCACCCGCCACACATCAACCAGGCCCAACATCTGGCTCAACTGTAAGAGGCCTCTATTATTATAACATGAAGAGGCCGTCTCCGGGGCTGATCTGTCCAGAGAGGGGTCCCAAGTTGCATTTAAATCACCCCCCAGCACTATAGCTGCGTGCGGTTGCCTAAGCAAAAAGTTTATCAAAGTTTGATAAAACTTCCGATCATATCTATTTGGAGCATAAACATTACAGATAAGCAGTTTCTGTCTCCCAACTACCACTTCCAATATAACATAGCGGCCTTCAGTATCAATCAGAAGTGGATTAATTACAGAGGCTATGCCTTTTCTAATTAGTATCGCTACTCCTCCCTTTTTACCTTGTGCATTTGCTGCTATACAATCCCCGACCCACCAGGTGCTGAGCTTGGCATGTTCAATCTGGTTCAGATGCGTCTCCTGCAAGAGTGCTATGTCCGCCCTTTGCCTATTTAATTGCTGTAAAATCTTAGAACGTTTGATTGGCGAATTAACTCCGCCTACATTCCACGTTAGTATTCTTACTATTCTTGGATTTGAAAGTGTGTGCCTTTCTCCATAAATGTCCACTGTTGTACTCGAGGGGGACATCCCAGCCTCTGCCCCCCCCCCACTTGCACCTCCACTGTGTCAACTTCATTGTTATGTTCTACATCCTTACTAGTTAAGACTTGTGCCCTGCTTGCATCCCTCTTCCCTCCCCCCCCCCAAACCCTATATCCCTTATTCTCAGGTCCACCAATTAGGACCTTAACTTCCTTACGTCTCTCCCTCCCCCCTCCGCATTATACATTGTTACATTAAACATAAAACATAACTTTCTTGTCAAGCTGAGCAGACACTTACAGGGTCTCCCCCCTCTTACCAGGGGTTCAAATCGGTTCACCCACAGGCCATGTCTGCCATATAGTGTCTTAATTAACAGCAAAAAAAAAAAAAAAAAAAAAAAAAAAAAAAAAATCAACATTCAAGTCTAACTCACAAACCATAGGACCTTAACTTTCCAACTGCAGCCTTCTTGCCAAGCTTTCTGCTACTATAAGTGGTCCATCTTTGTTCTTGGCTGGGAGATTACTGTAGTGTCATATCTTGACCAATCAGGTCTCCGCTGACCTCTCTGTATGACATTACTCAGTGTTCTCAGAGTGTTCTCTTTCTATGCTGTTCAACTTGCATCTGAAGATAATGTTCCCAGCTGTTGTAGAAATTCTTTAGCCGCCCCTGCCGTCTCATATGTCTTAGTAATACCATTATGCGTGACCCGCAATTTGGCAGGGTATTGTAGTGCAAATCTTATTTTCTTTTGGAATAGCGTTGAGCAAACCTCCGAAAACTGTCTCCTCCGTGTTGCTACCCCTGCTGAATAATCTTGGAAACATCTTACTGGGATTCCTTCATACTCCAATGCTTTCCCAGCTCTCAGCAACTTCATCACTTCTTGTTTTTGCGCATAGTTCAAAAATTTTAGAATTACCACTCTTGGCTTATTGGTGCCAGTCATTTTCATCCCGATGCGATGAGCCCGTTCTATTTGTATCGGCCCCGAGGCTTCTGGGTATTGTAGTTCACTGGCAAACCAGCGTGCCAAAAAAACCTCCAAGCCCCGTTCGGGTAACGTTTCTGGCAGGCCCACCACTCGGATATTATTTCTCCTGGACCTGTTTTCTAAGTCCTCAATCTTTTCCTCCATCGCCTGCAGCTTTTTTTGAGTTATTTCTTGTATTGTCTCCACCTCCGTTACTCTATCCTCAATTTCACTCACACGTGTTTGAAAGCCTGCACAATCCCGAGAAAGATCTGTGAGCTGTTCTTTTACCTTTTCCAGGTTAGTATTTATGGGGGAAAGCCGGCGATCCAACATAGCTTCTAACACTGAGGACATTTCTGAGGTTATTTCGGCGATCCAAGCCGATGACACTGTTGGGCCCGGCGGACTTGCGGGCGGCGCCATCTTGTCTTCTGCTCCTCTACCACGGAGCTTATCTTTATGTACATTTTTCGCTGCCATTACGCCGCCAATTAAGTTAAAGTGTACGTTGCCGGCCTCTCTGCCGTTTCAGGCTGTGGCGAATTTCGTTTTTAGATCGCGGTTTGTGAGCTGATCATGCGGAGGGGGGATTGAAGCCGGAGAGATCTTTTTCCTTCAACCCCTCACGGTCATGACGTCACCGGAAGTCCTGGGGATACTCTTTAAACAGGGCCATAACTGGGAGATACAAGCAGTTAAAATGGATACCGGGGGCAGATATGTGATTGTGGTCCTGACCTTCGGGGGACACGTATATACCGTGGGCAACATATACTCCCAATCACTACCGGGGAGAATTCTATGAATTACTTAGCGCACAGCTCTGTAGGCATGTGCAGGGGGAGATATTGCTTGGGGGAGATTTTAATTTGACGATGGACCCACGGTAGACAATTCGACTGGGATGGCTGGGTATGCCCAATTAGAACGGGACAAATTACTTCAATTTCTGAAACACTGGGGGCTGGGTAGACGTTTGGAGGGTAATGCATGGGAAGGAGAGAGACTACACATGCTATTCGGCCCCGCATGATATATATTCAAGGATAGATATGTGGATGGGCAGTGCAGGTATAACCCTTCAGGTAGAGTCTATAGAGATTCTCACACGTTCTTGGTCGGATCAAGCTCCAATATCTATAGCAATACAGGGAGCTGTAACGAATAGATGGACTAGAAGTTGGCAATTTCCTGATGGGGTTCTGGATGACCCAAAGAATGATTAAAGAATTGAAAGGGAGATCCGGGAGTTCATACAGTTTAATGATACCCCGGAAATAGCCCCAGAGATACTTTGGGAGAGTTTGAAGGCGGTGATTAGAGGGCATATAATCTCACTACAATCACACAATCAGAAAGATAAGGAGAAAGAAAAAGAGCTTAGACAAACAGTACACCACCTGGAAATGCTTACTAAACAGCAGCAGGCTACAGCTAGACAACAGGACGACTTACATAGATCTAGAGTGCAGCTCTTGGACCTGGAACTTACAATCATTAAGGAACAAATGCAGCGGGTACAACAGGAGTATTATGAATTTAATAATAAAGCGAGTAAGTTACTAGCTTATAAACTGCAACAATTTAAGGGCCGTAATATCATTGGTAGAGTGAGATCGGAGGAGGGGCAGAGCTGGGATCAAATAGAGGGGGGGGGGGCCTGCATAACAGGAGGCCTCGAGACAGGTGGAGATCCACTCAATGCCTCACTGCTCCCAGCACAAGTTGGTCGTTCCGCAGCCATTACCTTCACTCCCATCGATGCGTCGTCCCTCGATGTCGACGCTGCCGACCTCGGTATCGTTGTCGAAGGAACGGACTGAGCCCCAAAAAGCTTCTCTCGTTGGGGGAGATGCTTGGGTCTGTTTCTTCATGCGAAGACACAGACTGGAAGCGGCTAGGCTATGGTCAGGCTCAAGGCACTGGATACACCAAGGTATCAAAAAAAGCGATTGTGCCATTGAAAAGAAGAAAGGCACAAAAGAAAAAGGGGTAAGACCTGACCGATCAGCCTAACACACGGCCACTTCGAAGAAAGAAAACGAAAGAGGTCTAAGAAAGGAAGAAAAAATATGGGAAGGTTAAAGGTTTTTTTTTTTTTTTTTTGAAGAAATAACGCAAATCGTCGAAAGACTCTTCCTAGCCAAAAAACGAACAGACAAACCGAAGTACGCTGTCTCTCCGCCGCGGACAAGCAAAAAACTGAGCGGTTCGCATGCCAGAAGGCTCTGGCAAAACTATTTTTCCTCTGAAAAAATTTGCCGTTTCCTGGGCTGCCGTGGACGCCGACCCCACACGTGAGAACAAGCAGCCTGCTTGTCCTCAGAGAACAAGGGAAACTTTAAAAGGGGCAAAAATAAAGAAACTAAGGGAAGTTTTTGTTTTTTTTTTAACTGTAGAATTTGTAAAAAAAAAAAAGGCAAAAAGCCAAAAAGCCACGAAACAACCAAAGACTCTTTCCCAGGCCTGAGAGAAGCGCAGAAAAAAAAAAAACAAAAAACGCGGAGAAAAGAAAACTGAGGAACGCGTTTGTGCAATGGACGGGAAATCGGTGCACGCTACACGCGCGCCAAAAGACTAGCAAAATGTTTTTATATTTTGCTTGAAAAATGCCGATTCCTGGGCCGACACGGACGTCGACCCACATGTGCTTAATCTGCTTAATTTTTGTATTTATTCTCCCTTCCCTCTTGCCATCAACTGTCATTGTAATTCTCTTAGTTCATTGTAAGCCGCTTTGGGGCTGCGTTCCATGGCAAAAGGCGGGGTATAAATGATCTAAATAAATAAATAAATGTGAGAACAAGCAGCCTGCTTGTCCTCAGAGCAGCTCTTATTCTATAGCAAATTTGCCGGGCCATGCGGATCAACATCTACCCACTTGAGAATAAGCAAGCCTGTTTCTCCTCTGAGAATGCGTGCTTCTACTCATTTGTACTTGCTTTAATTTCAGAAGCATTACAAGAGAAGCAAGAAAAGCTTCAAAAGCTAACACTGAATAAGCCGCATAACGTGGACAAGTTAAGAGCCACTGATTCTTTGCATCACATTTTGCTGTCCTTGTTCAGCCTGGTCAGAATTTGATTGAAAGCATTTTAATTTAATACTATGAAATGTTTCTGCACATTACACAATCTTCAAATATTTTGTCAACCACCACTACTGTCCCACCTACAAAACTGTGGGATTCTCAAAAAGGCAGCATTCACAATGAGATCATCCCTATGTGATACTAACAGGGGCATTTTCGAAAAAGAGAATGGCACCCATCTTCCGACACAAATCGGGAGATGGGCATCCTTCTCTCAAGATCACCCAAAATCGGCATAATTGAAATCCGATTTTGGGAGTCAACTGCTTTCCGTCTCGGAGATGACCAAAGTTCCCGGGGCGTGTCGGCACTGGTCCAAAGGCGGGATGGGGGCGTGATTAACAGATGGGCGTCCTCTGCCAATAATGGGAAAAAGAAGGGCATCCCCTCACGAGCATTTGGCCGACTGTACTTGGTACCTTTTTTTCCATGACCAAGCCTTGAAAAGGTGCCTGAAATGACCAGATGACCTTCCTTTACTCCCCCCAGTGGTCACCAACCCCCTCCCACCCAAAAAAAAAAAAATGTAAAAACAATTTTTTGCCAGCCTCTGTCATACTCAGTTCCCTGACAGCAGTATGCAGGTCCCTGGAGCAGTTTTTAGTGGGTGCAGTGCACTTCAGGCAGGCGGACCTTGTGGTGGTAAATGTGTGAGGAGTGGGTTTTGGAGGGGCTCAGCACACAAGGGAAGAGAGCTATGGACTTGGGAGCAATTTAAGAAGTCCACTGCAGTGCCCCCTAGGGTGACCGGTTGGTGTCCTGGCATGTCAGTGGGACAAGTGCAGTTATGAATGTTGGCTCCTCCCACGACCAAATGCCTTGGATTTGGTCTTTTTTTAGATGGGCCCATCTCTAAGGTCGACCTAAATGTTGAGATTTGGGCGTCCCCGACCGTATTACCAAAACGAAAGATGTAGGCCCAATATGGGTTTCCCCACCCCTTCGCGGTGCCGTCCTTAGATATGGTTATCCTCATTCGATTACGCCCCTCCACGTATACTTAATTTCTAGCATCTATGCAATAGAGGGAACTGCTGCTACTTAAAGCGAATGCTACATACCTGTAGCAGGTGTTCTCCGAGGACAGCAGGCTGATTGTTCTCACGACTGGGGTGACGTCCGCGGCAGCCCCCACCAACCGGAACAAAACTTCGCGGGCGGTCCCGCACGCAAGGCACGCCCACCGCGCATGCGCGGCCGTCTTCCCGCCCGTGCGCTACCGTTCCCGCTCAGTTGAATGACAAGCAAAGGAATGAGGAAAAAACGCAACTCCAAAGGGGAGGAGGGAGGGTAGGTGAGAACAATCAGCCTGCTGTCCTCGGAGAACACCTGCTACAGGTATGTAGCATTCGCTTTCTCAGAGGACAAGCAGGCTGCTTGTTCTCACGACTGGGGTATCCATAGCTCTCAGGCTCACTCAAAACAAGAACCCAGGTCAACTGAACCTCGCAACGGCGAGGGCATAACAGAAATTGACCTACGAAGAACAACTAACTGAGAGTGCAGCCTGAACAGAACAAATCGGGTCCTGGAGGGTGGAGTTGGATTCAAACCCCAAACAGATTCTGCAGCACCGACTGTCGCGTCGGGTATCCTGCTGGAGGCGGTAATGTGATGTGAATGTGTGGACAGATGACCACGTCGCAGCCTTGCAAATCTCTTCAATAGTGGCTGACTTCAAGTGGGCCACTGACGCTGCCATGGCTCTAACACTATGAGCCGTGACATGACCCTCAAGAGCCAGCCCAGCCTGGACGTAAGTGAAGGAAATGCAATCTGCTAGCCAATTGGAGATGGTGAGTTTCCCGACAGCGACCCCTTTCCTATTGGGGTCGAAAGAAACAAATTGGGCGGACTGTCTGTGGGGCTGTGTCCGCTCCAGATAGAAGGCCAACGCTCGCTTGCAGTCCAATGTGTGCAACTGACGTTCAGCAGGGTGGGTATGTGGTCTGGGAAAGAATGTTGGCAAGACAATTGACTGGTTAAGATGGAACTCCGACACCACCTTTGGCAGGAACTTAGGGTGAGTGCGGAGTACTACTCTGTTATGATGAAATTTGGTATACGGAGCATGAGCTACCAGGGCCTGCAGCTCACTGACTCTGCGAGCTGAAGTAACTGCCACCAAGAAAATGACCTTCCAGGTCAAGCACTTCAGATGGCAGGAATTCAGTGGTTCAAAAGGAGGTTTCATCACCTGGGTGAGGACGACATTGAGATCCCATGACACTGCAGGAGGCTTGACAGGGGGCCTTGACAAAAGCAAGCCTCTCATAAATCGAACGACTAAAGGCTCTCCAGAGATGGCTTTACCCTCTACACGATGGTGGTAAGCACTAATCGCACTAAGGTATTCCTTACTGAGTTGGTCTTGAGACCAGACTCTGATAAGTGCAGAAGGTATTCAAGCAGGTTCTGTGCAGGGCAAGAACGAGGTTCTAGGGCCTTGCTCTCACACCAGACGACAAACCTCTTCCACTTGAAAAAGTAACTCTTTTTAGTGGAATCCCTTCTAGAGGCAAGCAAGACGCGGGAGACACCCTCTGACAGACCCAACGAAGCAAAGTCTACGCCCTCAACATCCAGGCCGTGAGAGCCAGAGACTGAAGGTTGGGGTGCAGAAGCACTCCGTCATTCTGTGAAATGAGAGTCTGAAAACACTCCAATATCCACGGTTCTTCGGAGGACAACTCCAGAAGTAGAGGGAACCAGATCTGACGGGGCCAAAAAGGCGCTATCAGAATCATGGTGCCGTGGTCTTGCTTGAGCTTCAGTAAGGTCTTCCCCACCAAAGGTATGGGAGGATAAGCATACAGGAGGCCGGTCCCCCAATGGAGGAGAAAGGCATCTGAAGCTAGTCTGCCGTGTGCCTGTAGTCTGGAACAGAACAGAGGCAGCTTGTGGTTGGTCTGAGAGACGAAAAGGTCCACCGAGGGAGTGCCCCACTCTCGGAAGATATTGCGTACCACTCGAATGGAGCGACCACTCGTGCGGTTGCATGACTCTGCTTAGTCTGTTGGCCAGACTGTTTACGCCTGCCAGGTACGTGGCTTGGAGAAGCGTGCCGAACTGGCAGGCCCAACGCCACATCCCGACGGCTTCCTGACACAGGGGGCGAGATCCGGTGCCCCCCTGCTTGTAGATTTAATACATTGCAACCTGATTGTCTGTCCGAATTTGGATAATTTGATAGGACAGCCGATCTCTGAAGGCCTTCAGTGCGTTCCAGACCGCTCGGAGCTCCAGGAGGTTGATCTGAAGATCTTGTTCCTGGAGGGACCACAGTCCCTGGGTGTGAAGCCCATCGACATGAGCTCCCCATCCCAGGCGAGATGCATCCGTCGTCAGCACATTCGTGGGCTGCGGAATTTGGAATGGACGTCCCAGAGTCAAATTGGTCCGAAGTGTCCACCAGTGCAGCGAATTGCGACAACTGGGGGACAGGCAGATGACATCTTCTAGATTCCCGGTGGCTTGGCAGCACCGGGAAGCTAGGGTCCATTGAGCAGATCTCATGTGAAGACGAGCCATGGGAGTCACATGAACTGTAGAGGCCATATGACCCAGGAGTCTCAACATCTGCTGAGCTGTGACCTGCTGAGATGCTCTGGCCTGGGAAGCGAGGGAAGGAGGTTGTGGGCCCTCGCTTCGGGAAGAAAGGCCTGAGCCGTCCGTGAATTCAGCAGAGCTCCTATGAATTCCAGAGACTGGACTGGCTGGAGATGGGACTTTGGGTAATTTATCACAAACCCCAGCAGCTCCAGGAGGTGAATAGAGCACTGCATGGACCGGAGAGCCCCTGCCTCTGAGGTGTTCTTGACCAGCCAATCGTCGAGATACGGGAACACGTGCACTCCCAGCTTGCGTACATACGCCGCAACCACCACGAGACACTTCGTGAACACCCGTGGTGCAGAGGCGAGCACAAAGGGCAGCACACAATACTGAAAATGCCGTGTCCCCAGACGGAAGGTAAAATTATGTATCATACCTGATAATTTTCTTTCCATTAATCATAGCTGATCAATCCATAGACTGGTGGGTTGTGTCCATCTACCAGCAGGTGGAGATAGAGAGCAAAGCTTTTGCCTCCCTATATGTGGTCATGTGCTGCCGGAAACTCCTCAGTATGTCGATATCAAAGCTCCATCCGCAGGACTCAGCACTTAGAGAATTACACCCACAAAGGGACATTCTGCCCAGCTCACCACCGCCGAAACGGGGGAGGGGAATTAACCCAGCTCATCCCCATACAAGTGGGGGAGGGGAATCCGTCCAGCTCATCCCCGCGGAGCGGGGGAGGGACACCACCCCGCCGATGCGGGGGGATCTGGCTTATCCTGCAACCGCAACCGCGGGAGCAGCTGACTGACCCTAACACCGCCGAAGCGGGAGGGGTACAAAGCTGCCCTACAGCCGCACGAAACGGGAGGGAGCGCCGGCAGAATTTATGTCTCAATCCAGCCCCGTAAAACGGAGGGGAGAGGAATGCAGCAGCTCACTGTAACACAAACTCGTCTCAACTCTTGAAGAATTCAATTGAAAAAACTTGAACAAGAAGTCCTCCTGAACAGGAACTGAAGACTAAACTTGAACCTGAAATGCAACCAAAATATAAACAGTACAGATATCTGGGAGGGGCTATGGATTGATCAGCTATGATTAATTGAAAGAAAATTATCAGGTATGATACATAATTTTACCTTCCATATCATCATGCTGATCAATCCATAGACTGGTGGGATGTACCGAAGCAGTACTCACCCAGGGCGGGACTTAGAAATCCCTGACCGCAACACAAGCTCCAAACCGGGCCTCCGCCCGAGCCGCCACAGTCAAGCGGTAATGCCTGAAGAAGGTATGGGCCGATGCCCAAGTTGCCGCCTTGCATATCTCTTCCAAGGAGACGGACCCAGCCTCTGCCATCGAGGCCGCCTGAGCTCTAGTGGAGTGAGCCTTCAGCTGAATAGGCGGCACCTTCCCCGCGGCCATATAAGCCGCTGCAATGGCTTCCTTGACCCATCTTGCCACTGTAGGCTTAGCAGCCTGCAGACCCTTACAAGGACCTGCAAACAGGACAAACAGATGATCCGATTTCCGGAAATCATTGGTCACTTCCAAGTATCTGATGATGACTCGTCTCACATCCAGATATTTAAGAGCAGAGTACTCCTCTGGGTATTCCTCCCTACGAAAGGAAGGGAGACAGAGCTGCTGATTCACATGGAAGCGAGAAAATCTTGGGCAGGAAGGAAGGCACTGTGCGAATAGTCACTCCTGCCTCAGTGAACTGCAGAAAAGGCTCTCGACATGAGAGCGCCTGGAGCTCGGAAACTCTTCTGGCTGAAGTGATAGCCACCAAAAAGACTGCTTTCAACGTCAGGTCTTTCAGAGATGCCCTCGACAAGGGTCCAAAGGCGGCTTCTGCAAGGCTCTTAGCACCAGGTTGAGATTCCACGCAGGCACCACTGAGTGCAGAGGAGGGCGCAGGTGATTAACTCCCTTGAGAAAACGTACCACATCTGGCTGCGAAGCCAGGGAAGCACCCTTCAGGTGGCCCCTGAAGCAAGCCAGAGCCACTACCTGGACTTTAAGGGAACTGAGCGACAGGCCTTTCTCCAGACCTTCTTGCAGGAATGCCAGCACTGAAGAAATTGGAGCAGTGAAGGGAGAAAGTGAGCCTGCTTCACACCACGCTGCAAAGGTACGCCAAACCCTGGCGTAAGCAGTAGAAGTAGAGCGCTTCCTCGCTCTCAGCATAGTGGCGATGACCTTGTCTGAGAAGCCCTTCTTCCTCAGACACTGCCGCTCAATAACCAAAGGGGGAGGGATCCTCCATCACCACGGGACCCTAATGCAACAGGCCCTGCTCCACTGGCAGCCACAGAGGGTCGTCCACTGATAGCCTTATCAAGTCCGCATACCAAGGACGTCTGGGCCAGTCGGGACCCACCAGGATTATTCGGCCCGGATGCTTTGCCACCCGGTCTAGTACCCTGCCCAACATGGGCCAGGGCGGGAACACATAGAAAAGCTCCTGTGTCGGCCACTGTTGGAGAAGAGCATCTACTCCCAGAGATTGAGGGTCCCGTCCTCTGCTGAAAAAGCACGGCACTTGGCAATTGGCCGATGACGCCATCAGATCTAGGCTCGGCTGGCCCCAGCGCTTCGTGATGTCCAAGAACACCTGAGCCGATAACTGCCACACTCCGGGATCCAAGGTATGGCGACTGAGAAAGTCCGCCTTGACATTCATGACTCCGGCAATGTGGGCCGCTGACAGCTGTTCCAGGTTCGCTTCCACCCACTGGCATAGATTCATGGCTTCCTTGGCTAGAGGGGCGCTCTTGGTATCTCCCTGGCGGTTGACATAGGCCACAGCCGTGGCATTGTCCGACAGGACCCGTACTGGCTTCAACGCCAGTACCGGGAGAAACTCCAAAAGCGCCAACCGAATGGCTCTGAGTTCCAGGAGGTTGATAGATCACTTTGCCTCTGCAGGAGACCAGAGCCCCTGCGCTGTCCTTCCCAAGCAGTGGGCTCCCCAGCCCGTCAAAGAGGCATCCGTCGTGACGACAATCCACTCCGGGGTCACAAGAGGCATCCCTGCAGACAACTTGTCTATCTTCAGCCACCAGCTCAGCGCCTTGCGCACTGCTGGGTCCAAGGGAAGGCGCACAGCATAATCCTCCGACACCGGAGTCCAGCGCTGCAGCAAAGAGTGTTGTAGTGGTCTCATATGAGCCCTGGCCCAGGGCACTACTTCCATCGTGGCCGTCATAGAGCCCAACAGCTGCACATAGTCCCAAGCCCGAAGCGGAGAGGCTACTAGGAACTGGTCCACCTGAGCCTGAAGTTTGACAATCCGATTGTCCGGCAGGAACACTCTGCCCACTTGGGTGTCGAATTGAACTCCCAGATACTCCAGGGACTGAGTCGGGCGCAGCTGGCTTTTCTCCCAGTTGATGATCCACCCCAGGGAGCTCAAAAGAGCAATCACCCGGTCCACAGCTTTGCCGCACTCTGCATAAGAGGGGGCTCGGATCAACCAGTCGTCCAGATAAGGATGGACTTGTACTCCTTCCTTTCGCAGGAAGGCCGCGATGACCACCATTACTTTGGAGAAGGTCCGCGGAGCAGTAGCCAACCCAAACGGGAGGGCTCTGAACTGGAAGTGTCGGCCCAGGACTGCAAAACGCAGAAAGCGTTGATGAGGAGGCCAGATGGGAATATGCAAGTACGCTTCCTTGATGTCCAAGGATGCCAGGAACTCCCCTGCCTTCACTGCCGCTATAACAGAGCGGAGAGTCTTCATGCGAAAGTGCCGAACTTTCAAGGCCCGATTGACCCCTTTGAGGTCGAGGATAGGCCATACAGAACCTCCTTTCTTTGGTACCACAAAGTAAATGGAGTAACGTCCCTTGCCAAGCTGATTTTCTGGCACCGGAACGACCGCACCCAGGCGGATCAGATTGTCCAAGGTCTGCTGCACTGCCACAGCTTTGACCGGAGACTTGCAGGGAGAGAGTACAAACCCGTCTCTTAAGGGTCGGCAGAACTCTAGCTTGTAGCCGTCTCTGATGACTTCCAGCACCCAAGCGTCTGACGTTACCCTGGTCCACTCGCCCAGAAACGAGGACAGGCGTCCTCCAATCTGCACTGGGCCATGGACCAGGACCCCGTCATTGGGTACGAGACCCTGGGGGAGGACCGGAGGGCGCACCTCCGGGACGGCGGTCTCTGCAAAAGGAATGCTGCTTGGGAGAGAAGTTCCTCTTGAAGGAAGAGGGGGCAGAGGAGCCCGACTTGCTCAGGCGGTACCGACGGGCTTCCTGAAACTGTCCTCTGGAGATACCGGGGCGAGCACTGGCCCGAGCCATGACCTCTGGTAACCTCTTGCCCTTAGATGTGCCGAGATCGGTCACAATTTTGTCCAGCTCGACCCCAAAGAGCAGCTTGCCTTTAAAAGGCAACTTAGCCAGGCGGGACTTAGAGGTGTGGTCCGCAGACCAATGTTTCAGCCAAAGCCACCGCCGCGCAGAGACTGTCTGAGCCATACCTTTAGCCGAGGCTCTCAAGACATCATACAGTAAGTCTGCCAAATAAGCCAAGCCCGATTCCAGGGCCGGCCAATCAGCCCTCAAGGAAGGATCCGAGGGGGAAGCCCGCTGAACAATCGTCAGGCACGCCCTGGCCACATAGGAACCGCAAACTGAGGCCTGCAAACTTAAGGCAGCCGCCTCGAAGGACGACCTTAAGGCCGCCTCCAATCTTCTGTCTTGGGTGTCCTTTAGGGCCGTGCCACCTTCCACCGGCAACGCCGTTTTCTTAGTCACCGCAGTGATTAAAGAATCCACGGTAGGCCAAAGAAAGGCCTCCCGTTCACTTTCAGGCAAAGGATAGAGGCGGGTCATAGCCCTAGCCACTTTGAGGCTCGCTTCCGGGACATCCCATTGAGCCGAAATTAAGGTGTGCATGGCATCATGCACGTGGAAGGTTCTAGGCGGGCGCTTCGTCCCCAGCATAATGGCGGAGCCAACAGGGGCTGAGGGAGAGACGTCCTCTGGAGAGGAAATCTTCAAAATGCTCATGGCCTGCACTAACAGGTTGGGCAAATCCTCTGAGCGAAAGATGCACGCTGCAGAGGGGTCATCCGCTCCATCCGAGCGGGAATCCGTCTCCTCCAAGGAATCCCCAAAGAACCGTTGGGAGAACTCAGATACGCTGCCCTCATCTACATCAGAGGAAACAGAGTCCTCTAAGGCCTGGGAATCCACCCGAGGGCGTTTACTTCCGGGGGCCTCAACCCCTTTATCAGACAAGGGAGAAGGGGCAGCGTTTTGCATAAGGAAGGCCTGATGCAGCAGCAAAATAAACTCTGTGCACTTCAGCAGCCTGGGCCACAGCCCTAGACGCACCCTCAACCGGCGCTCGCAAGAGCGGGGGAGAAACATGCTGTGCATCCAAAATGGCGTCTGGCGCGACACTCCGCGA
This sequence comes from Microcaecilia unicolor, assembly GCF_901765095.1. Classification (NCBI taxonomy): domain Eukaryota; kingdom Metazoa; phylum Chordata; class Amphibia; order Gymnophiona; family Siphonopidae; genus Microcaecilia; species Microcaecilia unicolor. The sequence continues at coordinate 425,156,968 of NC_044032.1, forward strand.
AGGAGCCGCGCGGGAAGAACGGCGCTTAACTTTAGCCGCTTTTTTGCCGTCGCCCAAATCAAGGGCGGCCATGGCATTAACTTCTCCCAGCTCAAGGGCGGCCCAAAAAGAAGCCGTCCTAGCAGAGTGGCCGGCCAAGATGGCGGAGGCGAGCAGCGGGGGATGGGCTTTTATGGCGGGAAAAACCGCCGCACCGGGACACTGACCGGCCTCCAAACTGACACCCAACAAGGGCGAATCAGACTTTAAGACCCCCGCATCCCCGCTAGAAGCGCACACGCGGTCCGGGGAGCGATTATTCGCGCCCTCGCCCTCCGACGCCATAGGCCACGTGGAGATCGATCGGGGAACCCCCTGCCCGCTATAAAAAGGTAAAAATTACCTGCTTCTCGCTCCGAGCTGTAACGACCTGGTGTCCCAGTGAGTAGCTGCAATAAACGTTTAAATAAACGTCGAAATAAACGCCCTTAAGGACGTTCAAAAATTTTTTTTTTTTTTTTTTTTTTTTTACTGAGCCAGCGGGAGGGGGGAGAAAAGGAGGGACCTGGCGCCACCAGGTTTGCACTTGCTCAAGAAGAGGCCTCAACCCCAGGTACTCAACAAAACCTAAAAATTAGGCTTGGAGACCTAGCCAGAGCTGCTGCTGTGTGTGACCACCACCTGCTGAGATAGAGAACATACTGAGGAGTTTCCGGCAGCACATGACCACATATAGGGAGGCAAAAGCTTTGCTCTCTATCTCCACCTGCTGGTAGATGGACACAACCCACCAGTCTATAGATTGATCAGCATGATGATATGGAATCTGAGATACTGTCTGTGAGCTGGCAGTAGAAGCGTCCTTTAAATCCAGGGAACATAGCCAATCGTCTTTCTGAATCATTGGTAGAAGGGTGCCCAAGGAAAGCATCCTGAACTTTTCTTTGACCAGGTATTTGTTCAGGCCTCTCAGGTCTAGGATGGGACGCATCCCCCGTTTTCTTTTCCACAAGGAAGTACCTGGAATAGAATCCCTACCCTTCCTGCCTGGGTGGTACGGGCTCGACCGCATTGGCGCTGAGAAGGGCGGAGAGTTCCTCTGCAAGTACATGCTTGTGATGGGAGCTGAAGGATTGGGCTCCCGGCGGGCAATTTGGTGGAGTGGAGGCCAAATTCAGGGTGTATCCGCACCGGACTATTTGGAGAACCCACTGGTCGGAGGTTATCAGAGGCCACCTTTGGTGAAAAGCTTTCAACCTCCCCCCGACCGGCAGGCCGTCCGGTACGGACACTTTGATGGCGGCTATGTTCCCATGGATCCAGTCAAAAACCCGTCCCCGGCTTTTGCTGTCGAGGCGCCGGGGGCTGCTTAGGCGCACGCTGTTGACGGGAACGAGCGCGCTGGGACTGTCCCTGTGCCGAGGCCTTCGGGCCGGCTGGGAGTACCTACGCTTGTTGTAGGCGTAGGGCGCAGCCTGCCTGGCCCGGGAAAAACATCCACCTGTTGAGGTGGATGCTGAAGGCGCCCGGTGGGAGAGCTTGTCAAGAGCGGTTTCCCGCTGGTGCAGTTTGGTCCACCAACTGCTCGACCTTCTCACCAAAGATGTTATCCCCCCGGCAAGGGACATCCGCCAGTCTTTGCTGGGTGCGGTTGTCCAGGTCAGAGGCACGCAACCAGGAGAGTCTGCGCATCACTATACCTTGGGCCGCAGCTCGGGATGCCACATCACAGGTGTCAGATACCCCTGGACAGGAATTTTCTGCACACCTTCAGCTGCCTGACCACCTCCTGAAAAGGCCTGGACCGCTCCGGAGGGAGCTTGTCGACCAAGTCCACCAGTTGCTTCACATTGCTCTGCATGTGAATGCTCGTGTAGAGCTGGTATGACTGGATGCGGGTCACGAGCATGGAAGATTGGTAGGCCTTCCTACCAAACGAGTCCAGAGTGCGAGACTCCCGCCCCGGGGGCGCCGAGGCGGTATCCCTCGAACTCCGTGCTCTCTTGAGAGCAGAGTCCACGACTGCCGAGTCATGAGGCAATTGGGGCAGCATCAACTCTGGGTCAGAGTGGATCCTGTATTGGGACTCCACTTTCTTGGGGATGGTGGGATTAGATAATGGCTTCAGCCAGTTCCGAAGCAGTGTCTCTTTGAGGACATTGTGCAACGGCACAGTGGAAGACTCTCTAGGTCGTGATAGATAGTCTAGGACCTCGAGCATCTCAGCCCTCGGCTCATCCATAGAGACCACGGGGAAGGGAATGCAAATAGACATGTCCCTGACTAAGGAGGCAAAGGAGAGGCTCTCAGGTGGTGAGAGCTTCCTCTCCGGTGAAGGAGTGGGGTCGGAGGGAAGGCCCTCAGACTCCTCTGAGGAGAAATATCTGGGGTCCTCCTCCTCCCCCCACGAGGCCTCTTCCTCGGTGTCGGACATGAGCTCTTGCAGCTCTGACCTAAACCGGGCCCGTCTCGACTGCGAGGAACCACGTCCTCGATGATGGCGTCGAGCGGTGGACTCCCACGTCGGCGGGGATGAAGCTCCCTCCATCGACGGGGATTCCACCTGCGTGGCGGTTGACACTGGTGCCGCAAGCGGCGTCGGAGGCCTCGGCATCGGGCTGGAACACACCGGCGCCTCCATCAACGGCGCCGGGGGGCACCGGCAAAGCCTGGCGCATCAGCCCTTCCATAATCCCAGGAAGGATGGCTCGGAGGCACTCGTCAAGGTCCGCTGCCGGGAAAGGCAGGGGTGCGGGTGCCGGAAGCTGCTCGGGTCCAGGAGACGGTACCGAAGCACCCATGGACTGACGCAGCAACACCTCTTCGACCGAGGGGGAACGCTCCTCTCGGCACTGCCACTTCCTCGGCGTCGAATCATCTCTGAAGGCGCCGGAGCTGGTAGTCCCATGCACCGTGGGCGACCGATGCCGGTGCTTTTTTGGTTTCTTACGGTGCCCGTCATCGGTGTTGGGTGGCAGAGATGAAGAGGAGGTAGAACCCCCCCCCGGCCTCAAGGAATCGGGTCTGACAGGGTTCGGTCCTGATGGCCCTGGGTAGAGGGAATAGCTGGGGCCGATTGCCCGCGCGGCCGCTCACCCCTGCCGTCGCCGGCAGACCGGCGGGCCAACGGTACCTGTACTACTGGGGTCGGTGCCATCGTCGACATCGGTACCGAAGATCCGGCCGTCGACACCGATGCCGTCGAGGGGCCAGCGCAAGTTCCAAAAAGACGGTCCCGTAGAACTTGCCTCGCCACCTGTGTCCGTTTCTGCAAGCCTAGACACAAGGTGCACGTCTTGGTATTATGCTCCGGCCCAAGGCACTGGAAGCACCAAGCGTGGGTATCGGTTTGCGAGATCTGCCGGCCGCACCGACCACACTTCTTGAATCCGCTCGGGACCTTCAAGGACATCGACGGAAAAATTGCGTTGGCGAAATCAAAGTCGTCTATGGTGGCGGTGAAAAGCACACCCGAAAAGAAAACGACCTTGCGGCCACAAGGCCGCAATGAGGCGTCCCCGCTAAAGACGAGGGGACAAACTTCTTTTGAGGGGGGGGGGGGGGGGGGGAGAAAACGAAGCGTGAACGCGCACAAAAACCTCAAAGAAAAATCTGGTTTCCGGGGCTGACAGAAAGAGAGACAACAGCACATCTTTCTCCAGCGCAGAATCGAAAAAAAACTGAGAGGGAACGGTCGCGCACGGGCAGGAAGACGGCCGCGCATGAGCGGTGGGCGTGCCCTGCGTGCGGGACCGCCCGCAAAGTTTTGTTCCGGTTGGTGGGGGCTGCCGTGGACGTCAAAACCCAGTCGTGAGAACAAGCAGCCTGCTTGTCCTCGGAGAAAAAAACCCCCCACCATCAAGTGACATCCACGCTTAATTCCTTCCTTTCTGCTGGAAATTCTAATATTGGAAGCTTCACTTCTCCATCCTTCCTGCCTCTATCAGTTTTTGCTTATTTTCCCTGCTTCTAAAATACATGTAAAAACACTCACTAGAAACACCAACATCTAGACAAGCATGTGACAGATTTCTTTATACATACACCGCCCTCATTTTGTTTAAATATATTACATCTGACTATACATTTACACATACACTAGCTGCTAGAAGAAACCCCTAATGATGGGTGGACAGGATCTCCAAAGCTCAGTGCCACCATGCTTACCTCCCCTGTGCCAAACCATTGTCTGCCAGGGCTGAGCATCCCCACACATTGCTGGCTCACTAGCTCCCTAGAAGTTGACAAGTTACCATGTAAACAATTGCCTACCATACACAGTGGGATGGCCAGTAATTGTTCATCTCATGAAATACATCAAATGCATACAAAGCACACACAAAAAAAAACCTACTTACCTTAGGAGGTTTGAAAGGATAGTCTGTAGGAAAGTGAATTGTAAGGAAGAACACACCACCCTGATAGGGGCTGTCATTCTGTGAGAAAAATGATTTTTTAGAATGCATATTACAATGTATTTACAAACATTTAGAAAAACATTTAAGTAGCAAGAAAAACTGCTCTAACAAGTTCCATACAAGTTTGTTAGCAAATGGTGTTAGCAAAAAGAACAGCACAAAAGGCACCCATAAATGCAAAATCATTCAGACCTCCACCAGGACTGCCCAATTTTATCTCCAAACACAACAGGAAAATACTTTAATGAATCAAACCTTAAGTCTTTCCAGTCATGTGACTATAATAAAGTATTTTCTGGAGCTCTTTGTTCCTGGTGGCTTAAACTTTAAAAATCTCTACACATCAAGTTCATCTAAAAACTTGAAACTGCCAATTGTCAAAAGCCTTATCTTCAGAATATCTCTGGCAAGATTCTGTTATCAAAAATAGGACACGAGATGAATGTTAAACTTATCTACTGCTAATACAACCTAATAACCTGTCCAAAGGCAGCATATTACAAACAACTGCTGGGAACAGATTTTTAAACCTATATTGAATAATCACAGTAAATAACTGAATATTTATGCTGAAGAATAGATATCCAGCACCTAACTAAATAGAATTCTTCAGCATGAAAATGTCCAAGTATCTTTGGATTATGGTCTGATTCCAAGTTATGATTCCCAGCATATTCTTCTAAACTATGAGTATAAACCATGCTCCCCCCCACGCCCCCCCACAGGAAAAGTGGCTTATTTCATAAAATGCACATGGAAATATTTTTCATAAAGTTTTTGTACTTCTTGTGTGGTAGGTGCTTTCAAAAGTGCCTCATGGCTTCACAGTCTTCCAAATAAACTGACTTATCTCACAGCTACTACTACTACTACTACTACTACTACTATTTAACATTTCTAGCTCAAAACAAATCAGATTCATACTGGCACTAGTAAGCAGTATAGTATCCAACACTGGAGTAGCCCTCTCCCTATTGAGTGTTTAAAAACAAATCTTAAGCAGTGTCACTGATAAACCCCCTACTGCCCTATGCACAGCATATGCAGTATGAAGATCTATGAGGAGAAAATTAGGTTACCTTGGTAATTTTCTTTCCTTTAGTCATAGCAGATGAATCCATTACGAGTGGGTTGTGTCCATCAACCAGCAGGAGAAGACAGAGAGGACTGAAAAACCATCTGCCTCTTCAGTATTTGAAGCTTCCAAAGCAGTGTTACATCGCAAAGCATAATAAAGCGAATGCTACATACCTGTAGAAGGTATTCTCCGAGGACAACAGGCTGATTGTTCTCACTGATGGGTGACGTCCACGGCAGCCCCTCCAATCAGAAACCTCACTAGCAAAGGCCTTTGCTAGTCCTCACGCGCCCATGCGCACCGCACATGCGCGGCCGTCTTCCCGCCCGAACCGGCTCGTGTTTGTCAGTCCCATATGTAGCAAGACAAAGACAAGGGAAGACAACTCCAAAAGGGGAGGCGGGCGGGTTTGTGAGGACAATCAGCCTGCTGTCCTCGGAGAATACCTTCTACAGGTATGTAGCATTCGCTTTCTCCGAGGACAAGCAGGCTGCTTGTTCTCACTGATGGGGTATCCCTAGCCCCCAGGCTCACTCAAAACAACAAACATGGTCAATTTGGCCTTGCAACGGCGAGGACATAACTGAGATTGACCTAACAATTTATCCAACTAACAGAGTGTAGCCTGGAACAAAATAAAAATGGGCCTAGGGGGGTGGAGTTGGATTCTAAACCCCGAACAGATTCTGAAGCACTGACTGCCCGAACCGACTGTCGCGTCGGGTATCCTGATGCAGGCAGTAATGAGATGTGAATGTGTGGACAGATGACCAAGTTGCAGCTTTGCAAATCTCTTCAATAGTGGCTGACTTCAAGTGGGCCACTGACGCTGCCATGGCTCTAACATTATGAACCATGACATGACCCTCAAGAGCCAGCCCAGCCTGGGCGTAAGTGAAGGAAATGCAATCTGCTAGCCAATTGGATATGGTGCGTTTCCCCACAGCCACTCCCCTCCTGTTGGGATCAAAAGAAACAAACAATTGGGCGGACTGTCTGTTGGGCTGTGTCCGCTCCAGATAGAAGGCCAATGCTCTTTTGCAGTCCAATGTGTGCAGCTGACGTTCAGCAGGGCAGGAATGAGGACGGGGAAAAAATGTTGGCAAGACAATTGACTGGTTCAGATGGAACTCCGACACAACCTTCGGCAAGAACTTAGGGTGAGTGCGGAGGACTACTCTGTTATGATGAAATTTGGTGTAAGGGGCCTGGGCTACCAGGGCCTGAAGCTCACTCACTCTACGAGCTGAAGTAACTGCCACCAAGAAAATGACCTTCCAGGTCAAGTACTTCAGATGGCAGGAGTTCAGTGGCTCAAAAGGAGGTTTCATCAGCTGGTGAGAACGACAATGAGATCCCATGACACTGTAGGAGGTTTGACGGGGGGCTTTGACAAAAGCAAATCTCTCATGAAGCGAACTAAAGGCTGTCCTGAGATCGGCTTACCTTCCACACGGTAATGGTATGCACTGATTGCGCTAAGGTGAACCCTTACAGAGTTGGTCTTGAGACCAGACTCAGACAAGTGCAGAAGGTATTCAAGCAGGGTCTGTGTAGGACAAGAGCGAGGATCTAGGGCCTTGCTGTCACACCAGACTGCAAACCTCCTCCATAGAAAGAAGTAACTCCTCTTAGTGGTATCTTTCCTGGAAGCAAGCAAGATACGGGAGACACCCTCTGACAGACCCAAAGAGGCAAAGTCTACGCTCTCAACATCCAGGCCGTGAGAGCCAGAGACTGGAGGTTGGGATGCAGAAGCACCCCTTCGTCCTGTGTGATGAGGGTCGGAAAACACTCCAATCTCCACGGTTCTTCGGAGGACAACTCCAGAAGAAGAGGGAACCAGATCTGACGCGGCCAAAACGGAGCAATCAGAATCATGGTGCCTCGGTCTTGCTTGAGTTTCAACAAAGTCTTCCCCACCAGAGGTATGGGAGGATAAGCATACAGTAGACCTTCCCCCCAGTCCAGGAGGAAGGCATCCAATGCCAGCCTGCCGTGGGCCTGAAGTCTGGAACAGAATTGAGGGACCTTGTAGTTGGCCTGAGATGCGAAGAGATCCACCAAGGGGGTGCCCCACACCTGGAAGATCTGTCGCACTACTCTGGAATTGAGCGAACACTCGTGAGGTTGCATGATCCTGCTCAACCTGTCGGCCAGACTGTTTACGCCTGCCAGATATGTGGCTTGGAGCAACATGCCGTAACAGCGAGCCCACAGCCACATGCTGACGGCTTCCTGACACAGGGGGCGAGATCCGGTGCCCCCCTGCTTGTTGATGTAATACATGGCAACCTGGTTGTCTGTCTGAATTTGGATAATTTGATGGGACAGCCGATCTCTGAAAGCCTTCAGAGCGTTCCAGACCGCTCGTAACTCCAGGAGATTGATCTGCAGATCGCGTTCCTGGGGGGGGACCAGCTTCCCTAGGTGTGAAGCCCATCGACATGAGCTCCCCACCCCAGGAGAGACGCATCCGTAGTCAGCACTTTTTGTGCCTGAGGAATTTGGAAAGGACGTCCCCGAGTCAAATTGGACCAAATCGTCCACCAATACAGGGAGTTGAGAAAACTCGTGGACAGGTGGATCACGTCTTCTAGATCCCCAGCAGCCTGAAACCACTGGGAAGCTAGGGTCCATTGAGCAGATCGCATGTGAAGGCGGGCCATGGGAGTCACATGAACTGTGGAGGCCATGTGGCCCAGCAATCTCAACATCTACTAAGCTGTGATCTGCTGGGACGCTCGCACCCGCGAGACGAGGGACAACAAGTTGTTGGCTCTCGTCTCTGGGAGATAGGCATGAGCCGTCCGAGAATCCAGCAGAGCTCTTATGAAGTCGAGTCTCTGTACTGGGAGAAGATGGGACTTTGGATAATTTATCACAAACCCCAGTAGCTCCATGAGACGAATAGTCATCTGCATGAACTGTAGAGCTCCTGCCTCGGATGTGCTCTTCACCAGCCAATCGTCGAGATAGGGGAACACGTGTACTCCCAGCCTGCGAAGCGCCGCTGCTACTACAGCCAAGCACTTCGTGAACACTCTGGGCGCAGAGGCGAGCCCAAAGGGTAGCACACAGTACTGGAAGTGACATGAGCCCAGCTGAAATCACAGATACTGCCTATGAGCTAGCAGTATCGGGATGTGCGTGTAGGCGTCCTTCAAGTCCAGAGAGCATAGCCAATCTTTTTCCTGAATCATGGGGAGAAGGGTGCCCAGGGAAAGCATCCTGAACTTTTCCTTGACCAGAGATTTGTTCAGGGCCCTTAGGTCTAGGATGGGACGCATCCCCCGTTTTCTTTTCCACAAGGAAGTACCTGGAATAGAATCCCAGCCCTTCTTGCCCGGATGGCACGGGCTCGACTGCATTGGCGCTGAGAAGGGCGGAGAGTTCCTCTGCAAGTACCTGCTTGTGCTGGAAGCTGTAAGATTGAGCTCCTTGTGGGCAATTTGTAGGCCAAATTGAGGGTGTATCCTTGCCGGACTATTTGAAGAACCCAACGGTCGGAGGTTATAAGAGGCCACCTTTGGTGAAAAGCTTTCAACCTCCCCCCGACCGGCAGATTGCCCGGCACTGACACGATGTCGGCTATGCTCTGCTGGAGCCAGTCAAAAGCTCGCCCCCCTGCTTTTGCTGGGGAGCCGTGGGGCCTTGCTGAGGCGCACGCTGCTGACGAGAGCGAGCGCGCTGGGGCTTAGCCTGGGCCGCAGGCTGTCGAGAAGGAGGATTGTACCTACGCTTGCCAGAAGAGTAGGGAACAGTCTTCCTTCCCCCATAAAAACATCTACCTGTGGAGGTAGATGCTGAAGGCTGCCGGCGGGAGAACTTGTCGAAAGCGGTATCCCGCTGGTGGAGCTGCTCTACCACCTGTTCGACCTTCTCTCCAAAAATATTGTCCGCTCGGCAAGGGGAGTCCGCAATCCGCTGCTGGATCCTATTCTCCAGGTCGGAGGCACGCAGCCATGAGAGTCTGCGCATCACCACACCTTGAGCAGCGGCCCTGGACGCAACATCAAAAGGTATAATATACCCCTGGCCAGGAATTTTCTGCACGCCTTCAGCTGCCTAACCACCTCCTGAAGGCTTGGCTTGCTCAGGAGGGAGCTTGTCCACCAAGCCCGCCAACTGCCGCACATTGTTCCGCATATGTATGCTCGTGTAGAGCTGGTAAGACTGGATTTTGGCCACGAGCATAGAAGAATGGTAGGCCTTCCTCCCAAAGGAGTCTAAGGTTCTAGAGTCCTTGCCCGGGAGCGCCGAAGCATGTTCCCTAGAACTCTTAGCCTTCTTTAGGGCCAGATCACCACACCAGAGTCGTGAGGCAACTGAGTGCGCATCAGCTCTGGGTCCCCATGGATCCGGTACTGGGACTCAATCTTCTTGGGAATGTGGGGATTACTTAAAGGCTTGGTCCAGTTCGCCAGCAATGTCTTTTTTAGGACATGATGCATGGGTACTGTGGACGCTTCCTTAGGTGGAGAAGGATAGTCCAAGAGCTCAAACATTTCAGCCCTGGGCTCATCCTCCACAACCACCGGGAAGGGGATGGCCGTAGACATTTCCCGGACAAAGGCCGCAAAAGACAGACTCTCGGGAGGAGAAAGCTGCCTTTCAGGAGAGGGAGTGGGATCAGAAGGAAGGCCATCAGACTCCTCGTCAGAGAAATATCTGATGTCCTCCTCCTCCTCCCACGAGGCCTCACCATCGATATCAGACAAGTTCATGAACCTGTGTCTGAAGCCGTGCCCGGCTCGACTCTGTAGAAACACTGCCACGGTGGGAGCGTCGAGAGGTAGACTCCCTCGCCAGCACCGGCGAAACTCCCTCCGCCGACGTCGTCGTCGGGATGCCTTCCTGGGAGGCGGCCGCAGTCGGTACCGCAAGCGGAACCGATGTCAGAGACCTCACCCCTGGCAAGGGGCCAGCCGGCGCCTCACTCAACGGTACCGGTGGCGCAAGCACCCCCGGTACCGGAGGGGAAGGGCGCACAGCTCTCCCAGGTTCTCTGGGAGAACGGCCCGGAGACTCTCGTGCAAAGCGGCTGTGGAGAAAGACATGGAAGCTGATGCAGGCGTCGAGGTCAGAGTCTGTTCCGGGCTGTCCAAGGTGGAGCGCATCAACACCTCCTGAACAGAGGGTGAGCGGTCCTCCCGGTGCCGATGCCTACTGGGTGCCGACTCCCTCGGCGACCCAGAGCTCTCGGTACCGATGCGGGAAGGAGACCGGTGTCGATGCTTCTTTGATTTTTTCAAACGAAGCATGTCACCAGAGCTTCCCGGTACCAATGAGGAGGACGTAGAATCCAGCCGTCGCTTCCTCGAGGCCAAGGCCAAAGAAGGTCGGTCTCGTGGGGGCTGTACCGCAGGAGCCCTCAGGGTAGGGGGAGACCCACCCGAAGGCTCACCGCCACCAGCAGGGGAATGGACAGTCCTCACCTGCACTCCAGTCGAAGCACCACCGTCCGACGACATCAGCACTAGTGGAGGTCCCAGTACCACCGATGCCGACGCAGCCTTTCGATGTCTCAGTACCGACGATGCAGAGGGTCGATGCCTCGATGCAGTCGATGCCGAGGTCGATGGTCTTGACGACGTCGATGCACTCGATGCCCCCGGTGCTGTTGTCGACGAAGAGCCCGAGAACAACACGTTCCACTGGGCCAATCTCGCTACCTGAGTCCTCTTCTGTAAAAGGGCGCAAAGACTACAGGCCTGCGGGCGGTGCCCAGCCCCCAGACACTGAAGACACAACGCGTGCCTATCAGTGAGCGAGATTACCCGGGCGCACTGGGTGCACTTCTTGAAGCCGCTGGGAGACTTCGATGACATGGGCGGAAAAATCAAGCCGGCGAAATCAAAATTTGTAATGGCGATTAAGGGCACCAAAAATAGGGAGAGAAAAAAACCCGTACAGAGGCCTCAAAAAAGGCCTACCCCAAAAGCGAAAGGAAACTTACATCGGGGGAAAACAAACTGGACACACGGGAAGGGACAAGACCAAAAGGTCTTTTTTTTTTTTAACAAAATCGCGAAGACTCGCGAGGGTCAACTTTGAGGGGCGCGAAACGGCGCAAAACACGACCGTCCCGAGCGCAGACAAAAGAAGACTGACGAACATGAGCCGGTTCGGGCGGGAAGACGGCCGCGCATGCGCGTTGCGAATTGGCGCGCAAGGACTAGCAAAGGCCTTTGCTAGTAAGGTTTCCGATTGGAGGGGCTGCCGTGGACGTCACCCATCAGTGAGAACAAGCAGCCTGCTTGTCCTCGGAGAACATGAACTTTCCTCACAACGGATGAACGCCCGAAAACTGGAGCCATAAGTCAAAAGGAGGGAATGGACTCGTCCTCCTGGAGGGAATAAACTCATCCTCCTGTAACTGAACAGAAATCCTGAAGACTGTTTTCCAACTTCTCCCAATGAGGGAACATATCTACAGGAAAAACTGAACATAAAATTAACATGAATCACATAATGAACCACAGAGGGCTCAGGGATTCATCTGCTATAACTAAAGGAAAGAAAATTACCAAGGTAAGAACCTAATTTTCCTTTCCTTGTCATCAAGCAGATGAATCCATTTACGAGTGGGATGTTTCAAAGCAATCCCTAGATAGGGTGGGAACAAGCCACACCACGCGCCAGCACTTGTGCTCCAAAGTGTCTCTCCTGGCCGCCACATCCAGCCTGTAATGTCAGGCAAACGAGAGCTTAGAAGCCCAAGTAGCTGCACTACATATCTCTTGAAGAGAGAGTGCTCCAGTTTCAGCCCAAGAAGAGGAAATCGCTCTTGTGGAATGTGCCTTAAAGGCTTCAGGCAGAGGCCAGCCAGATAGCAGATATGCTGAAAAAATAGCTTCTTTGAACCAACGGGCTACAGTGGCCTTCGATGCTGGAGACCCTCTGCGCGGACCTGACAAGAACAAAAAGATAGTCAGAGGTCCCGAAGGCATTTGACGTGCAGATATTGCAACAGAGCGCTTCGCACATCCAGAAGGTGCAACTGCCCATAGGCTTCTGGAAACTCCTCTTTAGAAAAGGAGGGCAGGAAAATAGGCTGGTTTAGGTGAAACGCTGAAACCACCTTAGGCATAAAGGAAGGCACCGTACGTACCATTACTCCGGACTCTGAGAATTGCAGAAATGGGTCTCGACAGGACAGCGCCTGGAGCTCAGATACCCGTCTCGCCGATGTCACGGCCACCAAAAAGACAGTCTTTAAGGTCACATCCTTCTCCAAACCTCGCCTAAGCGGCTCGAATGGCAAACACTGAAGGGCCTTTAAAACTAACCCCAGGTTCCAGGCTGGACACGGAGCACGCACGGGAGGACGGAGCCAAAGCACCCCTCTAAGAAACCGTGTCACATCCGGGCAAGCAGCCAGAGAGAGGCCAGAGACCTTTCCTCGAAAACTTGCTAAGGCTGCCACTTGGAACATGCAGGGAATTATAGGCCAAGCCTTTTTGTAAACCATCCTGCAAAAAGTCAAGTATTGGCGAGACAGAAGCCCGCATGGGTGTGATCACTTTAGAAGCACACCAAGCCTCAAATTGGCGCCAAATCCTGGCATAAGTCATGGAAGTGGAACGCTTGCGGGCCTGTAGGAGAGTGGAAATGACTTTACTGGAATATCCCTTGTCTCTCAATTGTGCCCTCTCAATAGCCATGCCATAAGACCAAAGCGGCAGGCGTCCTCCATGGTCACCGGGCCCTGTGACAACAGGTTCGGTACCAGAGGTAACGGCAGGGGATCCTCTAGCAGCATCTGGCGGAGATCCGCATATCACGGCCTCCTGGGCCAATGAGAACCACCTCTCCTTGGTGGAGCCGAATCCGCAGGAGTACTCACCCTATCAAGGGCCACGGAGGGAACACATACAGGAGGCCCTGAGGCCAGGGTTGAGCCAAGGCATCCAACCCTGCCGAACAAGGATCTCTCCCGTCTGCTGTAGAAGCATGGGAGTTTGGCATTTGTGCTTGACGCCATAAGATCCATTACGGGCTTTCCCCATTTGGCACATATCTGCAGGAATACTTCGTCTGCAAGTTCCCATTCCGCTGGGTCGATTTGATTCCTGCTCAGATAATCGGCTTGCACATTGCTCTGACCTGCAATATGAGCTGCAGAGAAAGTGTGGATGAAGCTCGGCCCAGTGACAAATCTGCGCGGCTAGTGCTATGCACTGCCTCCTTGGCAATTTATGTAGGCCACTGCTGTCGTGTTGTCCGATAGAACTCTGACAGCCAATCCTTCCAGGGCCAATTGAAAGGCCAGAAGCGCCTGGAAAATTGCTTTCAACTCCAAGCGATTGATGGACCACTCCGACTCCTCGGGTGTCCAAAGACCCTGGGCATGACTTCTCCGGCAATGTGCACCCCAGCCCTTCAGGCTGGCATCTGTTATCACCAAGCACCAATCTGGGAGCGCTAGCGGCATTCCTCGCCGCAGCATGCTGAGAGCCACCACAACATACTGAGCCGGGCCGCAGAGAGCCACTTGAGTCTGCATTGATAATCCTGAGATATTGGAGACCACCGTTGAAGCAGGGAGCACTGCAGAGGTCTCAGGTGCGCTCTCGCCCAAGGCACAACTCCCAAAGTGGCCGTCATCGACCCCAACAGCTGGACAATGTCCCAAGCTTGCGAGGTATCCTCAGGAGCAGACGGACCTGGTTCTGAAGCTTGCACCGCACCCCCAACTATTCTAGAGATTGAGAGGGGGTCAGGTGACTTTTGGCTATATTGACGACCCAGCCCAGAGATTGCAGTACTGAGACCACTCTGGCTGTAACCTGATGACTTCTGCAGAGTCTGCTCTGATGAGCCAGTCTAGGTACGGGTGAACCCGGATAACCTCTCGCCTGAGAAAAGCAGCTACTACCACCATTACCTTGGAAAAGGTTCGGGGAGCTGTGGCGAGGCCAAAAGGCAAGGCCCAAAACTGGAAATGTTTTCCCATCACCGCAAAACACAGAAGCCTCTGGTGCAGGGGCCAAATTGGTATGTGCAAGTAAGCTTCTTTCAAGTCCAGAGACGTGAGAAAGTCTCCTGGCTGTACCGCTGCTATGACAGAGCGCAGGGTTTCCATGTGAAAATGCCGCACGTTCAGAGACTTGTTTTAAGTCTAGGATAGGCCGAAAAGACCCTCCTTTTCGCGGCACCACGAAGTAAATGCAGTAACGGCGAGAGCCGCATTCGGCAGGAGGCACGGGGGAAACCGCCCCAATGTGAAGCAAGCCTTGCAAGGTCTCCTCTACTGCCGCCCGATTGGTGGCAGAACCGCATCGGGACTCCACAAACATATCTCTTATCGGGGCATTGAATTCTATTCTTTAGCCTTCTCTGATCAGGTCCAAGACCCGCTGATCTGAGGTAATCTTGGCCCAGTCCTCGAGAAAGAGGTAAAGTCGTCCTCCTATCACAGGCATCGAGGAAGAGGCCGGCGCACCATCATTGAGAGGGTCGCCCATGAACTCCAGGTCTTGAGTCTGCTGCTGCGGAACGTTTGTCCGAGTGAAAGGAGTTCCTCTGCTGAAAACGGGCACGCAAAGTGAACCCAGCAGAACTCCCCGGGCGGTACCTTCTAGCTTCACGGAAGCGAGGTCTGTAAGAGGAGGGAACCGTCTGACCCTTGGAAGAAGGCTGCGGCTTATCCTCGGGTAAGCGCTGGGGTTTGGCATCCCCCAGGCCTTTCACAATTTTCTCCAACTCCTCACCAAACAGGAGAAGGCCTTGAAAGGGCAACTTCACCAACCTTTGCTTAGAGGCCATGTCAGCTGCCCAATGCCGTAGCCACAGAAGACGGCGAGCCGCCACAGCTACAGCCATCTGTTTAGCCGAAGCTCTGACCAGATCATAAAGGACGTCAGCCAAAAAAGACAAGACCGACCATCCACGGTGCCACCTCTGTAAGGGGCTCCGCTCCATCTCTGGGCTGTTCCACTGCCTGTTGTAACCAAGTGAGGCAGGCTCGGGCAGCGTAGCAGCTGCATGCAGACACCCATAAGGATAGGCCTGAAATTTCAAAGGACCGTTTCATAGCTGCCTCCATATCCTTCAGGGTAACTCCTCCTTCCACTGGGAGGGTAGTTCTCTTTGTCACAGCCGTGACTAGGGCATCCACATTAGGCACTGCTAGGTGCGCCAAATGCTCCTCACTTAAAGAGTATAATTGCCCCATTGCCCTGGCGACTTTCAAAGGCCCCTCGGGGTCAGCCCATTGAGCCGTGATAAGCTCCTGGATGGAGTCATGCAAAGAAAAGGTTCGAGCAGGCTTCTTAGTACTTGCTATCCTCGGATTACCAGAGGAGGTCTCAGTACTCCCAGGGTCTTCTAGAGAGAGGACCTGCAAGGCATCAGTAATAAGTACTGGCAGCTCATCGCGTTGGAAAATCCTCACCGAAGGATCATCTGGATCCGGTGGCAATCCCACACCTTCTGTTCTGGCTCTCCAGACCACGAAGGCCTGCCAGACCCCTCAGAGTCCTCACATCCC
Source organism: Microcaecilia unicolor (assembly GCF_901765095.1). Classification (NCBI taxonomy): domain Eukaryota; kingdom Metazoa; phylum Chordata; class Amphibia; order Gymnophiona; family Siphonopidae; genus Microcaecilia; species Microcaecilia unicolor. Next base: position 425,172,938 of record NC_044032.1, read on the forward strand.
GACCATGGGGGGGGGGGGGGGGGGGGGGGGGGGGGGGGCCCACGCTCTGAAGGGGAATCCACCCCCTTCTGCGCTTGTCTTGCAGCCATTTGTCTGACGGTAAGGCCAGACTCCACTGGAGGGGATACAGAAAGCAGTGCCACAGAGGACCCCTGCGGAAGAGCTCTTTTTAACATGTATGCCTTATGCAGCAATAAAACAAATTCAGGGGAAAATGGCTCACCCTGGCCTCCCGGTTCCAGTTCGGGGGAAACAGCTCTTTTATTAGCCTCTACACGAGGTGCCCCTCCAGGCTCAAACCCCTCCACCTCAGCGGGGGTCGCGCCATGCTGTTCCAAAATGGCACCCGCTGCCAGTACACACAGAACGGGAAGGAACATCGCTCGGGCCAGCTCTACCGTCTGAAAAGCACGCCTTACAGAGCCCCGCTGCAGATTTGCACTTGCCACAAACGGAACAGCACTTTACTTTCTCAGCAGCCATCGCCGAAAGCGGCGGAAATTCAAAATGGCAGATTTGTGCCAAAATAGTCCCGAACGCAGGCCCTCCCCGGAGGAGCTACAAAATGCTCTTACCTCACCAGACCGAGTCTCCGAGCTCCGGTCACGCTGCTCAATCAGAAGAAAACCTCTTTTCTGGGATTGCAGTGCCAAAGCGCGACGCGCCTTTTTTTTTTTTTTTTTTAACGCTGTGAGGAAAGTTTGAGGCAACAGCGAAAGAGGAAAATTTCCAACTCCGGAGGATCAGTAGCGTGGGAAAGGAAGGGAAAGGGCAAACCTATGTGCCTGCATCCATACAAGATCTAGAGGTGGGGGGGGGGGGGGCACCCTAGGGCGTTTCTGAGCACACCCAACAACCCTATCTGCCGGGTCAGCCCCAGCCCTTTTTAGCTGAAAAGCCTGGTGCATTAAACGCACACATTCAGGGGGAAAAATGAGCTTCTGCTCCAATCCCACATTAAAACAGGGCTCAGGAGGAAAAGAGCTATCTGAAAACGCTGAACAAAGCGGAGACACGGAGCTGCGCGATCCAAGATGGCGCCCGTTACCTCACCCCGAGGAGGAACAGGGCGGGAAGGAAGGCCCTTCTTTTTGGACTTAGGCGCCTTTCCCGAACCGCCCTTCTTTAGGGCGGCCTGCGCTCCATGAGCGGTCAAAGAATGAGCAGCCACTGCGGCCCAAAAAGAAAGTGCGTCAGAGGTTGGCCTCAGGGGAATGGCGGCTAACGCGGCCCGAGATGCCATCGTGTCCTGGGCGGCCAACAACGGTAGGGCGGTCAGCGCGGCAGGCGTGCCAAAATCGGTGGCCAAAGGGTGAGAATGGGCGGCCCACTCCGCAGAAGGCCGCGCATCTCCCATCGCCACGCAAACGCTGTCCAGGGAGGCAGGCACCGCGCTACTCATCCCGGGAACAACCCCCTCCCGCTACTAGTTTTGAGTACCTGAAAAAAAATCCGGAGCTGCAACGAATCTGTCCTGAGTGAGCTGTTACTTTCTTATCCTGTTAATTTTTTTTTTTTTTGATGCCTCAGGAGGAGAAAACTTCAAGTTGCACTGGCTCCAGCGGGAGGTGGGAGGAAGGGAGGGACCTGGTACCACCAGGTGTAACACCGCTCGATCCCAAGCCTGGGAGAGCCCTCAACCCCGGGGTTAACTCAACTACACCCACTGAAGTAGGAGAGGAGACCCAAACACTCAACTGCACCTACAAAGTAGGAGAGGAGATTCAAACAGGCTCAACTACACCTAAAAATAGGAGAGGAGCGAAGCAGAGCTGCTGAGCTGTGACCATTCACCTGCTAGATGATGCTATGGAAGGGCGAACCTAGGTGCCTGCATCCACAGCGTGGGCAAAGACAGGGACAGGGCTAACCTATTTGCCTTTAAAGTGGGCATCAGCCACAACACCCCTGCTACAACTGGCAAAAGCACAGGAGCCACCCCAGGCAGATTTTCTGAAGGAGCTTGAACAAGCTGCAATCACCCTGCTGGGGAGATAGAGAATACTGAAGAGATGGAGCTAGCTGGCCATGAGGCACTATGGTTTTTCAGTGCTCTCTATGTCCCCCTGCTGGTTGATGGACACAACCCACTCGTAATGAATTCATCTGCTTGATGACAAGGAAGTGTCCGCTTTTATAAGTTAGAACAGGGCTCAACAAATCACACACCAGGTTACTGTGGCAACTAGAAATTTGTCTCCAATGCTTAGAATATTTGGCTAATGCCACTGCTACCAGAGCAGGTATTTCATTTTCTGTGCATCACACGTAACCTGCAAGTCTAAACATGGTACAAGGAGCTCTCCCAGACAGTCCCAAGTCTCAACAGACCAGCACAAGTTCCTGCAGCACATGGCTCAGACTCAGAACCGCACAATGCAAAGGAAGCTCTTATTCGACAACAGGATGACATAGCTCCAAGGACTAGCAGGAGAGGAGAGAGGCTGACTACCTTCCTGGGATAGAACTAATAGTGAAGGATAACAACTAAGTGACTTGCTAGGGATGGGGAAGGCAATGACTGGCTTGCTGTATAGTGAAAGCTAGCCAAGGTGAGTGGGGACTGGGTCATGATAGGGCATAGTAAGTGCACACACAAGACAGAGATAAATGGGTGGGTAAGAAGTTGCTACTGCCAGAGTGCATTAAGGGCTTAAATTACTAAGCTTTCTTCTCTATTGGACAGAGAAGATAGCCTTAGTATAAAATCAGGTCCTAAAGTAGCTGGCACAGACTTCAAAGATACCCTCCCACACTTCTTTCAGTGGAGTCAATGGTGACAGAGGAGGGTTTGAGAAAAAAAAAAACAGTTGGCTTCTGAATTTGTCAAGGCCTGAGTTAGAATACTTACAGGTCCCATAATTGTAGCTTGCCAATGGAACACTGCAAAAGAAGAAAAAGAAAAAAAAAAAAAGTTTACAGCCTTTGAAATATAGAAGACAAGTGAGAGGAGGGGAAATAAGGTAATCAAGCACATTTAATTTTAGACTTACTGTCATCTCCAACTGGGCCTGCAGAACACTGAGCTGGAGGATCACGAGCCAAATCATTAAGCTCCTAGAAAATCAACAGACTTGTTTAAGTGGTATGTTAAAGCAAACAAGTTTCATATCAAATGTTTTCTCCATAGTAAACAAGTCTAGTTTATTGCACTTCTCCAACACATCTAGACAAAGAATTATAAAATATTGCAGTTCATGAGGCAGCAAGCTGTGTCAACCCTTCTGTCCCACTTCCTGTAGGGGGCTTAAGGACTACAGATTCTTACCTTCAGATAGGCAAAACCAGTACTAGGTTACAGTCTGTACTATAGTGTAAGAATACCTAGTTACCCTATTTACACCAAGTAACTACATCTGTAGTACAGTTACCTTAAGGGAATAATTCTAATGCTATTCCAATTGTAAATATTCTGCTTCTCAAGTCAATAAATTTGTCCATTCTTTTAAAATGCTTTTATTATTCTGTTAGCTTATAACCTTAAGACTCTGCAAAGTTCTGAACAGGCTAGGAGGCTTAGTCTAACTGTACTATTAGCAATATATCTAGATATTTCCCGTTTGAGTAAAAAAGATTGAGACTTGTTCAGGGACTAGGTCAGAGGGATCATGTGACCCTGCTTTATCTTCATATTCACCGGTTGCTGATGCAGTATCAGTATCGCCCTTTGCACAAGGCTCTTACTCTGATGCATTGAGAGTTATTTGGGGGTGTTCCTTCATATCTGAAGGAAAACTTACCTGATAATTTTCATTAGACCCAACAGATCAATCCAGAGACTTGTGGGTTGTGTCCCTCTACCAGCAGGTGGCGATAGAGAGAACCTCAGATTTGCTATATGTGGACCAGTGCAGCCAGCTGAACCTCAGTATGAACGATACCAAAGCAGTGGAAACAATAGAAAACTCTTCTGACGTTGTCAGACCAATTGCCCAACATACTTCCACCACTTCCAAATTGCCACATTGAGCTTGCAAATAGGTGGGAAAATGCGGGATACAAATGCAATAAATAAATATATTTTTATTTTTTAATCAAACGAAGGAACATTCAGAACGGAACCTGAAAAAAAAAAAAAAAAAACCTAACCAACCGCAACAAAACCGCAGACAGTAAACCCGGGGGGGGGGGCCTCTGGATTGATCTGATGGGACTAATGGAAAGAAAATTATCAGGTAAGAAATTTTCCTTCTATAGTGTCCCACAGATCAATCCAGAGACTTGTGGGATGTACCCAAGCAGTCCTCAAGTAGGGCGGGACACCCCCAACCCAGCAGAAATCACCGACGAGCCGAACACCACATCTTGACAAGCTGCCACATCCACCCGATGACAAGTGAATGTATGGACCGAAGCCCATGTAGCTGACCTGCAGATATCTTCCAGAGAAACCAAATATGACTCTGCATAGGCGGAAACTTGAGCTCACGTAGAACTTGCAAAGGGGCTTGCTTGCCCAATGCCACATTACTACTACTACTACTATTTAGCATTTCTATAGCGCTACAAGGCATACGCAGCGCTGCACAAACATAGAAGAAAGACAGTCCCTGCTCAAAGAGCTTACAATCTAATAGACAAAAAATAAATAAAGTAAGTAAATCAAATCAATTAATGTGAACGGGAAGGAAGAGAAGAGGGTAGGTGGAGGCGAGTGGTTACGAGTCAAAAGCAATGTTAAAGAGGTGGGCTTTCAGTCTAGATTTAAAGGTGGCCAAGGATGGGGCAAGACGTAGGGGCTCAGGAAGTTTATTCCAGGCGTAGGGTGCAGCGAGACAGAAGGCGCGAAGTCTGGAGTTGGCAGTAGTGGAGAAGGGAACAGATAAGAAGGATTTATCCATGGAGCGGAGTGCAGGGAAGGACGAGTGTGGAGAGATACTGGGGAGCAGCAGAGTGAGTACATTTATAGGTTAGTAGAAGAAGTTTGAACAGGATGCAAAAACGGATAGGGAGCCAGTGAAGGGTCTTGAGGAGAGGGGTAGTATGAGTAAAGCGACCCTGGCGGAAGAGGAGACGGGCAGCAGAGTTTTGAACCGACTGGAGAGGGGAGAGGTGACTAAGTGGGAGGCCAGCAAGAAGCAGATTGCAGTAGTCTAAACGAGAGGTGACAAGGGTGTGGATGAGGATTTTGGTAGAGTGCTCGGAAAGAAAGGGGCGGATTTTATGGATGTTGTAAAGAACAAAACGACAGGTCTTGGCAATCTGCTGGATATGAGCAGAGAAGGAGAGAGAAGAGTCAGAGATGACCCCAAGGTTTCGAGCTGAGGAGACAGGGAGAATGAGAGAGCCATCAACAGAAATAGAAAACGGGGGGAGCGGGGAGGTGGGTTTGGGGGGGAAATGAGAAGCTCGGTTTTGGTCATATTTAATTTCAGGTAGCGTTGAGACATCCAGACAGCAATGTCAGACAAGCACGCTGAAACTTTGGTTTGGATGCAAGGTGAGATATCAGGGGTAGAAAGGTAGATTTGGGAGTCATCAGCATAGAGATGGTAGGAAAAGCCATGGGATGAGATTAATGAGCCAAGGGAAGAAGTGTAGATAGAAAAGAGGAGGGGACCAAGAACAGAACCCTGAGGTACGCCGACAGGCAGAGGAATAGAAGTAGAAGAGGATCCACCAGAGTGAACACTAAAGGTGCGGAGGGAGAGGTAGGAAGAGAACCAAAGAGATGGCCTCCCGCAATCAATGGGCTATGGTGGCCTTGGACACCATATGACCGTTCTTACTGCCTCCAAAAAGGACAAAGATGATCAGAAAGACAAAATTCATTCGTTACCTCCAAATACCCGAGAAGAGCCTGTCTCACGTCGAGGCAGCAAAGAGCCTGGAATTGCTCACGGTAATCTTCCCAGTGGAAGGCTGGCAAACGCAGGGACTGCCCCAATTGGAAACGAGAAACCACCTTGGGCAAAAACGAAGGAATTGTCCTAATCTATACCCCCGCCTCTGTAAAACGCAGGAAGAGGTCTCTGCAAGAAAGTGCCTGCAGCTCTAAAAGTCTCCGAGCGGAAGTAATGGCTACTAGGAAAATCGCATTCAAGGTGAGATCCTTAATCGTAATCCCCGTTAAGGGTTTGATAGGACGACGTTGAAGCGCTTTAAGAACTAGATTAAGGTTCCAGGATGGCAGAACTGGCACGTGAGGAGGGCGCAAACGATTTATGCCCCCTCAAGAAACGAACCACATCTGGGTGGGAGGCGATGGAGGCCCCCTGAAGCCAGCCTCTAAAACATACCAGAGCTGCCACCTGCACCTTAAGAGAACTCAACGAGAGTGATTTCTGTACACCCTTCTGAAGAAACGCGAGGATAACCAATACTGAAACCAAAGCCGCTGACAATCCCAAACTCGCACACCATGAATCGAAGGTACGCCACACCCTAGCATATGCTATCAAGGTGGATCTTTTCCGAGCCTACAGCATCGTAGCGATAACCGCGACCGAATACCCTTTTCTTCTCAACGCCCATTCAAGGGCCAGGCCATAAGACCAAAGGTGGAGGGATCCTCCATCGTGACTGGCCCCTGTAGCAGGAGACAGTCTTGCGCCGGTAGCAGAAAAGAACGATCGAACAGAAGCCTGATCACATCTGCGTACCAGGGTCATCTGGGCCAATCCAGGGCCACAAGGATCACTCAACCGGGATGACTGGCAAAGTGAGTCAGTAACCTGCCCACCACTGGCCACGGGGGGAAGGCACAGAGCAGGCCCCTCAGCCAAGGTTGAAGGGCATCAATGCCTTCTGAGCCCAGCTCTCGTCCCCTGCTGAAGAAACGGGGAACTTTCGCATTGAATGTGGCCATTAAGTCCATCTCTGGCATCCCCCAACAGGCAGTTATCTGATCGAAGGCCAGAAGGGAAAACGTCCACTACCCCGGCTCCAACTGGTGGCGACAGAGTCCGCTTGCACATTCTGTGACTCCGCTATAGGAGCCACTGTCGAGAAAGACACGAATCTATGCTCAATGGCAGATCAGAGCCGCCTTGTGGTTTACGTAGGCGACCGCCGTTGCATTGTCCGAAAACATGAACTGGTCAACCGCGAAGAGACAAACTCCCAAAGGGCCAGACAAATCGCCTGTAACTCCAAGCAGTTGATGGACCATGACGCCTCCGTCAAAGTCCAAACGCCCTGGGGCCGTCTGTTGCAGGCAATGAGCCCCCCCAGACAGTGACGCATCTGTGGTCACTATCTTCTTGTCCGGGGTTGCCAGAGGAACGCCCGACACCAGATTCTTTTGAATGAACCACCAGTGCATGATTGTGTGAAGACGGGCCAAACATGGCACCCAAACCTCATAATCCTCCGAGAGATGAGAACGGCTCAGAAGGTGCTGCTGGAAGGGGAATATGTGAGATCTGGCCCACTTTACCACATCCAAGGTGGAGGCCATGGAACCTAGAACTTGTACATAGGCCCAAGCCCGCAGGTTCGGAGTTTGAAACAGTGCTCAAAACTGAGCCTGTAACCGCTGCGCTCGAGCTGAAGGAAGAGAAAATATCCCTGTTCGGGTATCGAAGCACACCCCAAGTATTCCAGCGTTTGGAAAGGCGTTAGGCTGCACTTCAGGAAGTTGATCACCCAACTGACTGAAGCAACCCGACCACTTTGTTGGTTGCCCGCCGACTCTCCTCGAAAGACACCTGCACAAGCCAGTCATCTAGATAGGGATAGACCTGAATCCCTTCCTGAGATAGGCAGCCACTACTACCAAGACCTTGGAAAAGGTCTGAGGCGCTGTGGCTAGGCTGAAGGGCATCGCTTTGAATTGAAAATGACCACCGAGCACTGCAAAGCGAAGAAAGCACCTGTGGGGAGGCCAGACTGGAATGTATAAATAGGCCTCAGATCAAGAGAGATCAAAAACTCCCCTGGCTGTACACTGCGATCACTGATCGGAGGGTTCCATGCAGAAAAGCTGAACCCGAAAGGACCTGTTGAAGCACTTGAGAACTAAGATGGGTCGCCAAGAACCGCCCTTTTTTGGAACCACAAAATAAATATGAGGCCACGTCTGCAGCCCAATGCTGCAACAACAGCCAGAGACACACGGTGACTGTTAGGGAAACCTCCTTTGCCGAAGCCCTCAAAAGATCATAAAGAAGATCCACAAGGAAGACTAAACTGGACTCCAAGGCCGGCAAAACAGCCACAAGATCTGAAGAGGCGGCTTTCAGTACCCACAGTAAGCATGCCCGCGCCGCATAGTAGCCACAAACTGAGGCCTGCAGGGAAAGGGCCGCTACTTCAAAGGACAGCTTCAAACAAGTCTCCAACTTACGATCCTGAGGGTCCTTGAGCGCCGTGCCACCCTCCACAGGGAGAGTGGTTTACTTAGTGAGCACTGTGATTAAGGAATCCACCGTAGGGACCTTCAGCTAGTCTAAGTCAGGAGCAGGTAGCACGTAAAGACGCGACATAGCTCTAAGCAACCCTAAGCTCACTGTCCAGCGTATCCCACTGCACCGAAATAAGTATCTTCATGGCCTCACGCACATGAAAGGAACAAGGCGGGCATTTGGTGCCAGACATAATAGAAGGCACCGGACCTGTTCCCCCTGATGATTTAGGGGGGAAATGGTCAAAACCTCAAAAGCCCTATCAGGGAGGGAAGCTGCGCTTCTTGTCTATCAACCGCCACATGCGGAGCGGGTCATGTCAGAGGGGAAAAAATGGTGCACACCAACACACGCTGCACTAACTGCCCCGAGGAAACCGCCAAAACTATCCCCTGCGCTTCTGACTCACTGGACGCCTGAGGGAAACCCCCATCGTGCTGAACACCCGCTGTGGGCTGAGGGCGGCAGGACTCACACTCCCCCGATGCTGCTCTCTGGTCCCCACACCGGGAGCAGTGCTTAGCCGTCTCGGAAGGCACTGACATGCTCCACAAACGCCTGCCCCAAAACTGACTCGGCAGAACGTCTAGTTCCTCCGTATGATTAAACAAAAACGAAGTCTCTTTTTTTTTTTTTTTAGTCAGGAGAGAAAGGAAACACCCAATCAGGCCAACAGCCCCGGGCGACGGAGGAAAGGTAGGGGGAGACCTGGCACCACCAGGTGTACACCACAAGCTGTAAACAGCCACTCAACCCCTATCTGTGCTAAACTAGGCCCAAAGGACACCAGTAGATAGATCAAACCAGAGCTGCACAGAGATGTCCCTCCACCTGTTGAGAGAATACTGAGGTTCAGCTGGCTGCACAGGTCCACATATAGCAAATCTCAGAAGTTCTCTCTATCTCCACCTACTGATAGAGGGACACAACCCACAAGTCTCTGGATTGATCTGTGGGACGCCATGGAAGGCAATGCTTTTTCCCTATGTGCCAGCTACAGCTTTAAGGTCAGCTAATTCTTTTCTTTTGGCTCTTCCCGATTTCTTGTGCTTGTTTATCTTCCACCTGAGATTGTGCTTATTTTTTTGTCAAGCTCCAGACCTGTAGAACCGGATCCCTTTGGATTTGTTAGTTGAAGAGTCTTTTTAGAGGTTTAAGGTCAAATTAAAAACCTATTTTTTTCCAATGTGCATTTGGGCAGGGGGGGCCAATCCTGGGAGACTGCATGGGGAAGTCTGCAGTATTGATTTGGAGTTTTTCTATATTTGATTTTTATATGTAAACCACTGGCTTCTTTTGTAAGAAGAGTTGTATATCAAGAGTTTTAAGCTATTTGAGGGTAGAATCAAACAAAAAAAAATTCAATTTTAAGAAGCATTAACCAAACTGTGTTAATGAATGCACATTGCTAAAAAAGAGACTTCAAAGATAAGACATGCATCTAACTTCTAGTACAGTAAAATCCTCATTATCCAATCTGGCACCGCTATTTTTATTGCATGACTACATGCATTCCCTATACATTTACATACTAGAGGGGGACTGTTTAACTGTCACCACAGGTGGTGAGTAGAGAGATTGGGATACCACATCTTTCCTCACTGCCTATTTTTTAGGGGGTACAGACACTGATACCACCTGTCTTGCAAACTATGGCTAACAGCAGCATACAATGTGCTTTACTGGTTATTCGGCCAGGGTTAAAAATAAATCCAATGCAAAATTCTGTATTGGCTTGGTAGTATTACTATGACGTGTGACAAGACAAGAAAAACAATACTTTACAACTGAACAAGGAAAACCATTCATACAGTTAACACCAAAAGGCGCTCCAACCTGAGGCCCAATACCAATCAAAAAGACTAAAATGAAAAGTGACAGGTCTGCAATTTCAAATAGATCTCACTTCAAACTCTGCAAACGTAGTTTGAAGAGTGTAGGAAATGCTGCTAAAACAAAGAAAACCATATTTCAGAAGTTTAGGAGTATGATCTAACCGTTGAGCAACTCTCCAATGCTTTTATGCTAATAACTTTGGGCCAGGGCTCAAACAAACCCCAAGAGCCAGGTCACCATGGCGAATGGAAAAAAAAAACAGGCCTGGAACCTAGATTTTGCCTGACCAGCACAAAGCAGCATGCAGGTCTGCTCCAGCTGCAAACAGCAGTAGCTCAGCTCTTCCCCTTTGTTCTGTCTCCTCCCTCCCATCCTGGAAACTTGGACACACAAAGGTGCATCTCTTCCTCACCCTCCCACCAGACCCAGGCACACAGTGGAGACAAGTGGAAAGAGAAGCTGCATGTCAGGCAGCAGCCTCCTCTTGATGCCGGGCGGGCGCTAAATGGAAAAATCTGAACCACTTGATTCTAATTTTGCATTCAGCACCGTGTCAGGAGGTTGCTGCCTGACATGCAATGGCTCTCCTTTCCTTCTCGAACTGCCTGTCTGCATGCTTGTGGTTTTTTTATTTTGGGGGGTGGGAGTGAAAACTGGGTGATTGAGTGATATTGGAAAGGGGGGGGAGTGCTGGATGTGTGTGAGATATGGGGAGGGGTGGAACTGAAGCAAGATGTGTGTCTGGGCTTTGGGGGAGTGTGGGAGAGCGCACTGGATGTACATGTAATTTGGGAAGACCTTGTTCTGACCACCCCAAGGTACCTTCCCCCCCTCTCCTGTCCAGCCCAATGACAGACACCATCTACCTTTCTCCAACCCCCCCCATAAAACAAACTATCCATTTTTCCAACCCCCCACCAATGATACACCACATGCACCTCTCTAGTCCTCCGACATCCACCTTCTTTCAACCCCCCCCCCCACCCATAACACACACTATCCACCTTAATTCAGCAACTCTCTGCCCAATGATACATTCCATCCACGTTTCTCCAAACCCCAGCCCTCCCCTTCCCTTGGCCCAGACCACCCAATCCATCTTGCCACCCCCCCCCCCCCAAACCCAGCTTTTCCAAGGCACCCTCCCCCTACATACACACCATTCCAGTGCAAGGAGGAACTGCCTACTCACACATCAGGCTGCTTCCTGCTCCTCTGCCATCCCGGGCCCGACTTTTGAGCCGTGCAGACATTAAAGGAACTGCTAGGCACCAAAGATGGAGAGAAAGTGGAAGCTGCCCAATCTGCAGCTGGGCAGCTCTCCTCTTGCTGAACTAGTGTGTGTGCAGACTGGGAATTCTGCATTGTGAAGTAGTGCAGAATTCCCCCAGGAATACCACTTTAATAACTTGCTGTGCAATTTCTAAATGTGCATGAAGATTTCAGTCATTCAAGTCTCACTCCTAGATTTTTGGACTTGCTCCTAGATCCTAAGAAAGTCTGTCAAGCCCTGGCTTGGGATACTGCAACATCCTTAAACTGCTGAGCAGCAGCTTTAATTTTGTTCAAATTATGATTTTTTTTTTGTTATTCATAACCATTTCCTCTTAAAGAAGCATGAGTTGCAGGTAGTATTCTGCAAGTTACTACAAATAACCAAGCTTGAGTAAAGGATCCAGTCAATTTAATACCATGTCAGAAATTTATATTAATGCACAAAACTGCAAACCATGTGCCCAGAGTATTCTACTGCACCTTGAGAGGTGGTGGTGGTTTGGGAAAAATTTGAAATATGACAGAGTGAGCTGGGTGTAGCTATACTGTTAACTATTGATTTCGATACTGCAAAGGAAGGCTTCATTTCTTCCTCCATGGACAAGCAGGATGAGTTAGCCACATGCAGGTGAAGAGGGACATTCCAGGTTAACCTAAGGAAATACTTCAGACAGAAAGTGGTGAATTCATGGAATGGCATCCCAATAGAGGTGGAGATGAACTGTACTTGAATACTTATAATACACACAATCATTGAATTGGCAGATATGTCTTACGAGATAATTTTCTTTCCTTTAGTCACAGCAGATGAATCCAGGAACTGGTGGGTTGTATCCATATACCATCAGGTGGAAATAGCCAAACTGAAGACAGCGATACCAGACAGCAAGCCTCTCCATCAGTTAGTATACATGCCATATCTAAAGCAGTAGGAGAACTGAACAGTAAACCTTCCTAACAAAAAACTGCAACTCCACAACAAAGTTGCAACCGGAAAACAGTGACTGGAGGAAGAATGTGTTCAGAACACTCCTGATTTAAATCTATGTGCACCTGAGAGAGCCTAAGGCACCAAATAAAACTCTGGGAGAACAGCAAAGCAAGCAGATTAGCAAATGCAGCAGTATCCTGGATTCATCTGCTGCAACTAAAGGAAAGAAAATTAGCAGGTAAGAATTCTACCTTCCTTAGTGTCAGCAACGCATGAATACAGGAACTGATGGGATGCACCAAAGTAGTCCCTAACTAGGTTGGTAGGCCACCCCCCACCAAAAAAAAAAAACACTGCTGCTCCAAAACGTGCATCTGCTTGTGCCACATCCACTAATGCTTGAAAATTTGTGTCGGGAATCCCAGGTAGCCACCTGACAAATCTCTTTGTGCTGCTTTTGGGACCTCGCAGGGTGGAAATGATCAGAATGCTATCTTTGGACACTTGCAAATAACGAAGAACTCTGTGCACATATAACTGAAGCTGTGCAAAGGTCACCGGATAATCCTCTTGCCAAAAAGGCAGGCGTGACCAATTGAGATGAAAGGCAGAAATGACCTTTGGCAGATAGGATGGAACCGTACGAATCGTAACACCCACCTCCAAAAACTGAAAAGGATCACAACAGCACCTGAATTGAACTTGAACTGATGTCATAGCCACCAAAAAAACACTTTTAAGTTATATCCTTCTCCGAAGCTCATTGCAGTGGCTCGAACTGGGACGCATGCTTAGTCCAAAGCACCAGATTCAGATGCCAAGCCGGACAGGCCAGCAAGGACTATGAAAATGGAGCCCAAGGAGAAACTGAACCACGTCTGGGTGGGCTGCCAGAAGCATCAGACAGATGTCCCCTATGGCAAGCAAGAGCAGCCACCTGAAACCAGAGGGAATTAAGTCAAACCCTTCTGAAGTCCATCTGAGAACATCACCATCAAAGGAGACCCTGTGTGCAAAGACCATGCCGCAAAAGGTCCACCACACCCAAGCGTAAGCCACCATGGTAGTATGCTTCCTAGCCTGTAGCAAGGTAGCCATCACAACCTCCAAATAACATTTCTTCCTTAACTTAGACATCTCAGGAGCTAGGCCATAAGACCAAAGCAGGAAGAAGCCTCCATCCGGACCAGACCCCAATGGAGGAGATCCGGAGAAACCAGAAGGCACAGCGTCCTTCAGAAGCCGAATCCGATCCATTTACCACTGCAGCCAATCCGGAGTAGAGAGTTGCACGGGGCCCAGAAATGCAACCCCTCCCCGCCAGAATCTAACCCATCCCCGTGAGTAATCTCCTCCGTCCTCGCCCGTCCCCATAAAAAAAAAGTATAAAGTACTGAGTGGAGTGGACAGGGGGCACACAATGCAGAGTAATACATTTAAAACGAATCAGAGAAAATATTTCTTCACTCATTAATATGCTGAATCCTAAAAAAAGGGCAATAAATACATAAAACTGAAGTTTTAACTGAAGTTTTTGCCACACAAAGAATTATTGGTCACCCAAACAGCACAATGCCCTCAACAAAAGAAACAAGTGGGTATGCTAATGCTTTAGCTGCAGTAAAACAGCTCACAAATAGCTAGTTCCCACCATGAGAGAAATAAAACTGCCTATACACATATAAAAAATAAAAGTAGTCAGCTGAGCTCACCTCTGTGCAGTTCTCTTCTGTGGATACCGAGGTCTGGCAGTGCCTGGAAGACTCACTACATACACCCTGAGCAAATCTCCTGCACGTGTTGAACTTGAGTTGAGACAGAGTGACCTGGGTGAAAACGTGCAAGTGCTCGTCAGGGACGTCTTTTTTTTTAGGTTATGGATGAAGGACATCTAAGTGTTAGGTGCTCAAGTCCCAGCTTCGCTATGCCTCCAACACCCCCTTGAAATTTGGCCGTCCCTGCGATGGAGCAGTTAAGGACGCCCAAAATGGACGTTTCTCCGAGAAGGACATCCACGCCTTTGCTCTGCCCGACAACTCCTTGGTATTTGGCCGTCCCTGCAACGGGGCAGTTGAGGGCGTCCTTTTCGTATTGGAGGAGAGCTTGGTTTCCGCCCACTAAAACAAAGGTATGTGCGGTAATCCCACCAGAACATCTTCCATTCCCACGGGAATCCCGAATGTTTGTTTCCATACCCGCCGCACTCCCACTGACCCGGAGAGGATTCCCGCGGACTTCGCGGGATCCACACAAACCCTGTTCCCGTGCAGACCTCTAATCCGGAGCCCACAAGCATGACTGGACCATTGTGCTGCCCAATCCTATGCAGCACTCAACCTATTGAGGGCCATGGGGTTTGGGAGAAGATGTACAGCAGTACCACCACCAGCCATGGCTGTAGCAGGGCACCTAAACCTGCAGATCAGAATAGTTTCTTGTTGAAGAATTCTGGCACTTTGGCATTCTCTCAGGATACGATCAGATCAATCTCTGACATCTCCCACTTTTGACAGATCAGTGAAACATCTCCGAGGACATCTCTCATTCCACCGAGTACAGGCGATTTTGATCTGCCCCACAATATGCGCTGCAGATTTCAGTGTATTATCTACAAAGACACCCAGGTTTTTTTTCTTGAGTGCTGACCAAGGTGGACCCTAGTATCAGCTAACTATGGGAAAATTAGGTTCTTACCTTGGTAATTTTCTTTCCTTTAGTCACAGCAGATGAATCCATTAACTGATGGGTTGTATCCGCCTACCAGCAGGTGGAGATAGAGAACACTGAAAAACCATAGTGCCTCTTGGACGGCTAGCCCCAACTGCCTTCAGTATTTGAGATTTCCAAAGCAGAGTGAACCATAAAGTTAACATACTTTCCTCACAGCGAACAAACGCCCCAGAACAAGAGCAATAACCATACAAAGGAGGGATGAGTTTGACCTCCTGTAGAAAAACATCATGTAAAAATTGAGAACTATAATCCAACTTCTCCCAATGAGATATCTGAACAAAAAACAAGTCAGACAGGGAGGGATCATAGATTTATCTGCTGTGACTAAAGGAAAGAAAATTACCAAGGTAAGAACCTAATTTTTCCTTCTTTGTCATCAGCAGCAGATGAATCCATTAACTGATGGGATGTACAAAAGCAATCTCTACTTAGGGTGGGAACAGGCCATACCACAAGCCAGCACTTGTGCTCCAAAAATCGCGTCCTGCTTCGCTGCAACATGCAGCCTGTAATGCCGGACAAAAGAGAGTTGAGAAGCCCAAGCAGCCGCACTACAGATCTCTTGAAGAAAGAGTGCACCCGTTTCAGCCGACGAGGAGGAAATCGCTCTTGTGGAAAGCGCCTTAAACGCTTCAGGCGGAGATTGACCTGAAAGCAGATACGCAGAAAAAATGCCTTCCTTGAGCCAACGGGCTCTAGTGGCCTTTAGACACCGGGCCTCCACGCCAAGGACCTAACAAGACAAAAAGGCGATCAGAAGTCCTAAAGCCATTTGACATCTGTAGATACTGCAACAGAGCCCTGCGGACATCCAAAAGATGTAACTGCCCAAAGGAATACGGGAACTCTTTCCTAGAAAAGGAAGGAAGAAAAATGGGCTGGTTCAGGTGAAACGTTGAAACCACTTTAGGCAGGAAGGAAGGCACCGTATGTACCGTTAGTCCGGGCTCCGAGAATTGCAGAAAAGGGCCCCGACAGGACAGCAACTGCAGCTCAGACATGCGTCTAGCCGATGTAATGGCCACCACAAAGACTCTTGACAGCACATCCTTCTCCGAAGCTCGCTTAAGCGGCTCGAAGGGCGAACACTGAAGAGCCTTCAACACCAGCCCCAGGTTCCACGCCGGACAGGGCAACCGGACGGGAGGACGGAGCCTAAGAACCCCTGAGAAATCAGGCAAAGTCCGGATGAGCAGCAAGGGCCAAGCCAGCGACTTGCCCTCGATAGCATGATAATGCTGCCACTTGCACTCGCAGGGAATTGTAAGCCCTCCTGCAAAAAGTCCAGCACTGTCGAGACTGTAGCCCGCGTGGGTGTGATCGCCTTTGAAACACCCCACACCTCAAATTTGCGCCAGATCCGAGCATAAGCTGCGGAGGTGGACCGCTTGCGGGCCTTCAAGAGTGGAGATGACCTTGTTAGAGTAGCCCTTGTCTCTCAATTGCACCCTCTCAATAGCCAGGCCATAAGACCAAATTGGCAGGGATTCTCCATAGACACCAGACCCTGAACCAATAGGTTCAGCACCAGGGGCAAATGTACCGGAGTGTCCACCAACATCCGGTGCAGATCCGCATACCAGACGCCATGGCCAATCTGCAGCAATGAGAATCACCAGACCTCTGTGCTGTCGAATCCACAGTAGGACTCGCCCTATCAAGGGCCAAGGAGGGAACACATACAGGAGCCCCGAGGGACAGGGTTGAGCCAGAGCATCCAACCCCGCCGAGTGAGGATCTCTCCCTTCTGCTGAAAAAGCGAGGTACTTCGGCGTTTGTACTTGACGCCATTAGATCCATTCCGGGAGTCCCCCATTTGGCACAAATCTGAAGAAAAACTTCAGCCAGTTCCCATTCCGCCAGGTCGATTTAATGCCTGCTGAGAAAATCGGCTTGTACGTTGCTCTGACATGCTGTGTGAGCTGCTGACAGAAGCTGAAGGTGTAGCTCGGCCCAGTGGCAAATTCGAGTGGCCTCCGCGGCCAGGGCCCTGCAGAGTGCCTCCCTGACGATTTATGTATGCCACCGCTGTCATGTTGTCTAACAGAACCAGAACAACAAGCCCCTTCAGAGTCTTTTGAAAGGCCATAAGAGCCTGGAATATTGCTCTCAGTTCCAAGCGATTGATGGACCACCCCGCTTCCACGGCTGTCCATAGACCCTGAGCATAGCTTCCCTGGCAATGTGCTCCCCAGCCCAGAAGGCTGGCATCTTATACCCAGGCAACAAGAAGGAAGCACAAGAGGCATTCCTTGGCACAGCATCTTGTCAGAGAGCCACCACTCCATACTGAGCTGGGCCGCGGGGAGCAACATTAGTCTGCGTTGATATTCCTAGAACATCGGAGACCATTGTTGAAGCAGGGCAATCTGCAGAGGCCTCATGCGCTCTCAACCAAGGCACCGCCTCCAAAGTGGCCATCATCGACCCCAGCAGCTGGACAAAGTCCCAAGCTCGCGGGCGAGGCATCCGCAGGAGCAGACAAACATGATTCTGAAGCTTGCACCGCCTTTGGTCGGGGAGAAAAACAAACCCCGAGGCCGTGTCGAACTGGACCCCCAAATATGAGAGACAGAGGGAGGGGACAGGACTTGGGTATACTGACCACCCAGCCTAGTGCCTGCAGGACTGCCACCACTCTGGCTGTGGCAAGATGACTTTCGGTTGCAGAATCCACTCTGATGAGCCAGTTGTCGAGATAAGGGTGAACTCTGATACCCTCTCGCCTGAGGCAGGCAGCTACAACCACCATTACCTTGGAAAAGGAGCTGTGGCTAGGCCGAAAGGCAAGGCCCGAAACTGAAAATGTTTTCCCAACACCGCAAAGCGGAGGAACCGTTGGTGTGGAGGCCAGATAGGAATGTGCAAACATGCTTCTTTTAGGTTCAGAGACGTGAGAAACTCTCCTGGCTGAACCACCGCAATGACGGAGTGCAGGGTTTCCATGCGAAAATGTACTCTGAGGTCCTCGACTCTTCCTAAGTCAAGGATCGGTCTGAAAGACCCACCTTTTCGAGGCACGACAAAATTAACAGAATAGCAGCCGCATGTGGCAGGAGGCACCGGGACCACCGCTCCGAGGTGCGGCAAGACTTGTAAGGTCTCCTCTACCGCCGCCCGTTTTGCATCGGGACTCCACAAACACGTCTCTCACCGGGGCACCGAATTCCAGTCGGTAACCTTCTCTGATCAGGTCCAGGACCCACTGATCCGAGGTAACCTTGGTCCACTCCTCTAGAAAGGGAAAGATGTCCTCCTACTGCAGGCATGGAGGAGTGGACCGGCGTCCAAATATTGTGGAGGACGCCCCTGGACTCCTGGATTTGAACCGGCCTCTGCGGAATGTTTGTCCGAGCGAAAGGAGTTCCTCTGCTGAAAACGGGTACGTTGAGAAAACCCAGCAGAGCACCACGAGCGATACCTGCAAGCTTCACGGAAGCGAGGTCTGGAAGAGAAGGGAAACACAGAACCTTTGGAAGAAGGCCTCAGCCTATCCTCAGATAACCGCTTGGGTTTTTAAGAGTCCCCCAGGTCTTTCACAATCTTCTCCAAATAACAGGAGGCCCCGCAAGGGTAGCCTCACCAGCCTTTGCTTAGAAGCCATGTCAGCCGCTCAATGCCGCAGCCAAAGGAGGCGGCAGGCAGAAACCGCCACAGACATCCGTTTAGCCGAAGCTCTGACCAGATCATAAAGGGCCGTCAGCCAAAAATGACAGGGCTGACTCCATCCACGGGGCAACCTCAGAAAGGGGACCCACACCATCAGCAGGCTGTTCCACCACCTGCTGTAGCCAGGTAAGACATGCCCGGGCTGCATAGGAACTGCAAATAGACGCCCTCAAGGCAAGGCCCACAATTTCAAAGGACCGCTTCAGCGCGGACTCCAGCCGCCGGTCCTGCATGTCTTTCAAAGCGACCCCTCCCTCTACTGGGAGAGTGGTCTTTTTTGTCACCACCGTGACCAATGCATCCCCAAAGGGGCCAAGTGCTCCTCACGCAGAGGGTAAAGCTGACCCATAGCCCTGGCCACTTTCAACGGCCCATCAGGGTCAGACCATTGAGCAGAAATAAGCTCTTGGAGTCATGCACCGGAAAGGTCTGAGTAGGCTTCCTAGTACTTGCCATCCTAAGATTAACAGAGGAGGCCTCACCTTCAGCAGGGTCAATCGAGAGGGCCTGCAAGGCGTCAGTAATAAGAGCAGGTAGCTTGTCACGGTGGAAAATCCGGGCCGCACTGGGATCATCCAAATCCAGTGGCAAACAGACACCCTCCGCTGGATCATCCGTCCCTGAGGGCCTGCCAGATCCCTCAGACTCCCCACAGCCCGACCACAGGGGGGAAAGGATATGCGCCACTTTCAGACGGGGAATTTACCCGTCTGTTTAGCGTGTTTCCAATGCTCGGGGGAGGAAATCATATCTGAAGACATCCCCGGGGCCTCAGCCCCCGGAGGGAAGCCAGGATGCAACGCAGTGTCAGACACCGGCAGCAGAGCTCTTTTCAGCATGAACGCCTTATGCATTAAAAGCACAAACTCGGGAGAAAAACTCACCCTGGCCCTCTGCCTCTGAATTAGGAGAAATGTAGGAGCTACTCTGGCAGCCTCTAAACGAGGCGTCCCCCTGCACTCAGACTCCTCCGCAACCACGAGGGTAGAGACATGCGGCGCTTCCAAAATGGCACCCGCTGCCAGCTCCATCGAGTGGGAAGAAACATCGCTTGCCATGCTCATACTAGCATGAGCGTCTAAGGAGCATGTTTTACGCAGCCCCACTGCTGATCTGCATTTACCACAACGGGCGCAGCGCTTAACTCCCTCAGCAGCCATCGCCCGACTGGACGGATATATAATAATAAAATGGAGGCTTCACGCCAAAACTCACCCCGTTCAGAACGGCGTCCGTGGGACCTCCCCAGAGGAACTGGCCACCACTCTCGCCTCAGAAGACCGAGTCAACAAGCTCCGGTCAAGCTGCACAGAACCAGAATCTCTGGAAAAAGCACTGGAACAGCCAAGCAGTAAAAGTGCACTTTTTTTTTTTTACGCTGTGAGGAAAGTTGGGAGGCAGGCAGCAACAGAGGGACTCCCGGAGGCGGGGGGGGAATGGGTAAGGCAGGGAAAGGGCGAACCTATATGCCTTTAAAGTGGGCACCATCAGCCACAACACCCCCGCTCAACTGGCAAAGCACAGGAGCCACCCCAGGCAGTCTGAAATCCAGGAGCTGATCAAGCTACATCCACCTGCTGGGAGATAGAGAAATACTGAAGGCAGTTGGGGCTAGCCATCCTAGAGGCACTATGGTTATTCAGTGTTCTCTATCTCCACCTGCTGGTAGGCAGATACAACCCATCAGTTAATGGATTCATCTGCTGATGATGACAAGGAAAGAACTGTTTGAGGCTTGTGCCACCCCCTATCAAACTTCTCAAGACTAAAGAAAATGGATTGGATCTGTACTGAGTACTGCAGATGCATGCTCAGTTTTTTCTGAACTCTGTGTCACGTTTTCCAAAAGCAGGAACTAGGTTAGTGAGCCCTTGGGCCACTGCCAAGGAGCGGCAGTGGCAGGCAAAACCACCCCACACCAGGAACAAGACAGAACTCAGATAGAACAGCAAGACTTCACCTGCACTAGCCGTCCTTCCCCAGGAGTTGAGCCCCTGGCTGCAGGCGGCCGACAGGACAGGGTAGGAACTGGAAGCTGCAAGCAGCCACTAAAACAGGGAACAAACACTGACAAACACGAGACAAAACTGAAAGCTGCCAAGCAGCCACTGAAGAAACAGACAAACAGAAACTAAGCACAAAGGACATAAGTACATAAGTAGTGCCATACTGGGAAAGACCAAAGGTCCATCTAGCCCAGCATCCTGTCACCGACAGTGGCCAATCCAGGTCAAGGGCACCTGGCACGCTCCCCAAACGTAAAAACATTCCAGACAAGTTATACCTAAAAATGAGGAATTTTTCCAGTCCATTTAATAGCGGTCTATGGACTTGTCCTTTAGGAATCTATCTAACCCCTTTTTAAACTCCGTCAAGCTAACCGCCCGTACCACGTTCTCCGGCAATGAATTCCAGAGTCTAATTACACGTTGGGTGAAGAAAAATTTTCTCCGATTCGTTTTAAATTTACCACACTGTAGCTTCAACTCATGCCCTCTAGTCCTAGTATTTTTGGATAGCGTGAACAGTCGCTTCACATCCACCCGATCCATTCCACTCATTATTTTATACACTTCTATCATATCTCCCCTCAGCCGTCTCTTCTCCAAGCTGAAAAGCCCTAGCCTTCTCAGCCTATCTTCATAGGAAAGTCGTCCCATCCCCACTATCATTTTCGTCGCCCTTCGCTGTACCTTTTCCAATTCTACTATATCTTTTTTGAGATACGGAGACCAGTACTGAACACAATACTCCAGGTGCGGTCGCACCATGGAGCGATACAACGGCATTATAACATCCGCACACCTGGACTCCATACCCTTCTTAATAACACCCAACATTCTATTCGCTTTCCTAGCCGCAGCAGCACACTGAGCAGAAGGTTTCAGCGTATCATCGACGACGACACCCAGATCCCTTTCTTGATCCGTAACTCCTAACGCGGAACCTTGCAAGACGTAGCTATAATTCGGGTTCCTCTTACCCACATGCATCACTTTGCACTTGTCAACATTGAACTTCATCTGCCACTTGCACGCCCATTCTCCCAGTCTCGCAAGGTCCTCCTGTAATCGTTCACATTCCTCCTGCGACTTGACGACCCTGAATAATTTTGTGTCATCGGCGAATTTAATTACCTCACTAGTTATTCCCATCTCTAGGTCATTTATAAATACATTAAAAAGCAACGGACCCAGCACAGACCCCTGCGGGACCCCACTAACTACCCTCCTCCACTGAGAATACTGGCCACGCAATCCTACTCTCTGCTTCCTATCTTTCAACCAGTTCTTAATCCATAATAATACCCTACCTCCGATTCCATGACTCTGCAATTTCTTCAGGAGTCTTTCGTGCGGCACTTTGTCAAACGCCTTCTGAAAATCCAGATATACAATATCAACCGGCTCCCCATTGTCCACATGTTTGCTTACCCCCTCAAAAAAATGCATTAGATTGGTGAGGCAAGACTTCCCTTCACTAAATCCGTGCTGACTTTGTCTCATCAGTCCATGTTTTTGTATATGCTCTGCAATTTTATTCTTAATAATAGCCTCCACCATCTTGCCCGGCACCGACGTCAGACTCACCGGTCTATAATTTCCCGGATCTCCTCTGGAACCTTTCTTAAAAATCGGAGTAACATTGGCTACAGACAAGGAACAAGTCTACGAAACAAACAATAACCCTAAGCTAAACTACACACAAACTAATAGCATCAGACAAGGAACTAGAATAAAAACCAAGCTAGGCAGAAGTGCCACAAGCACCAACAAACCAGGGCCTTAGGCGATGCAAAGGCAAAGCAGAGTTTCCAAATGGCTAATAAGCCCAGCAGCAGCTGAGATTCAACTGCAGCAATCACCAGGCAGCTACGGGTGCTGTGCAGGCTCAAACATGACAAGTCTGGCAGGCCGGAAGATCCGGACTGGGCTGAAGTCTGGAACGGGAAACAGCACACAGACAATCCAATGCAGCCACCAGGGGGCGAGATGACAGAGTCTGAAACCAGGGCACGACCGTGACACTCTTGAGAGAGTAATTCCATACAAAGGATGCTGTCAGTCACCTATACGTGGCTGAAATATTTGTAATATGTTCTCTATTGACAGCAGGAAAAAAGTTAACTCATGAAAAGAAGTTAAGGGAGGGGGGGAACCCTCATTCAACACAGCCACCCTTACCAAACATGTTAGTGCACAATGCCTCTACCTTAAGACAAACCAGTAAGTTCCAGATATGATATTATGGGTATGTTATCTCCCCCTCCTGCCTACATAATAGCAATTTGCTCAATATTGCTACATCATAGAGCAGAGATGTGCTATTTTTCAAGCAGAGGCCAGCAAATCTGTCATTCGGCAAGAGAAGACAAATCACTGAACAAAGCAGCACCATCAACCTTCATTGTTCTTGTTTTGATCCCTAACCAGAGGAAGGCTAGAGCTCTAAAGACTGGGAGGCAAGGGTGAAGCAGGGACCCAGAAGACTGAGTATGCCCCCAAAGTGGGCACCACCAGCCAGACACCCTTAAACTGACCCTAGGAGTATCCCCAACAGACAAATCCAGGAGCTGCTGAAGAGCCGTCCACCACCTGCTGGAGATGTACTGAGGTGAAGGAGGAGCTGGTTGCCTAGTTTCACTGCCTTCAGCTTTGTAATCTCCATCTCCACCTGCTGGTAGATGGACACACCCCACCAGTTCTTGGATTCATCTGCTACATACGATATGGAAATTCTGATTTAAACCAAAGCAAATTGAGCTATGTGGTGCTGTAAGACAAAATCTGATCAAAAAGGTGGCACCGCAGTTAAGTTACAGTGCCATACATTTCAATCTTGCCAGAAAGGAGTGGATTTGAGACAGCACAGAGCTCAAAATTCACCAAGAGCTGTATGGTACAAATTTATCAGGGAAGGAGTCAGGGGGCCCACATTTAGGGTTCACAGGGGCTGCCACTGGCCCCCAGGCCTTGCAGTGACCAATGCATTAAAGCAATACACAATCCAATTAAATCTAGCATGAAAATACCACAAACTACCTTAATACTGAAAAATTTGTACAGTTAAGACTGTTGGAATTATTTAAAGATTCAAAAGCACACTGAATTTTAAAGAACCCCAGAAATCCTGCCCACAAGTGTGCTGGAAGATTGCAGCCTTAGCAGCTTCACTGGGCTACATAATCCAATGACACTTCAGCCCAGACATAACTGTTCTCCTTAAGAATTTTCTGGTACATAGTTCCTTCAATGATGGCAAGTCTTCCCCAAGTCCTACTACTACTACTATTTAGAATTTCTATAGCGCTACAAGGCATACGCAGCGCTGCACAAACACAGAAGAAAGACAGTCCCTGCTCAAAGAGCTTACAATCTAATAGACAAAAAATAAATAAAGCAAATCAAATCAATTAATGTGGACGGGAAGGAAGAGAAGAGGGTAGGTGGAGGCGAGTGGTTACGAGTCAAAAGCAATGTTAAAGAGGTGGGCTTTCAGTCTAGATTTAAAGGTGGCCAAGGATGGGGCAAGACGTAGGGGCTCAGGAAGTTTATTCCAGGCGTAGGGTGCAGTGAGACAGAAGGCGCGAAGTCTGGAGTTGGCAGTAGTGGAGAAGGGAACAGATAAGAAGGATTTATCCATGGAGCGGAGTGCACGGGAAGGGGTGTAGGGAAGGATGAGTGTGGAGAGATACTGGGGAGCAGCAGAGTGAGTACATTTATAGGTTAGTAGAAGAAGTTTGAACAGGATGCAAAAACGGATAGGGAGCCAGTGAAGGGTCTTGAGGAGAGGGGTAGTATGAGTAAAGCGACCCTAGCGGAAGAGGAGACGGGCAGCAGAGTTTTGAACCGACTGGAGAGGGGAGAGGTGACTAAGTGGGAGGCCAGCAAGAAGCAGATTGCAGTAGTCTAAACGAGAGGTGACAAGGGTGTGGATGAGGGTTTTGATAGAGTGCTCGGAAAGAAAGGGGCGGATTTTATGGATGTTGTAAAGAACAAAACGACAGGTCTTGGCAATCTGCTGGATATGAGCAGAGAAGGAGAGAGAAGAGTCAAAGATGACCCCAAGGTTTCGAGCTGAGGAGACAGGGAGAATGAGAGAGCCATCAACAGAAATAGAAAACGGGGGGAGCGGGGAGGTGGGTTTGGGGGGGGAAAATGAGAAGCTCGGTTTTGGTCATATTTAATTTCAGGTAGCGTTGAGACATCCAGACAGCAATGTCAGACAAGCATGCTGAAACTTTGGTTTAGATGCAAGGTGAAGGCAGTGAAACTAGGCAACCAGCTCCTCCTTCACCTGGGTTGGTGGAAAAGCAAAAAAAAAAAAAAAAAAAAAAGAGCAATATCAATTTCAGGATATAAAGGAATGGCTTTTTACACTTAGTTTTGATAACCGATCAATTTTTTTTCAACTTTATAGTTTAAGTGAGAAATTAAGTTGAAATTTACTCAATTTGCTCTCTATGTTTGGAAGAATCCTTTTCTATGCAGAGATGTTTTGCATGCCCCAATTCAGATATTTATCAAAATTAAATTCATCCTCAGTTGAGGAGGCTAAAGACATTGCAGCACTACCAACTTCTTCCTCCTACCACTCCTAAAACCCATTCATCCTAACTGATCTCACACAGAGCACCTTTCCCTTTAGTCAGCTGTTAAATCATACAGAATAATCTGGTGCTTTAGGTCTACATAAACAGCTGCCACAAGAGAGTTTTCTAATCATTGTGCCTCTTCAATTCAATGAAGCAGAAATGCCATCTGCAATTAACCATCCTTTCTGGGAGAGATGAAACATCAGGTTCTTCCACTTCAAGAATATACCCATTAAAAAGTTCAGCTTGTAATTTTTTTTTAGTCACTGTAAATGGGTGACGAAGCAACCCGCCCAATTCTGTCACCACTGACTCACTTTGTATCACTTGAGGTTGGCCATCTCAAGAAAGGATTATAGATCAAGCTAGCGCTGAATCAAGTAGGTATGCCTCAGCCTGTGGCTTGATCAATAAGGCGAAGATACTTCACAGTAGCAGGTCTTCTCAGAGGACTGCAGGCTTCATGTTCTCACAAGTGGATTGACACTGACCCATGTTGCTCGGTCCAGGACTTATGAAAAGCAGTCCACCATGCATGCACAAGTGCTTTCCCACCCATTGCAAGAATGCGGTTTCCTCAGTTGCATACGACAGCAAAAAAGTACAAATAAAATTGAGACAACTCCAAGGGAAGGTGGGAGGGACTGACAGTGGTGTAGGACGGGCGGGGCAGTGCTCCGCCCCGGGTGCACGCTGCTGGAGGGTGCCTGTCAGCTCCACTGGCTCCCTGCTCCCTCTGCCAAGGAACAGGTTACTTCCTGTCCCAGGGCAGAGGGAGCAGGGAGCCAGTGGAGCCTACAGGTACGCAACTGCTCTCTGCACCCTCCAGCAGACAAGAGTGCACTGGGGGGGGGGGGGGTGCGCAGCAGTGATCCGCCCCGGGTGGCAGCCTAGGATCGCCACTGGGGACTGAGAATATAAAGCCTGCTGTCCTTGGAGGATATCCAAAACACGTAAATATCTTTGCTTTCTCCTAGGACAAACAGGCCTATGTATTCTCACAACACTGTCTGCCTGAACCAACTGTCACATCAAGTATCCTGCTCAAGGCAGTAGTGTGACGTGAATGTGTGGACTGAAAACCTGTAAACAAACATAAGTGCTAACACAAGGGAAGAGCTAGTGACCAACATAGAGTGGTCCACTGCTATCAAAGAAGTGCAAATTCAGGACAAAGAGAATAAACCCTTGCAGGGGAAGGAGGTGGTGACGAGAAGCTTAGAAGACTAGAAACGTTGAGTGGGGGGGGGGGGGGGGGGGAGTGAGCTATCCTTTAGTTAAAAGCCAAAAATTAAAAAATTGAAGTTTTTTAAGATCTCTATATGTAACTTGAAAAAGTCGGACAAAAGTGTTAAAGTTGATGTAATATGTCTGTATGAGTCAACTTTCAGTACACTACTTGTATTGTTCAGGGAGTTTATTGTTCTGTTATCAAAGTAAATAAAGACTTCATTCAAATAAAAAAATAAAATAAAAAGACTAGAAACAGGAGAAGTATGTTCAATCCCCTTCAGAACAGGGCCCCAAGAGAGAGAAGCCTGACAACAGAAGACCTCTGATAGGCTGAGTCCGTCCAGGCCATCCCAGGAGAAAGCCTCAGAAGCCTGGAGCCCCCCGCAGTGTCCCCGACATGGAATCTGGCATGAGAATCCACCACCTGCGTGGAAACCCGTAAGGCACCCACGTTCATGGTGGAGAGGACCTCTGGTAGGCTGAGTCCGACCGGGCCATCCCCAGGAGAAAGCCTCAGAAGCCTGGACAGCCCCGCAGTGTCCCCGACATGGAATCTGACACGAGAATCCACCACCTGCGTGGAAACCCTTAAGGCACCCACGTTCAAGGTGAAGCAGCCTGCAGGGCTACACACCCAATAATAGCAAAGGATCGAAGTGAAGGAACATGTCCAGCCAACTTTGCAGCGTACAAGAAAACGGCCCACAAAGGCAATCAAGAACAAGAGATAGACACCCCGAGAAGCATCTGGGTATGGCGAGCACCCACACGGACCACATGGAGCAACCACAAGGCAAGCAGAGCTCTCCAGGTTAAACCGGGATCCAGACCGATGAACTGAAAAGAAACCAGGGACCCGAAGAAAATACCAAGATGCAATCAGGAGCCAAGAACACCCACCAATGCCTAATTCTGACCCGTCACCAGAGTCGGGCAACCCCGTTGGCTGATAATGGAACTAGGCCAAGCACAATGGTCTGAAATCAGACTAAGCCAGTCTCGGCTGTCGGGACGGAGGTCATCTGTAGGCCAAAAAGAACAGCCGGAGCCATGGGTAGGCCAAGGCCAAGGCAAGGCCACACTCAACGGGCATAGACAAAGCCAAGGCAAGGCTGTAGGGCCGTACAGACGAAAACTGGCAGGGCTCTCCGGAGCACTGCAAGGCTCCATGGTCATAGCCGGAGCTAGACCAGACCCTATGACCAAAGCCATAGCTCAACATGGCTCTATAGCAGCGTTTCCCAAACTGTGCGCCGCAGCAGATTAGAGCAGTCGCAACCCGGTAAGCATGGCGGGGGGGGGGGGGTTCCAGCTGCCCGCCCTCAGCTCCCCCACAGCCCTCAAAGTCAAGGCAGCAGCAAAAGAAGCAGGCTCGCCTTGAGCCTTCCCTTTCTTCTCAGTGTCCCGCCTTCCTCTGATGTACTTTCCTATTTCTGCAAGGGCAGAACACAGAAGGAAGGGAAGGCTCGAAGCGAACCTGCTTCTTTTGCTGCCGCCGCCGCCTTCTTCACTTTGCGGTAGAATAAGAGATTTCAAAAACGCAGGGCGGCAGGAAGAAAAGGGGGATGTTGTGGGAGAAGAGGGCAGGCAAGTGGGGCTTGGGTTTGAACTGGAACTCGGGGGGGGGGGGGGCTGGGACAAGCCGCTGGACATAGATGGGATGCAAGGAGAGAGGAGAATTGCTGGACACGGCTGGAGGGCAGGGGGGCCAGAAATGCTGGACATAGATGGAGGGAAACAAGGAAAGAGGCACAAACCTATGAACTGCTGCATCCAAGTTGTCATTCTTTTTTGTTGGTAGCATTTTTTTTTTTTTTTTTTTTTTAAATCTCACATTTTTAACCATGTTGGTTTGTGCAGCATACAGATGTACAAAGAGGAAGTATAATAATGGAATTACTTTTCACAAGTAGAATAGCAATTTGTTATAAATTGCAATCAGTGTGTTATTTGGAGGGGCTAGATAAAAAAAGTTTTGGAACCACTGCTCTATGGCCAGAACCGGAGCTAGGCAGGTCTCCACAGAAAACCAGAGCTTTAGAAGGTGCTGAGGCTGGAGCCAAACTAGACCGGAGCAACCCAAGGCTCTCCTGGCAGAGCCGGACTAGGAAAGGTTCCACGTACGAAGCCAGTGCTAGTCAATCTTTGTCCACTCCTCATGAAACTCGTAGAAGATGCACAGTCATTGTCCTTAATATACTAAAATATAATTACCTGCCAAACTGCAGTCATTAAGTTTGGGGAAGCCACAGCCCAGTTTCACGGACCTCCGACCCCATGCCACAGAAGTACGAGAAGCTGCAGGAGACAAGGACTCTCCCTGGAGTCTTCCACCTGTGAATCCACAAAAACTAAGCTCCAGAATCCATAACTGGAGCAATGAAAGAAAAAGCAGGCACCGACGGCTTGGAATTGGAAACATTTTAGACAAATTCCTAGAAGAAACTCCAGAAACTGTGAAGGCAGGCAAGAAGGAAGACAACATCCAAAGTAATTGCAGGGAAAAAAAAAACACTGAACTCTGTCAGGAGCCTAAAAACCCAGACTGATAACATGTAGGCACCAGGTAGTGTTCCAGATGGACCCAGGGACTGAGTTGCTATGGCTCTAAAAGGTAGAGCCTGGAACCAAACCTCTCATAACAGAAGCCATCCTCGTATCTTTACGCCTCCTCCCAGACCAGAACTGCCAAGAGAAGACCAGAGGAACATTAAAACAAAAACAGGCTTATTGAAAATTTATGTGGGTGAAGCACCCACCGGAATAAATCCCTATAGCCATTTACTTGCCTTTAGGGTTGCTGACCCAACAGAACCGCTTCACAGACCTTCGCCCATGGCCGCCTGGGAAGCTGCGAGCACCTGCATAACGACAGGGGTCCAAGAGCTGCCCTCCCAGGCCTCCTCTCCTGGAGGGCCTTGTTCCTGCAAGGTACTCAAAGCAGAGAAACAAGGTGAACTACCCCTACTCCCACAGCCACATAAGGCTGCAAAGCTGCCAGGTGAATGAAATCCCACAGGACCGGCAAGACGGTCACCAATCAAGGGTGCCAGAAGGCAGTCCTAAGAGTGTGTCAGTGCCTCAAACTTTATCACGTGGCACGGCAGGAACTAGGGGGCATGCAATGAAGCTGCAAAGTAGGAACCTGTGAGCAGTGGCAGGTGTTTGTCCTGGCTGTTTGACCACTGTGTCTGGATACTGCTGTGCAGTCTGACACCGGGGAGCAGCTTCTCCTTCATGGCTCACTTTGGTGGGTGCGGTGGATGTTTTCTTGGGCACGCACACCTGAGGGTCCCATCTTACGTAAGTACACAAGTATTGCCATACTTAGACAAACCAAAGGTCCATCAAGCCCAGAATCCAACAGTGGCCAAATCCACTGTTGTCCTGGACTAAGAATCCTGGCAGTTTGCATTCTCGGTCCGTTTCCTAGGAACTGTGGGGTCCCAAGACTACAGCGCCCAGTGTCCCTAAAAACCACCAGAGAATAACCTGCGGTGGGAGACTCACCCAGAGGCAAACAGGACTCTGTGGTGTGTGGAGGGCATGCCAGTGTAGGCATACATGCACAGGTGTAGGAGGGCCTGGGCAGTGCTGGATAGGGCTAACCCCAGGTGAGTGCTAGGGGTAGCGCTCAGGCCATTAAATGTTGAGTCCATTGTAGGGTGCTGTCTTCAAGCAAATGCTGGTGTATATATGAATAAAGAATTTTTTTTTATTCTGACATCACATTGGTCAATCCTACCCCTTTTTTCATTTTGATTTTTTGTGGGACTGCTTGGTTTTTTTTGTTGAAACTCCAATGCTAAGCATCCAGAAATCTGCCATTTCTCAATTCTTTAAGAACTGAGCCAATTCTTCCATACACAGGACAGGAAACTGTTTCAAAGGCAACTGTTTTAAATGATTTGGTCAAAAATTCATAGGTTTCCCCTATTAAAACCTTGATCATTCCACCACATCTATGAAACCCCATGAAACCTTTACTTGATAAAGAGATCAGTTGGACTTTTGTAAAGATGACAGTCTTGGTTGTTTAAAGGATTTTAAACCATCCCTTCCCCTTTTAAGTCAGCCATTAAATCCTGGGGTTTTTTTTTTTTTTTTAGCTTTCCCAGGCTACCATTAGCGGAGTTCTAGGATCAATGTCCTTGCTGGTCCCGTTTTTCCTCTGAACTCTCATCCTACTCTTCCCTCTGTTCTTTACTGGGCATGAATTCTTGACTGTCCATAATTTGTAGTTCCTTCCTGACATTTGCTAGACTCTAAACTGCTTAGTTCCTCCAGTGGGGTAGAGAATTATACTAAATTTTAATAAAGTAAATATTGACAGAATGACATTTAAATGTGGACAAGTATAAAGTGTTGCAAATAGGGAAACTCCTTAATACAAGTGCATAATGCTGGGTTCTCAGGAGTCACCACCCTAGTTCATAGTGTTGTGGAAATTTTTAAGTTTTCAGCCAAGTGTGCTACAGCTGCTAAAACAGAATGAGGGATTAGCCAAAAAGTAGAATGCCTCCACAGATCCCTGGTGTTTTTGCATATTGAGCACTCTGCATTTCTGGTCACCTCACCTGAAAAAGGATATGGTGCAATTAGAAAAAAAAAAATTTTCATAGAAGGTTGACAAAAGTGATGAAAGGATGAATACTTCCCTTATGAGAGGTTAATAGGTTAGTGCTTTAAAGCTTGGAGAAGAATACAATTAAATTTCTAAAAACCATAACTAGAACGATATTAAATAAAAAATGGCTGGTTGGTTAGACTGTCAAACACAAGACATTCCATGAAAGCCAACTAGCATATAAAGGTTCTATGGTTTTTCAAATGCAGCAAATAAGCTATAGAATCTTATCAAAAGATGTGATCAAAGGAAGTCCATTAAAAAAAAAAAAGTCAGTCATGCTATATACCAGGCCTGAAGTGTACCCAGTTCGTATGAATGCAGCAAAATTGACCTTGGTAACCCGTTGGAAGCGGATGACCTGCCCCCTGTGCATCTCTTAAAGCACAACAGCTATATCTATGAATGGAGAAGCTTACAGCTAAGCAGCATAACTGTATGTACGGCCTGATGGGAGTTTGGGGTTCCTTAAATAACTTTCAAAAAAAAAAAAGGTTTAGAGGTTTACCTTGCTCCTTTTCTTTTGTAATAGTTTTACTGTATCCTAGCACTGTTACTTGATACTGTGTACATTGATCTTGGTTTGTGTTGTGCTTTCTTTATGGTTTGCTTCAATAAAACAAACAAAAAAAAAAAAGATATTCCCACTTGCAATAAAGTGTATTACCTTCCAGTTACTCAGAAGCGGGGAGAGGCTTCTCAATCAGTAAATATGGTGAACATAGCCCCTCAGAGAAATGATATTGACCTACAGAATTTAACTGCATTATTAGAAGACTCTATGGTTGAAACAACTAACCGGGGGACTCTGATAGTATCCTTTGTATTTGAGCAGGACTTAAATATGATTATGAAATTATATTTCAAAAACTCCACAGTACTCTTTTGTGGTCAAAAAATATGGGTATACCCTGATGTTACAAAGGTGACCCAGCAAAGAAGAAAACAATTTTTGATCCTGAGAGAAGATGTAAAAACTTTGGGTGCAATTTTTACATTGGTTTATCCCTGTAAATGTGTGATACGTTTATTAGGTGTTAAATATGTCTTTTTTGAGCCAAGTCAGCTGAAGGTATTTCTGGACTCTAAGATTCCAACTAGCCGCCAGACTGGAACAACTGAATCAGCGAATAGAATATGACGGGATAAACATAGGACTATGCCAATTGTGGTTAAACTTGATTTTCCTTATTGAATTCTCCTTTTAGTTTTCTAAACCCACTCCCCCCAAATAATTGTTGTGGTCTAAGGAAGAGTAAGAAATATTACGATTAGATATCCATATCTTTTATTTTGTAATTGCCTTGTAACTGTTTCTCTGTATTACCTTACAAATTGATATTCATTTGTAAAATTTGAAATTCAATAAATAAAAATTAAAAAAAAACAAACAAAAAAAAGTCATGTGGATTTCGGAGGGCCATTGTTCACCATCAGAAATTAAATATGGGAATTTTTTTAAATCTGCTAGGTACTTGTGATCCAGCTAGCTACACAGTATGTTGAACTCAATGGACCTTGGCCTGAATTTACATGGCATGTTTTAATTCTAAAACAAATGTATGTTTATGAAGATTGTTTTCTACAAACCACTGAGAACTTTAGATATATGAAAAGACGAGGGTTTTGGCTAAACCGGTGTTAAGCTGAGCTCTATTAGGAGATAGCCTAAAGTCTGATGCTACACAGTTTAGTGAGAAAAAAACTCAAGCAATGGGCTTTTTACTAAGGTGCACTAAAGAAGCCCATTCCATTCCCATGGGCTTCTTTGCATTTCGCACTTTTTACTAAAGTGTGCTATGTATATATTTCATCTATAATTTGAAATGCACTTAAGACTTCAAGCTTCTCCCCAAAAAGATCGGTTTATCAACTGTATAAGGGGCAGCAGGCAATTTTGTGACACCCTAAAGTCTCCTAGTAATGGCAAAGGCAGTAATTCATTAGGTGTGAAAAAATAACACAAAGCAAATAAGCTTTTGCTAAAGGCAGGTCTTGTCAGACAAATCTGATCATCTCTGACTGGAATTGAATTGAGGGACAGTGCTAGAGATTTTAGCAAAGCCTTTGACACATTTTTACAGATGACAAACTGAGTGCCCTCGATATGAGCCCTAAAGTGACCGGCTTAGTACCTGGTTGAGTAGAACATGACAAACGGTAGTGATAAATGGATCTCATTCTGAGGAAAAGGATGTTGTCAGTGGTGTGCCACAAGTTTTGGTTCTTGGGCCTTTTTTCACTTTTTTTAAAGAAATATTGCCGATTTAATTCTTGTCTAAGTCATTTATGTATTAGTTTTATTTATAAGCAGTAAGCCACATTGAACTTCCATGGCTAATGTGGGATACAAGTGGCAGGAGCTGCCTTCTTACATGACTTCTATAGGATCCTTGTTCCAATAGTGCTGCCTGATATAAGAATTGCAGTTGATATAAATCCTTTGATCCAACTCCCTTCGCAGATAGAAAATGTAAAGTAGAACTCCTTGCACACAGGGTTTTGCCTGGTAGAATACTAAGGGATCATTTAACTAGGGGCCAAGCCTAAAAGAATTCTATGAACCTGCGAGGGGGTTTACAGAACTCTACCCCTCACCCTTAAGAATAGTCCCATAGACAGCCTGAGCCACCTTAAGAACACTAGCCCTGCCCGAGAAGAAGTGAACCAGAAGGTCTGGCTAGTACTTGAAGAAATTAGAAGACTCATGGGTTGTGTTTGGGGCAGGGCCACCCCACCAACCACACACTGTGCAGGCCTTGCTAATCTAAGGCCGGCTTATGACTGCTTTTTGAACTACAGAGGCATTTTTGTTCCTGGTCCAGCTTGTTTTTACTTATACCCCTTGGAACTATTTTTTCTCTGTCTCCTTCCGCTGGTGGATGGACATAACCCATTAGTCTGGATTGGTCTGGTACATATGACAAAAAACACTTGTTTTCACATATATCCCTTACCCAGCTATGCTATTCTACAGGCACACCCTCGCTCGATATGTCACAGAACCAAATATAACAAACTGGGCTCATGCTTTGACCAGAAGCCGAGGTAAAGAATTTGAGAGGGGTTGCCCTATCAAGCCTATTTGCATTACATGCCAATCTGGCATAAGTCTTGCACAGGCAGGATGTAGGATGCCTGGACTTTGGCAGATTTCTGTTGATTCATGTGGATTTTGGTATGATTGCTGCCCTTGCTCTGAACTAGAATGGTTTTTCTTCAGGGCAGGAAGTCAGCATAATCTGACAGGCTGGAGGCAATATCTAGTTAAAATCAATTACTAGACTGCAGTCCCCTAACTTCTGCAAAGAGGACGTTTTTTTATTCTGAGCTGGAAAATGGTACCTTTCCCAGACCCAGGAACATTTGTGTGAAGTCAGAGATTCCCTGCCAGGACAATGGCACAACATGAAGCTGCAACAAGGAACCGAGATATGATATAGCACATCAATTTCTGGGACAGTTTTCACATTTGACTGGCAAAATTAAAAAAAAATTTTTTTTTTGAGGACCTGAGTGCTGTGCATTCTCACAACTTGGTTCTGAGCTTTGGAAAAAGCATTTCCTCCCAGCAGCAGACACACACGTGACTGCTTCAATTTTGATTGTGAACAGAAAAATTTAAACCACTAAAAGGCTTTGTAAACTGAAGTGTAAGAATAAATTTACCAAAAATACTGCACTGCCATCCATTACTGTATTATGTTGCATGTTTACTGGATTTTAACACCTTGGAATGCTCAAGATTTCAGGCTGGCTAGCAACACTTTTCCTTAACCAATACCATCCAGTCCCTCGAACATGTAACTTTGCCTCCCTGTACAGTCTACCAGATGAAACTAAATTTTCACCCATTTGGACATGCCCAAAATGCTAGCAATTAAGTCAAATGATTCATACTTCTGCACCTTCCTTCTGAAGTTTGGAAAGTGCATCATATCCAGTTTTGAAGTAAAATCATAATATGATACCTGAGTACATATTTTCATCCCCATTTGTGCCTAAAGAGAACAAAATAAAGCTTAGTCAGATTCCAATACAGAGCTTTAATCTGTCTGCATAGCAGATCACTTCTGCGCTGCTTTAATGACATCTGGATTTCAACAGGTCAACCACCAGAAGCCGCTCTTCCATCAAGCAACTGTCCTCAAGTTAATCATTTAATTTAACAGATCCCAGGTTATAGTCACCCAGGTGACAGTGACTTTAAGCAACTTCTATCATGTGTCAATATGCTTTTAATGAGCAATTCTGCCTGTGATTTATGAATAACTCAGCCATTCAGATCTCAGATTGAAAAATCAAGGTACATACTGAGGGCCCAAAACATAAAGCTTACAGGGCTGGAAACTTTTGCTTTAGACTGACTGCAGCCAGTCTAAAGCAAATGTTATTTAGCACACAAAGGGATTTTCTGTGGTTCTAACGTGTGCCATTAGCAGCTACCAAAAACCCTATGCAAATGCATTACAAGGAGCTCATGAGTATTAATGAGCAATCCAGTTAATGCAGACCCTTTTTTTGCACTTCTTTGCACTGTGCAGAAATAGACAGGTCTGGAGTTATAGGGAGTAATCTGCTTGCACAGACACATACCAGGGATGAACCTGACTCTCCCCCTCCAGACCAAATGACCCCCTCTAGAACCAAAATTCCCTGGTGGTTCCGTAGAACTCCCCCCCCCCCCCCGATCCCCAGCAACCCAATGGGACCCAGGTCGGACCCCCTAGTGGCAAGCCCTGGTGGTCTAGTGGGAATCCTTTCACTTCATCCCCCAGACCCCTCCATATACTGTCAAGATTGGAGATAGGACAACCGCCTCCTCCCTGCCCAGAACAAAATGGTGCACTGGGAGGGGCTGAAGCAACATAGGACTCCAGGGCCCAATAGGTCTGGGGTCCACTGGACCACTAGGGATTTTTGGGAGGTGGGGGTAACTAGACCACCAGTGAGTTTTGAGTTATGCAGAGGGTCTGCTGGACCCCTCCTCAAGTCCCCCTCCCTTAACCCAACTCAAACTCACTGAGTCACAAACAGTGACCGATGTCCAAAGGGGAATCTGTGCATCCTAAATAGTTAAAAACAAAACAAAACAAAAAAAAAACACTTCCACTATTCCACAAATGAATCCCCTACAACATGAATATTTCTCCAATAAAATCAAGTTGACAGCAAGGGAAAAGTCCCACAAGCCAGGTCAGGTGGGATCTTAAATAAAAAAAAAAAAAAAAAAAAAAAAAACATATTTACTATAATAAAACTCACCCTCAACGTTCTGAGGACACTGACGTCAGTGAAGCCAAGTCCCTGACTTCCTTCAAAAAGGTTCGAAGGTTCGTGGTGGTGAAGCCACCAAAATCTCTCCGGGCCCCGCCCTCGAGGGCCGAGCAATGGCAGAACAACGAAGGGGTTGGCAGGGAGGGAGGCAGGGGTGGGTGGGAAATCGCTCCGGGCCCCGCCCTCGCGTCAAACGTCATGACGTTGGGGGTGGAGCAATGGCAGAACAACGAAGGGAGGGAGGGGGGTGTTGGCGATGAAAACCTTGCTAGCGCCCGTTTCATTTGCTCAGAAACGGGCCTTTTACTAGTATATATATTTTTTATTTTTTTGCCTTAAGTAGCAAAATGGGCCAGAATTTAGTTAACAGTTCTCACATCAAGGAACAAAGGGGCCCGATGCTCAAAATTCCAGTGCTAGAGGCAAGCGCAAACATCTCCGTGCAAGAACAGTGCTGAAAACTAGCCCTCCCCTACTACTACTATTTAGCATTTCTATAGCACTACAAGGCTGCGTACGCCTCCCCCCCCAATGTCCAAAGCAAAGTTTTATGCAAGCTAGTAAAGCGAAAGCATGGGGGAGGACCATGACTAACACGAGTACAAGAGCTGCGCTTACCGCAAAACTCATGTGCCAGGCAAAACATAAGCGCAAGACCACGTCAGCAAACTTCTCCCCCTCTTCCATGAAATAAGCCCCCCACACACACACACACAATTTTTTTTTTGCAGTTTAAATTCCCTATGAGGATCACAAAAACACAGGAAATAGACCTCCTCAGTCCCAGCTTTGCTTGGACTCACAGACTTCACAGGCTTATTTCTCCTTTCAAACGACAAAATCCAGCAATTTAATGCGAAAAAATGTAGAACTCCTCTCCTCAAAACCCAAAAGCTATCCCTGAACTGGCGGTGCGCTTTTAGCATTAAGGCCAGTATTAGTTTCTGCACTGTATTCTGAGCACTGCAGTGAATAATCACCTGATTCGCAGTGATCTTCAGTGCAGATGTTGGAAGGCTTTGTGTAAGCTGTGCACATTAATATGTGCACAGATTGGGCTCCTAGCACTAGCATCGGGTTTTGAGCATCTAGGCCAAGTAGTCTTAGCTACTACTCAGATAATTTTATGGCTCCTTTAGCAACTGCTTGACTGTGCTGTAAGCCTTAGAGAACAGAAGGAAACTGCTGGGGCAAACCTCAAAGTTTTTAGTTTTTTTTTTTTTTTTTTTTTTTAACTATGAAGAACCACATTAAGAAATTTGTAAAGTTTTGAAAATGAGATATCCTTACCACATTGCATGCGATATAAAATGTATAGCATATATCTACACATCTGTCCTAGCTCAATTGTCAAGCACTAGCTTTAAGGACAGAGGGGTACATGCACTAACAAAAAGGTTAAAGCCCTTCCCTTACCAGTTACTTAGCGAAACAGTAAGAAACAGGCATGCATCAAGGAAATCACATGCAAATGAGCTGCTCACTGCTAGCTCATTTGCATGTGATTTCCTTCCAAGCCAGTCAGCCAGCTGAGCATGCCCAGAGCACCAAGCGTTATGCTTGTTGCTCTGAGCATGCCAAGGACGTCCTTTATGGACGTCCACTCAAAAAAACAACAACAACAAAAAGGGCATCCCTGACGAGCAGGACGGGCTTTTCTTCAAACTCAAGGGTGCCCAAAAGGTAGCTCCTCCTCCAGGTCTCCCTCAGCCAATCATGGCGTGTTTAGCTCTCAAGGAGCTTCAGCTGGCGATGAGGAAGCTCCTACGTTCAACTTTTAAAGCAATGATTAAAATAAGTAGTACCCCCTTCACTTGGAGAAAGCTGCAACATCCAAGCACTCAACAGGGACGTCCTTTTTTGTTTTTGTGAGTGAAGGACGTCCATGTTAGGCACTTTAGAAGGACTTCCCAGACGAGCACTTGGACATTTTTTTCCCAGATTGTTGTCCTTCTCAGACGTTTTTGGAGCTCGCTATAGATGTTGTTCAGCTCTGCAAGAATTTTCCGGGGAGGTTTGCGCCGGAAAATAGCCAAAAAAAAAAAAAAAGACAGCTGTAAGGTTTGTATGTTTTTTTTTCCTTCCAATTCCCTCACAGCAGCCCCAACGAGAGGTGCTGACCTCCCGTTAGGTTTTCCACAGTAAGGGGATCAGAAAACGGTAGTGCATCACATCGCATACACAATACTAATTTGCTCATCTGCATTCCGCTTTCGTTAGCTGCTACAGTGACAGGACAATGCCCTTTTGTGCATGTCCCGGTTTACTACTTGCGCATTAAACTGGCTAAAACCAGTTTAAAAACCATGTTGCTGGCTCGTTAAGTTTAGTGCACGTGGCCCAGAGTTAAAAAAGTTTTCAAGTTCAAATCCCACTGAAGTTAAAAAGCAGTGGTGTTCCCACCTCTTTTGTGGGTCATTAACAGACATTGTATGGAAACAAAAAAGTATTATAAAATATTATAAAATAACTAAATCAGGTACTTAATGCATTGTTCTAGGGGGAGAAGTGGTTGTTACACAGGCAGCAAGGTATACCTTAGCCCAGATGCCCACCCAGCCATCCTTCATGCTAGTCTGAGTAACAGTAACCAGTCTACAACAGATCTGTCCTATAATCGACTGCACCGCCATACTCCAAACATTCACCCCTCCCAAAAACAAACACCTGTCAACATGGCTGCAGTAACTAGAATCCTCTTAGTTTTGCACCATTTAAAGTTGAGTCACCAGGTGATAGACCAGAAGGGAGGAGCTCTTTCCAACACACCACCATCTTGGGGCAAGTGCTATGCTAACCAGGTGCTTGGGATTTAAGCCCTGTCCTATGGTTCAGAAGCACTCGTTTTGTTTGGATTCTTTTTTTACAAAAGGGATACCTGTTCTTTGAAGAGGCACACAATTGGAATCAAGGCTAATAACTAGATGACAACAGGCAATAACTGATCCAACTTTATTACAAGCGATTCACCAACTGACAGAGCAGATTTTAAATATTTGGGATTGAGCTTTTCATAAAAGAAACAAGCCAGTTCAATGTAATTGAATATTCCTACAGATTACAGAACATAATTTTGAAAGCCACCCTTTTCACTGGTAGTCTATCTTGATATTTGCACACGTTGTGGACTCCTAGATCAGGAAAGGGCCACCCACGGAAACTGAAAACACTTAGCATTGAGCAGTAAAGTGCCAAGTTATCAAATGACTACCTGATCCTTGCCTGACAGGCCATCATAATTCAAAATGAGACAAGACTAGGTGGCAGGTGTGCTCTGAGAGCAGTCTTGGCAGATGAATTTCTAGAGCCTACAGGAAAGCTTGGTTTGGTACTTCCTTAAGTAGCTTCCAATCCATCATGGAGAGACTCCAACTTGATCTAACATTAAACAATTAGAAAACTGTCAAAAATATTGGAAGCCACCAACAATTAAACACCAAATGTGTTACAGGATGGGGAGTACTAGCAAAACAAAAAGCATCAGTCTGAACACTAACATTTCAAAGTATGCATTCCTCCCAAGGCTTCTAGGGACGGCTTCCTAGCCTCTGAATTCTATGTTTTCCACTTCTACTTTAAAAGCCGCCAGGGTGCTTGATACTCCAGATCTAACTTTTGTTCTGAGGGCTTTCAGCTGCAGAAATCACTGCACAAGACCCATGTTCCAGCCGATATTCTGCTTTTGCAGACAGCTCCTGGCGCCAGTACCCAAGATCCAGCTATTGCACTGGCTTCCTAAGCATAACGGCAACCCTGAAGTAAAAGCTGGACGCTCTGGATCAATAGCTAAAATCCTGCTTTTACAGGGGGGGGTGCACTTGATAAAAGCCAGGGTTGGGGAGTAGGAAAATAAAAATTAATCTGATTTAATATTGGACATAGATCCAGTTTTTAACCAGTCCCCACCTCCATATTTGTTTCCCCACTGATATTTACATTTAAGAGGCCTCAAGCTTCCACCCAAATTACCTAGCCTGTCCCAATCGAAATACGAGCATTTGTGAAGAATGCACCCAACTTTGCGGGTTTTGGGAATCTTTGTTTTAAATTTAACCTATATGACCAGGCAAATGAAAAGTAGCTTCTGCAGAGGCCTTGATGACTAGTGTTACTTGCTCACAAGATCAGTTCCTTTAGCCAATTTCACATAGGATTGCAGTTTTAGATTAGAAACATGAAACCTGATATCAAATAAGGTATAGCAAGAATCACATTTTAACCTGTTAAATTTCCCCCTATACAATTTATATTCTAGCCATGCACCCCCAATTCTGTAAAAACATAGTGAAAAACGATTGAAAGTGTATTGCACTCAATTTATAAACAAAAATAAAATTCAGAATTCACTTTAGGCCCAGCACTGGTCAGCAGAACACAAACCTAAATATTTGCTTCAACTCTGTTTACACTACATCATCTCAACCTTTAAATATATTAACAAGTCTCCCCACGATATTAGTGGCATGAACCGCGCCACTATGCTAAAAAAAAAAAGTTAAAAACTAAGACAATGTCACCACTATACCTCCAACTAAAATGTAGGGCTGAGAAGAAAATGGTGGAGCAGAACCAGCATGGGCAGGCTTTATTAAAGTTGTTTGCGCCCGCTCCCACTCCTCTTTCACGACAGAAACGTCAACTGAAACTGAAAATAAAATTGCCAGCCTACCGGGAAAAATAAATAAAGCGCTTCGGATAAGCTCATCACGATACTTTTAGGATTAATCGGTAAACCTCCACCCAGCCCTACTCATGTCTAAAACCTCCTTGGCCAAACCCGAGGACCCGGAAAGCCTGCGGTGCTCCGAAGCCGCTTGCAGCAAGGGCTGCAGCCTGGCGACTAAAAGGCTACTATATAATACT
The DNA here is from genome assembly GCF_901765095.1 of Microcaecilia unicolor. Classification (NCBI taxonomy): domain Eukaryota; kingdom Metazoa; phylum Chordata; class Amphibia; order Gymnophiona; family Siphonopidae; genus Microcaecilia; species Microcaecilia unicolor. The sequence continues at coordinate 425,214,322 of NC_044032.1, forward strand.
TTAAAAAAAAAGGGGGGGTGGGGAGAAAACGGCGGCGGGGATCCCTTACATACACCTTTCCAACACGGCCGCCATTTTACAGCATACAAGTTATTAAGTGTGCAAAGATGGGGGTAAAGAAGACGCATATATGTAATATATCCCTCCTCTTTCTCCCCCGCCCGCCCTAGGGTTTTACACGAGGCCGCGCTGGAGCGGGCGGGAGACTCAGAGCGCACACACACACACATACGTACTTAGGCCTTGCCACACTCAATCACAGCGCCAAACGTAGCCATGAAAAGGCGAGTCACATACCTTTGTAATACAGATGAATAAAAAAACGGATTATTACCTTATGGATACGTTTCAACGCCATCCTCCTTTGCTCTCTCTGCGTCGGTGATCACTACAGCCCGACCACCGCGGGCACGGCGGCTTCCTCCTACTCCAACTGTAGGCCTCAGACACTCCTGTTCCCCCCCTCCTTCCTCCCAGCGGCTGCTGCTTCCGTGGACGCAGACGTCGCCGGTTGGTGCACAAGCGCTTTCTCGTCCTCTCCTTTACTTTCAGCCGTCGTCGTCGCCCGTCGTCGCCCACTCGTTTACGTTAAATTTGTGCAGGCAGGAGGTGGGTAAAATGCCCGCGGCAGCAGTTGGATTGGGGGAGGGGAAGAAAGGAAGGAAAGAGGGAGGGAGGGAGAAAGGAAAAAAAAAGAGAGCGGAAAAGGACGACACCGAACAGTCAGTGGCGGCCGGCTCGAGAGGATAGGGCAGAAGCGCGCGCGTTCCTCGCCGCCAACCGCCCCGCGCTATATCACAGGCACACACAACCGAGTTTGAGCCGCCGCCGCGCGCACCCTCGCGCTCACACCGCCTTTTTAGACCTCGCTCGAACTCACTGTCTTCCACTACTTCACTCAGCAAAGCTGTGGAGTGGACATGGACACGCATGCGCTATCCGACTGCGGGACTGGGGAAGCTACGTGTGGCACTAGCTCCGCCCCTACATTTGCCACTGTTCTACACTGATAGGCTTTTTTCCGACCATCACCACCGCCCTTACACCTTTGGCCGCGGCACTCGTTCGAATAGCTCCTTCACCCAACTACAGCGATTATAATTCCCCACAAGGTTTTTCTAATAAGATCGATTAAAAAAGTGTAGAAACAAATAAATATATTACTATTAAGTAATGATCAAGGTTTTAATTCGTATCACCCTGTATCCTTCCGCAGATCTAAATCTGTCTCGCAAAGGATGACGTAGTTGCCCGAGGAGTCTGAGAGTGGGCGGGGAGGTGTTACCGGAACCAGCTGGGGATCAGGAGCGTATTAGAATACAGCGGGGGAGAGTAGTTTCTTCTTAATACTGTATTCTGTCTGTGATGGAAATAAGTCTTAACTACTGGCGCGTACGGGGGGAAGAGGGTTAAAGCGCAAAGTAGCTGCACCTGCCCGGCGCGAGGCTATATATGTGATAGAAACATCGAGAATTCGGAAGCAGAGGTTACTGACGTCACTAAAATATTGCCCAATCAGGGAAGTGGAAGTGAGTTCTGTGACCTTGCGCGAGGAGTCGAGATTCAGACCGTGGAGGTGGGGTTAGCTGTGGGCCGTTCACATTCGGCCTTGACCACGCAGATGGCGCCGGCTGGATTTGGTCCCATTCAACTCGCACCTATGTTCTTGGGGGAACGTGCGGGAACTGAATTGAGGGGTTGTAGCTGGAAGGGAAGTTTCCGGCATTAGTCCCAGCGTTATGGCGCTGCTACCTTACTGTGACTCATAAGGGCTAACGTGATATTGCATGGAGGTGGTCAGTGCGGTAGTTTCTGTCCAGAACAGGGAGAGAGATTTAGAGAGCAAGAAGTGTCATCAAGTAGCAAAATATTGTGTCTGTAGTAAACGTTAACATCTTCACGTTCCCAGACTAATGGTTCAAAGGACACGTGCTGTGCACTAAGTGACAGATTGCTGGACTGAGTTAAGTTTTCTGCTTCGTGGGTAGGCTGGAGCAGCAGGGGAAACTGTGCCTTGGAGACAGAACTGGAGTCGCTGCTTATGGGTAATAGCTAGTAGCTGAATTCAGAACCCACGATTAAGGTTCCAGAAAGAAACCTAGTGCACGGCCTTAGACTGAGGATTGTCACTACAAACGATCAAACTAAGAATGTGGGGGAGGGGAATATAACATAATGGACCCCCCCCCCCCCCCCCCCCGAAAGGTTGTGCATGAAGGACCATGGTTCCACATTCTAAACCCTGTATCCAAATGAACAGGAGGAAACTTCTGGGTCAAGAAAGGGGTCAGATGTCACAAAGTCTTTTACCAACCAATCACCTTTTGGATTGGTTGCCAAGCAGCTCAACTGCCATCACAAAGCTTTCTAATAGAACAGGGTATGCTTTTTATAGCTGAGAGCAAGGGTTCAAAATCTGCTGATATTCCTTATAACTGAAAAACCTGGGCAGTCACCTGTGTTACCCTGCACCTAGCTCGGCAAGACATGTGACTTTTCAAGTTGTGCCAGAAACACTTTGGGCAGATCATTGATGTGTTTTGACAGTCAAGCTCTCAAGCAGCCCTACCGACCCAATTTAAATGCCTGTACCCTGCAACCCAACGAAACCAAAGCTCGTAATGGACATATAATAACTCTTCCAATCTATGATTCCCTAATGTGTCTGCACACACGAACCTTATTCTACCACAACATTACTGTATTTGTTCATACTGGAATTGGTAAACACCTTTACGGTACTATGTAAGCCACATTGAGCCTGCAAATAGATGGGAAAATGTGGGATACAAATGTAACAAATAAATATAGCATACAGAAGGATCAAGGGAAACGTTTTAAGAATAGGTCTGAGAATGGTCCTTTTCCATTGAGGTGGCTCCGGGCCTGATGTAAGGGTGAGATAGATCTGTTCCCTTACATTCTTTACTTGGTCAAAATTTGGTAATTTAGTCCAGGATAGAGGAACAGGGTCCAAAACACATATGGTTGGTTTCATTGGTGATATAAATTTGCTGAGTGAACATAGAGGTCATATTTGAAAAGAGGACCAAGTAGTAATACCTGCAAATACATTAGATTGGGTTTGGGAGATCATTGGTCTTAGCGAGTGGTGAGTATTTTCAGAGTGCAGGAAACTGAGTAGGGGAGTGTTGGTCAAGAAATGGTGCCCACGAGGAAGATATCTTGGAGGCAAAGAAAGTAGAGGGCATAGGTTTACCAACAACTACTGTTTCTGTCAAGGAACAAAAGATTGAGTAGAGCGCCTTGGTTTAATTCAGAGATTTCAGGAGATCACGTGATGCACGACTAGAGGAAGGACGTCGTCGTGCAGAGCTCCCTCCCTATCTACAACTATTTAAGTCTCATTCTTTAATCGGAGGGACCCCACTTACGCAAACCATATCGCTGAGTGTGGGAAGTGTTACAGACGCTTTTGGGAAACGCGGAACGCGAATTACAGCAGCGGATGGCAGCAAAATCCGGCAAAAAGGAAGGAGCGCGAAATCGAGCGCCAGAGCAAAAGATGGCGGACGCAGCTGGTGGGGCTTCTCCGACGGTGGGCTCCGCATGGGCTGCGGAGGTGGCGGCGGAGGTCTCCTTGGTGCTTGAGGCATCCGTGGATTTAAAGCTACAAAAGATAGCAGACCAGTTACAGGGCATCGATGGTAAGCTGGATGGTATACAGTCTGAATTTGCCCAGTATAAACAACGTTTATCGGATGTAGAGGATGCGGTCCAACAACAGCAGAGCTCCGGAAAGGCCTTGCAGCAGAGGGTGGACAGACTTGAAGCAAAGCTGGAGGACCTCGAAAACAGGGCGCGGAGGAGCAACGTTCGAATGGTAGGGCTGCCAGAAACGGTCAAGGACAGCGAATTGAGATCTTTTTTGGAGTCCTGGCTTCCCAAGGCCCTTAAACTGACATCAGCAGCGGGCCCGCTGCGAGTGGAGCGTGCCCACAGGTTGGGGCCAATGCGTAAGGAGGATCCGCGCCCTAGAGTGGTGATCTTCAAAGTTTTGAATTTTGCCCATAAGCAGGACATATTTCAGGCTCTCCGGAAGCTAGGGCAGCTGAGATATGAGAATGTGGTGGTGCGTTGTTTTCAGGATTATTCCAACGCGGTATCTTTGCAGCGTAAAGCGTTTTGAGAGGTCTGCCAGCTATTATTTTCCAGGAAGATACAATTTGCCCTGTTATACCCTGCCCGCCTGAAGATTTGGCATCAGGGATCTCAGCAGTTTTTCACCAAAGCTGAAGAAGCATTGAAGTTTGTCCAGCAGGATTTGTCTGGTGTAGACCCGGTTTGAAGATCTGAACCCTCAGACACTGGGGTATTGAAGGGAAGAGCGGAGAGACCGGACCTGGTGTGCGGCTGATGTGCTGTGGAGGCATGATGGCCCAATATGGACATTTAAGTATTTCTTTTGCAGTTCATGATGTAGGAATGGCCTGCCTGTAATGTTATGTGTGTAGTGCGCAGGGGGAGGGTTTTTGCAATGGGATGTTTGTTTTCTCTTCTTTTTCCTTTTCTCTCCCCCTCTTTTTAGTGTTGGGGTGTGTTGGGAATTTAGTTGTATGGGATTGTTTGGAAATATGTAAAGTTGTAATAAAAATGCGCTGGAGAATGTGAGAACATTACTTATTTTAGTAAGATGGGGAGGGAGCTCGCGTGATTTGGCTCTGATAGGGCTATGAAGGGTAGATTAGGGACGGGGTTGGGGTTTGGGGGGCTAGGGGTTAGGGTGGGGGGGAGAGGGTTCGGGAGATGTCTGGGGTTCCCATGGAAGAGGTTTGATTGGACCAGAAGAGTGTGGGGAGGGTGTTCACGGGCTGGGGGGCACTCTCTGAGGTTTTTGATTTGGGTCTGCTTTATAAGGAACATCAAAGAGTACTGGGTGTATGGGTTCACTTAAAATTCTGTCATGGAATGTAGGGGGGGTCACTTCGCCCATTAAACGTACTAAGGTACTGCAAGCACTGCAAAGGCAGAGGGCGGATGTGGCACTCCTCCAGGAGACGCATTTGTCTTCGGGAGAACATGCGAAATTTAAGCAAAGTTGGGTGGGATCTTTGGTGGAAGCTCCAGCAGTAGGCCGTAAAGCAGGGGTCCTGATTCTTTTTCGCAAGGGCATACCGCTCCAGCTTAAATCGGTTAGGGCGGATACAGAGGGGAGGTGGGTTTTGGCGGAAGTAGAGATTGGGGGTCGCTCATTAGTACTATGTAATATATATGCCCCTAATGTTTTCAGTGATAGCTTCTTCCAGGCTTTGATTAAGAGACTGTCTCCGTTCGCAGGGGGGAACTGATTTTAGGAGGAGATTTTAATTTGGTGTTCGATCCTTTAATGGATCGTTCCAGTCCGGGTGTCCAGAGTTCGGGGGGAGGAAACGGGACATTATCATCTTTATGTAAAGTGTTGGAGTTGGTTGACATGTGGAGGCTGTTGCATGCCTCTGAGAAAGATTTTACTCATCTCTCGAGGGCACACGGCTCTCAGTCTCGCATTGACTACTTGTTTGTCTCCCGCTCTTTATTCTCACAGGTGCAGAAAGCAGAGATTGGTCCATATGCGGTATCTGACCATGCCTTGGTTTGCTTGCTCTTGGTTAATACGGCGAAAGGCCCAGGCAGTCGGTTGTGGCGGTATCCGTTGGAGTTGGTGAGGGATTCGAAATTTCATGATTATTTGGCAAGCCGATGGGATGATTATGTATATCATAATAAAGCACATGAGGATCAACCAGCTCTCTTTTGGGAGACAGCGAAGGCCGTAATACGAGGGGACATTATCTCATATCAGACGAGAAGGCGAAAGGTGAGAGATGGAGAAATAATGCGCCTAAGTGCTCTAGTACAGAAGTTGCGGAGAGTTTATGGTCGTTCTCCCACATCCAGGGGCAGGGAAGCATTATTGGAGGCGCAGAAAGAGCTGAATGAATTACTACACCAAAGAGCGGTCAAGACACAGAGTTATTACAAATACCGCTTATTTCAATACGGTAATAAGGCGGGGAGGTTACTGGCTAGGATGCTTCATAGGAAAGGGGGGGTCAGAGGGGTGCTGCAGGTGAAGGCAAAGGATGGGCGGATGATGCGGAAAGATGAGGACATAGCGGATACTTTCGGGCAGTTCTATAAAGCTTTGTATGCGTCAGATCCAGATGAACTGCAGGACAGTGATATGTATTTAGACAATCTAGTGCTCCCTCAAGTTTCTGATTGCCAGCGGGCAAGACTGGATATGCCATTGGCTGAGGGTGATTTGATGTTAGCTTTGCAACAGTGTGCTTCCCACAAAACTCCTGGTCCAGATGGTTACAGGGTTGAGTTCTACAAACAATTCTTTGATAGAATCAAATCGCCACTAATATCCTTGTTTAACTCGATGGTGGTCAACCAAATGATCCCTGACACCTTTAAGGAGGCCCAGATTGTAGTGCTTCCCAAAGAGGGGAAGAATGCGGTGGAACCGACATCATATAGGCCTATTTCGCTTATTAACGTAGATACGAAGTTATATGCGAAAGTTTTGGCCAATAGATTAGCACTGATTCTCCCGTCCTTGGTTGATGGGTCCCAGGCTGGATTTGTGGAGGGAAGATCCGCAGTGAAGAATATTAGGTCAATTTTGACATCCCTGGAGGTGGTGGCCCAGAAACGTCTTTCTTCACTTTTAGTCAGCTTTGACGCAGAAAAGGCGTTTGACAGGGTGAATTGGTCCTATATGTTTACTGTGTTGAGACATTATGGTTTTGGAGCGTTTTTTATAGAGGCAGTTCGAGTCTTGTACCTGGAACCGCGGGCCTATGTTTGGGTGAATGGAGTGCGCTCCGAATCTTTTCGGATTTATCGAGGGACGCGGCAGGGCTGTCCCTTGTCCCCTCTTTTATTTGTTTTGACTCTGGATCCTCTTCTTCGGGAAATTCAGTCCCATCCTGAGATTAAAGGTGTGCCGATAGGGGGTTCGGAGTTCCTACTTTCGGCCTTTGCCGATGACTTGCTGGTTCATCTCTCTGAGCCACGTGCTTCTTTGTCAGCCCTTTTGGAACTTTTCCGTGAATTTGGAGACTTTGCGGGGTTCCGACTTAACTATTCTAAGTCTTTTGCGCTACCTTCGGCGGATGCTCTACAACAGGAGTGGGGGGCGGAGTTTCCTCTCCGTTGGGCTCAGGGATCTTTTCGATATTTAGGTTTGAGGTTATCCATGCGAGTTTCTGAGCTTTATCAATTAAACGTCGCTAGGTTGTTACAAGCATCAGTGGAGCGGTTGCGAGCCTGGAGATCTCTGCCGTTGTCGCTCAGCGGGAGGATCCAGTTGTTTAGAATGGTGGAGTTCCCCAGATGGATATACCTGCTGCAGATGTTGCCTTTTTATTTGAGCAAAAGTGATTTGCATAGGCTCAGAGGGGCAATTAGACGTTTTTGTTGGGGAGGGAAAAAAGCCAAGCTTTCACTTGATGTATTGCAGGGGCCATGGAGGGAGGGGGGATTGGGTATACCTGATTTGAGGCGATATAACTGGGCATGCCTTTTGCGTTACTTTGGAGATTGGTTTTTGGCTCGAGATGATTATATTTGTAGACAATTGGAAAACCAGTATTATGCTCCTTGTCAATTTTTTTTTCTGCTACTGGCACCTGGCAAGTTGATTCCGGTTTCGTTGCGTAATAGCATTCTTTTGACCCCTCTGCGAATGCTTTGGCGAGATATGATGCGGCTGTTTGGATTGAACAGATGGGTGGCGGATATCCTCCCCATCCGGGGGAATTTATCGTTTCAGCCAGGTTTGGATAATGTGGTTTTCCGGAGGTGGGCAAGACAGGGCATCACCAGGTTAGAGCATGTGTTAGATCTACAGGGTATGATGTTGAATCTGGGAGCCCTTGGATTGGGTTTTGACATGGGGGGTATCTTTGCCTACAATCAGCTAAAGCACTATGTTGATGCATTAGATAGGGTGGCATTGGGGTCGAGGCATTGTCATTTTTTGAGACAGTTTTTCCACTCCATAATGGGAGAACGCCTTTCTATCTCAGGTTTGCATAAGGCATTGGGGAAGTATTGGGGTAAAAAAGATCGGGACCTACTTCTTCAGCGGTGGGCGGGAGATCTCTCGAGGCCCCATCTCTCTTTAGATTTTGATATTTTGACATCCAGAATACCTAGTCTTACAGGTAACGCGGGGTTAAGAGAATGTCAGTATCGGATCCTGCATAGGGCCTATCTCACAAAGTCTCAGATTTTTAAGATGGGAGGCGTATCTACGCCCTTGTGTGAGAAATGTGGGAGGGTCCCGGGGTCTTTCTTCCATTGTTTGTGGGGGTGTTATAAGGTAAGAGGTTTTTGGAATTCCATGGTTCACTACTTAGAATCACTTCTCGGATCGGGGGTCGTGTGCTCCCCGATGGGAATTTTACTAGATAAGCACGAGGTGTTTGTTTTACAGAATGGAAGGGCGCGTCTGTTGATCAGGAAAGCTTGTTTGATAGGCAAAAGGCTTATAATGAGTCGTTGGGTGGGGGACTCCCCTCCGGACTTTTGGCATTGGAGGAACAAATTACATGAGCTCATGTTATTTGAAAAGAGGGGTGTGGGGTGTTCCTCTAGGCGACGGAGGCAGTTCCTGGATATTTGGGGGCCATATATTGATAGCTTATCCGCCAGAGGGAGGAGTTTGGTGGTCATTTCTCTTTAGGGTGAGAGTGTTGAGTAGGTAGTTTGGTTGTAAATTCTTTGGGGATCGGACATCTCCCTGGGAGGGGGGAGGGGGGAGGGAGGGGAAGAGGCTGGGGGTAGGGGGGTTTACGGAACTTGTAACACTTTAGATAATAAGACAGTTGTTGTGATGCTCGTTAGATGCTGACATTTTCTTTTTGTCGACGGGACGAATTCAAGGAAATGATCTTGGTGCGCACAGTATTGGTGTTGAGATGTTTACTATAAACTGTCGGAACGGAGCAGCACGAAGAACAATACCACAGACACCTCATTCTGCCCGGTTGAGGAACTGTGGCTCACGGTTGAGGCACTAAGTCTTTCAGTCTGGGACTAGCAGAAACAAGGTCCCCTTTGTAGGTCTATGTTGCTGATGTCTATGCTGCCTCATGAACACCTGATTTTACTTGTTTTCTTGTTGCAGGTTTTTGATGCACATTTGGACTGTTAATACAAGATTTCAAGAGAGAAGGTTCCAATATACAAAAAGGCTAACAGGCGAATGTAGTAGAGTGGGAGGGGGGATTATCAGGATAAAAGCTCGATGACTATAAGTTGTAAATTGTTTTTACCTATGTATTCATATAGGCTTGTGTTGGCAATGGTTAGACTGTAGATTTTGTCTTGCATTCTCATTAACAAAAACTGTTGAACTTCAAGGCAAAGATGCTAAGGGGGGTGGGTAAAGGGGGGAAAATGATGTAAAAGACTGATGATTCAGTTAAGAGGTCTGTATAGAACTCAGGTTATTACGATCACAAAGTTTGATTTCATTGATTCTGTTCAAAATGTTGAATCATCAATAAAAAACCGTTGAAACATAATTCAGAGATTTCAGAATGCAAGTTGAAAAATATTGTTTCTTAGCCTTTTTCAGGTGAAAGTTATAATGACAATGGTAGTCCTTGCATAGCTGCAAAGTGTGTTCCACTTGTCACACTTGTTGCCAAGCCGCAGGCCACTGTGATACCAGGGTGGCCTGAATGATTGAGTATGAGAAGACCTTAAGAGGGGGAATAAGAATTTCTGTAAGGACTGACTGACTAGAGATCTTGATAAGAAGTCATGCAGGAAGGCTGTGGAAAAAGAAGAGAGGGTCTGGGGATCGATGGACTGAGAATGCTTTACACAGTGGGAAAGCTGGCTATTTGAAGTTGATACAGAAGGAAGAACTAATGAGAAGTGAATAATGTCAGACTATGATATAGGAGCCCATGAGAAATTGGAGAGGTGAGACGAAGAACGGGAATGAGTCATAACCAGGTCAAGCATGTGTCCTGCCTGTTGGGTTGGGAACATTACCCACTGCATGATGTCAAGATCACGGAGAAAAGAAAGAAAAGAGGATACCTTAGGATACACAGGAACATCAACATTAATATTTTTTTTTGTTACATTTGTACCCCACGCTTTCCCACTCATGGCAGGCTCAATGCGGCTTACATGGGGCAATGGAGGGTTAAGTGACTTGCCCAGAGTCACAAGGAGCTGCCTGTGCCTGAAGTGGGAATTGAACTCAGTTCCTCAGGACCAAAGTCCACCACCCTAATCACTAGGCCACTCCTCCACATGAATATTGAAATCACAGGATCAGAAAATGTGGATGTTTGATAGTTGCATCAGCAATAGCCTGATAGCATAAATGCCATTGGTTGGAGGTAAGGGATGGGGGCGGTGGAAGAGTGAAAGGTAGAGTGGGGATGCAGAATAAAGTTTTCACTTTAAGAGCTTCTGAATAAGGTAAAATAAGCAGGACCTCCTGAACCCTCAATGCAGTAGAGAAAATAACTGCCAGACCTCCACCTCTTTTGAGGGATCTAGATTGGAAAAACACATCATAAGAACATAAAAATAGCCATACTGGGTCAGACCAATGCTCCACCTAGCCCGGTATCCTGTTTCCATCAGTGGCCAATCCAAGTCAAGTACCTGGCAGAAACTGAAACAGTAGCAACATTCCATGCTACCAATCCCAGGGCAAGCAGTGGCTTCCCAATGTCTCTTTCAACAGCAGACTATGGACTTTTCCTCCAGGAACTTTTCCAAACCTTTTTTAAACCCAGATACGCTATCCACTGTTACCACATCCTCCAACATCACGTTCCAGAGCTTAACTATTCATTGAGTGAAAAAAATACTTCTTCCCAGCTGGAAGACATTGATAAAGGTTTGTTCCTGGTCCCGATATGTTTTTATGAGGTACAAGAGTTGGAGGCCAGAGGATTTATTTAAATCTCTAAAGTGGAGACAGGGAAGAAGAGGGACTACAGACCAGTAAGTCTCACGTCGGTGGTAGGAAAAATAATGGAATCGCTGCTGAAAGAAAGGATAGTTAACTTTCTAGAAGCCAAAGGGTTACAGGACCCTAGGCAACATGGCTATACCAAAGGAAAAGCCTGCCAAACGAATCTTGACTTCTTTGACTGGGTGACCAAAGAACTGGATGAAGGATGTGCGCTAGATGTTATCTACTTGGATTTCAGCAAAGTCTTTGATATGGTCCCTCACAGAAGACTCATGAATAAGCTGAAAGGGCTGAACTTAGAACCGAAAGTAGTGAACTGGATAGGAAACTCGTGGACCAACAGGTAGCAGAGGGTGGTGGTAAATGGAATCCGCTCGGAGGAAAGGAAGGTGAGCAGTGGAGTTCCTCAGGGGTCGGTGTTGGGGCCTGTTCTGTTTAATATATTTGTGAGAGATATTGCTGAAGGGTTGGAAGGAAAGGTTTGCCTTTTTGCGAATGACACGAAGATAGCCAATAGAGTGGATACCCTGAAGGGAGTAGAAAAAATAAGAAGGGATCTCTGAAAGTTAGAAGAATGGTCGAGGGTCTGGCAGTTAAAATTTAATGTTAGTCACGAAGTACTCCACTAAAAAATTCAAACAAACATGAATACATTTATTGCTACCCATATATATTACTACTATGCATACATTGTTCATTGTTTGGACCCCCCGCTTGCAGAGTAGCCTGGATGGTTACGGGGAGTGGTTGCTCCTGATGAAGTAAACCACGAAATGCAGTCTCGCATTGAGGAACTAAAGAGGAGTTGAAGTTTGGTCATGTAGGTGACCTTATCAACGGTTTTTCATGAAAGCCTTCTAGATGCCGTGCAGTGGAGCCACGAAGCTAGTCAAACATGATACCCAGTTGTGGGTGATATAACTGTGCTTTGAGTACACATTAAGATTCATCACCATGCTAAGCATTGGGAGTCTGAGCGCTTAGAAACAACTATTATTTTGACTTTGAATTTGGGATTATTGAAACGAAGGCTGAGAAGGGAGAGCGGCCCGTGTCAGCCATTTTGAAACTGCTGGACTTAAACGAATGCAGTGAACATTTTTTAATATCATCAAAAGCCAAGGGAATACATCAGAGTTGAATCTCAAGTGCAAGTATTGTAATGTAATTTCAGTGGATTGTAGTATGTGGTGAGCAACATATGAGATTGGTTTGACTGTGTGGATGACGCTGTGAAAGGCATGTGGAAGTGAGTTACATGGGAACCGAGGGTTATTGTGAACAATGTATGCATATATATGGGTAGCAATAAATGTGTTCATGTTTGTTTGAATTTTTTAGTGGAGTACTTTGTGACTAACAATAGGTATTGATCGTACTGTAATATAAAGCTATAACCCCCTGTTTGAACAGGAGTTAAAATTTAATGCCAAGAAGTGTAGCATGATGCACTTGGGGTGCAGAAACCCAAAAGAGAGATTTCAAATAGGAGGGGAGAGAGACCTTGGGTTGTTGGTGTTAGAGAGTATTAAGGTAAAGAAACAATGTGCAAAGGCAACGGCTGTGGCCAGAAGGATGCTAGGCTGCAAAAAGAGGGCAATAACCAGCAGAAGAAAGGAGGTGTTGATGCCCCTCTACAAGTTGTTGGTGAGGCCCACTTGGAGTATTGTGTTCAGTTTGAGGCTGTATCTTGCTAAAGATGTAAAAAGACTGGAAGTGGTGTAAAGAAAAGCAACAAAAATGGTATGGGATTTGTGTTGCAAACATGGGCATAGTTTGTTTCATTTGGGGGGGGGGGGGCAAAGGATGGGTCTAAAATACAAACTAACGCATGTGTCAACCTTTTCATACCTGAGCACACAATTCTGGAACGCGCTGCCGCACAACTTAAAAACGATTTATGAACTAACTTCCGCAAACTACTGAAGACCCATCTCTTTAACAAGGCATACCACCAAGATCAACAAATGTGAACCCCTCCACATACATCCAGAATTGTCTTAAAATATTTGCTTGTTATACTACTATCATGTTTTATCATTATAATGTTACCCAAGATCCTTCTGTAATACTAAATGTCTATTTTCTTACATATTTCCACCATTCATGATGTATTGTAAGCCACATTGAGCCTGCAAAGAGGTGGGAAAATGTGGGATACAAATGCAATAAATAAATAAAATAAAAATATTAGCATATTCATTTGCATACATACATCTTATATGTATGTATAAGATTATGGTTATTCAAAACACCCACAAGCCTAAAACACTGAATATGAAGCCAGCATATATTTATTTTTTTAATTGAAATAAGCCAACACCATGGGAAAGTTTGTCTCATTATGCCTCCTCTCCCATTCACATAACATCAATACACCTACTGGAAAACTAAACAGACCAGATTAGTACATATTGATCCTGCATAGGCATTCAATGCTAGCAGAATACCTGGTCTCTTCCACACTTGCAGAACGTAGATAAACCCTCGCCAAATATAAAATAATGTAACTACATGCTAAAAATAGAAATATGTAGACAAAAATTATGAACTTCCAAGCAGCCAAACTTTGCACACAATACACCAGAAAAACAGTAATGTGTTCCCTTGTACTGTGCAAAATATAAAGACAGCTGGTGTAAATTTCAAAACCTGATATATTCTATATACTACGTTACAAATTAAGGGGTCCATTTACTAAAGTGCGTTAATGGATTTAGCACACGTTAAATGCTAAGATGACCATTTTATACATATGGGCTTCTTAGCATTTAGCACACGCTAATCAGTGTGTGCTAAATCTATTAGCGCACCTTTGTAAAAGGACCCCTAAGCATGGTATACTGTCCGAACCAGAGGAAGGTGGTTTAGACTTTTGAAAGCTAACTGAAAGATGTGTTCACTTATAGAAATGCTAAATAGTAGTAGTAGTAGTAGTAGTCCAATAGAAAACCATTACCTTATTTTCCACTTTGCACTGTTTGTAATATACTAGTTTTTAAATTAAAAATAATTTTTTTTCTACCTGTGTGGTCTGGTCATTTAACGTTTCTAATTGTGTTGATTCCAGTCTCTGGTTTCTGCTAACTCTCTTACCAGGATTTCCTTTTCCATTTGTCATTTCTGTCTCTCTCTCTCTCCTGTCTTCTTACATAAGTATATAAGTAATGCCATACTGGGAAAAGACCAAGGGTCCATCGAGCCCAGCATCCTGTCCACGACAGCAGCCAATCCAGGCCAAGGGCACCTGGCAAGCTTCCCAAACGTACAAACATTCTATACATGTTATTCCTGGAAATTTGGATTTTTCCAAGTCCGTTTAGTAGCGGTTTATGGACTTGTCCTTTAGGAATCCGTCCAACCCCTTTTTAAACTCTGCTAAGCTAACCGCCTTCACCACTTTCTCCGGCAACGAATTCCAAAGTTTAATTACACGTTGGGTGAAGAAACATTTTCTCCGATTTGTTTTAAATTTACTACACTGTAGTTTCATCGCATGCCCCCTAGTCCTAGTATTTTTGGAAAGCGTGAACAGACGCTTCACATCCACCTGTTCCACTCCACTCATTATTTTATATACCTCTTATCATGTCTCCCCTCAGCCGTCTCTTCTCCAAGCTGTATAGCCCTAGCCTCCTTAGTCTTTCTTCATAGGGAAGTCGTCCCATCCCCGCTATCATTTTAGTCGCCCTTCGCTGCACCTTTTCCAGTTCTACTATATCTTTCTTGAGATGCGGCGACCAGAATTGAACACAATACTCAAGGTGCGGTCGCACCATGGAGCGATACAACAGCATTATAACATCCTCACACCTGTTTTCCATACCTTTCCTAATAATACCCAACATTCTATTCGCTTTCTTAGCCGCAGCAGCACACTGAGCAGAAGGTTTCAGTGTGTTATCGACGACGACACCCAGATCCCTTTCTTGGTCCTTAACTCCTAACGTGGAACCTTGCATGACGTAGCTATAATTCGGGTTCTTTTTTCCCACATGCATCACCTTGCACTTGCTCACATTAAACATCATCTGCCATTTAGCCGCCCAGTCTTCACTTTCTTCATTACATCCATATCCAGCACTGATCTCTTCCTTCCAATTTCTTCCATCTATTTTTCTGCCTTTCTGTCCAGATTTTATTATTACTAACCAGTCTTCAATTTCCCTCGTTACTACATCTACATACAAGTTTCCATCTCTTTCCCTCACCCCTGCCCCCTTCCACATATTCCACAGACTTTCACCAACTCTGTTCTCTCCTTCCATCCTCTCTCCCCCTATTCCATCCTGTTGCTTTTCATCCCCTTCCCCCTTCTATCCAGCGTCTCCCCCCTCTCTTTCCCCTTCTCAGCATCTCCCATCTCTCTTATTCCTTTCCATCGTGTCCTCTTCTCCCTTCCATTCATCATCTCCCCCTCTCTCTCCCCTTTGCAGCATCTTCCATCTCTCCTTCTTTTCCATCCAGTATCTCCCCTTCTATCGAACATCTCTGCCTTACCCCTCCATCGAGCATCTCCTCTCTCTCCCCTTTGCAGCATCTTCCATCTCATTCCTTTCCATCCAGTGTCTCCCCTCCCCCTTGCCTCCAGCCATCTCCCCCCTTTGCAGCATCTTCCATCTCTCTCATTTCTTTCCATCCCTCCAGTATCTTTCCTCTCTCCTATTCCCTCCACCTTTTATTCACTGGCTCCCCCCTTTCTGTCCTCTTCCATTCACTGTCCAGGCTTTCCCCGTTCCATCCAGTGTCTCTCCCTTCCATCTAGAATACTCTCTCTGACTCCCCTTCCTTGATGCAGCCATCCAGGATCTCTTCTCCCCTGCCTTACCTGTCCTCTTGCTCAGTGTCTAAAGCCCCCCCCCCCCACCCTCCCCCAGCAAGGTTAGGTACATTGTCGCCAAACTACTAGCTTCCGGCTGCTGCTGCTGCTGTAGCAGCCTGGAGGAACCGCAAGCTTCCATTCTTTGCCTTGCCCTTCCCTGCCTCTCGCTCACTCTCCTCCACGTACCCGACACAACTACAAAATAATATGCGCGGGGCCATGCTCCTGCGTGCGCCACTTCCGGCTTCCCTCCTTTCTCTGGAAACAGGAACTTACATTATGAGGTGGGTGAGGGAGGAGGAGGGAAGCCGACAGCAGTACTTTTCCAAGGAGGGGGAGGGAGTGAGCGAGATGCAAGGAAGGAAAAGAAAGGAAAGGGAAGAGCACAGAAGCTCGCGGTTCCTTCTCCAGGCTGCTACAGCAGTGGCCAGAAGGAGAAGCTAGTGGTGGGTTATGGCCTTACCCCTGCCCAGGTAGGGGCAGCTCGTTTGGGGGGGGGGGGGGGCAAAGAGACTTTTTTGAGTACTGACTCCTAAAGTAGACCCTAGCATTAGATAACTAAGATTTGGATTATTCTTCCCAATGTACATCACTTTGCATTTGTCTACATTAAATTTCATGTGCCATTTGGATGCCTAGTCTTCCAGTTTCCTAAGGTCTTCCTGCAATTCTTCACAACCACATGCGTTTTGACAACTTTGAATAATTTTGTGTCATCCACAAATTTAATCACCTCGCTCGTCATTCTGATTTCCAGATCATTTATAAATATGTTAAATAGCACTGGTTCCTGTGGCACTCCACTCCATTCTTCACCCTCCTCTATTGAGAAAAATGGCCATTTAAACCTACCCTCTGTTTTCTATCCAATAACCAGTTCCTAATCCACAACAGAACATTGCCTCCTATGCCATGACTCTAATGTTCTCAGGAGTCTCTCATGAGGAATTTTGTCAAAAGCTTTCTGAAAATATAGATATGCTACATCAACCGGCTCACTTTTATCCATATGTTTATTCACACCTTCAAAGAAATGAAGCAGATTGGTGAGGTAAGACTTTCCGTGGCTGAATCCATGCTGATTCTGTCCCATTAAACCATGTTTGTCTACGTGTTCCATAATTTTATTCTTTATAATAGTTTCCACTATTTTGCCCAGTACTGAAGTCAGGCTTACCAGTCTGTAATCTACTATAATAAAACTCACCCTCAATGTTCTGAAGACAAAGTTCTGAAGTCACTCAGTCACTCACTGAAGGGTTCATGGATTCATGGTGGTGAAGCCAGAACACTGACCATGTCTCTCTGCCCCGCCCTCGCATGATGGACCAATCAGAAAAAACACCCTCAACATTCTGAAACACAAAGGACCATCACAACACCGTTCCCAGGCAACACTAGGCAACGTAAGACGGACCAATCAGAGGAAACTATGTGACAATAAGGGAGGAGCATTCCCCAGCAGAATGGCTCATTATCTGTGCAGCACGGAGAGCACAGAACCACCGCTGGAACGAGATAAGAATATTCCTGCTGTGGGTATGTGCAAAAATAGACCGGGGGGGGGGGGGGGGGGGGGAAATGCCTAATGCCAGTACTGAAGAGTGCCAGAGGGCCTATAGCACAGACTATATTTGGGGACGCTTGACATGGAGTCAGAGGAGCCGGAAAACAATGTGCCCGTCACCATCTGGGACATGGGCGAACAGGACAAGCTGCGGCCCAGCTGGAAGGATTATCCGTGACCCAGCCAGCAGCAAACAGTGACCAAGGAAGGGGGAGGAGTAGGGAAACATGCAGAGCGTGTTTCCCTACTCCTTCCCTGCCTAGGAATCGCTGGAGACTGGCTGCCAAACTAACGAAACAACCGCACACCGACGCACCACCTCCATCATTCAAAAGGCATCCACTCTTTCTTCAACAGAAATACAAACTAATAATACAAAACAAACAAAGAATACATGGTTTCTCAGGCGGCTGCAGGTAACTCCCCACCCCCTTCCTCTTCCCTTTTTGCCAAAGCGGCCAAGGACGTGCCCAACCATCCCCAGCCTCAGGCAAGCTGTCTCCCACCTCGGGGATTCCCCGAGCACCCGGAAAAAGAGGGCGCTGATTCCTGCAGCGCATAAATGTTCCAGCATTCCCCTGCAGCCGGCCTGAAATGGACCAAACATACCGGATCACCCCCCGACGGCCCGAGACCGTGCTCTTCTCCCTTCCGCCAACTTAAAACAACCATCCCCGTCCTCAGGCAAGCCGTCACCCACCTCCAGGATGCCCAGAACCCCAGCCCAATGGAAAAAGATGGTGCTGCTTCCAACAGCACATTTCTCTTCCAGCATTCCCCTACAGCAGCCCTGAAACGGCCAAAAAATACCGACAACGTGCTCTTCAACCTTCCGCCCATCTAAAACAACACTGCTGCCTCAGCACAACACAAAAAAAAACAACACTCAACAAAGGCTGACCCCCCCCCCCCCCCTACAACCACATTTACATTTCACCAACAGAAAGACCCCCCTCCACAAACCTCCTTGACAGACAAAACCACACACATACAATACAACAGAAACACACCCTCAAAGCCACACACCAATCCAACTCACTTTGCCAGCACAGCACAGCACATCCCCCAACCCCCAAGCAAAAAACAAAATCCTTATGTACTACAGACTACTTTAACGACAGGTTACACATCACTAGCAGCAGATCAGCAATTTCATGTTTGAGTTCTTTCAATATCCTGGGGTGTATATCATCAGGTCCAGGTGATTTATCACGCTTTAGTTTGTCAATTTGTCTCAGTACATCTTCCAAGTTCACTGAGATTGCTTTCAGTTCCTCCACGTCATCACCCCTGAAAACCATTTCTAGTACAGGTAGATCTCTTACATCTTCTTCTGTAAAGACTGAAACAAAGAATTCATTCAATCTCTCCGCTATGGCTTTGTCCTCCCTGAGCGCTCCTTGTACTCCTTTCTGATCTAACGGTCTCACGGATTCCCTTACAGCCTTTCTGCTTCTGATATACCTGAAAAAAGTGTTACTATGAGTTTTCTTCTCCGTGGCAAGTTTTTCTTCATATTCTCCTTTAGCCTTCTTTATCAGTACTTTGCATCTGACTTGACACTGCTTATGTTGTTTCATATTGTCTTCATTTGGATCCTTTTTCCATTTTTTGAAGGATGTTCTTTTGGCTCTAATAGCCTCTTTCACCTCACCTTTTAACCACATTGGCTGTCGTTTGCTCTTTTTTCCACCTTTGTTAATACATGGAATACATCTAGTCTGGGCTTCCACAAAGGTATTTTTAAACAACATCCATGCCTGAATCAGAGTCCTAACCTTTACGGCTGACCCTTTCAGCTTCTTTTTAACCATTTTAAACTAAACTAGACATATCGATCAGATAGCTAATTGTTAATATGATTATCGCCACTAAAATGTACACATACTTTCATTCATGCCACTAACACAGATCATTCCTTCAAATGTAGCCATATTATTTTGTTTGTAAGCCACATTGAAACAATGTAAATTGGAAAATGTGGGTTATAAATGCCATAATAAAGTAAAATAAACATTTTCCTCATTTTGTCATATTCGCCCTTTCGAAAATTAAAAGCTATGAACGAGTTAGCATGTGGACGTCCTGGCATATATAATGGGTCCGCACGTGGACGTCTGTATGAGTATGTGTTCACACGTGTGGAACCTTCCTTTTATGGATCATCAAGTGTGCAAACCTCTTCATATATACATAATTAAATATGTATGTACCTTATATTTTGTCAAAAATTAACAAATCTGCTTAGAGCAATAAATTGAGAAACTTGTAAAAATTTGCTCTAAATAACTATAAGTATTACTCGTGCATATGTAAGAGGTTACTTCTTAGCTAATTATTAGTAAAGGCCTCATAAGCCAAGGGTACCAACTCACTGGACACACCTTTAATGGCTTTCATCACAGGCCAACCACCACCTCCGAAAAACCTGCAGAGTGAAACCACTTGACCAATCTGCAGTAAAAAACAGAGGGATGTAATAGTAACAAATCACTTATCGATATGCATAAGTAATAACAGTTGAACTAAATCAACATCTTATGTAAATTATCGGAAGCATGATAGTAATAACAAGAAGAAACTATATCGAGGGAACACCATCCGGAATCATCAGAACTACAATAAATGATGAAGTGCTTAGCTTCAACCACAGGAAAAATAGTTCACATCCGTGAGGCACCTCCAATCTTAATGTGGTGTCAAAGAAGCTTCAATAGTCCCACGAACTATAGTTATAGTCAGTCTCTCTTGACAGTTACAGAATTTTCACTGTTTTGTTGCGTCATCAGGAGAGGATATGCAAAGATACTTGTCTTCCACGTTGCATACAATACGGGTCAAAATGGCGACTGCTTATAAGGACGCTCAAGCGATTGAAACATTTCTTAAAGTTGATGTCACATCCTGAAGGATCAGCGTCTCGAAACAGACCAATTTGAAGCTATTATTTCTCGTCATTAATGTTTTAATAGAACGCTTCCCATTCCATAGGGCCATTCAGGCCATTTGGGGATTATCGTGTGTAGATGATATATCCATCTTTGTTCCTTTTGGTGTAAAACCCTTGAAATATCGCCACATCTACCATTATCTTGCATTTGCTCAATCACAGTGCAACGTAACTGATCAAATGTTGTGAAAGGTCCGGCCCTCCTCCAGGGGTTCTCAGGATCCCGTCTCTTCCTTTGGAGACTCCGGCTATGGACCAAGCTTCATGCCCGGCCCCATAACCCAATGTAATCCACAGGGCACGACTCGGGTAACCAATAATTCCAAAAGAAAACCAGCAAGTTTTTATTTCCTTGGTGCTCATCGTCCAGCAGTTCAAAATAAAACAGGAACAAAAACACAGCCCCCACTGTTTTTCCTCTTCAATGGAAGCAGCACAGCAGGGTAAAAAGAAACAAACCCCACTGTTTCCAGAACTCAGTTTGTTCCCCTTAAACAGTCCTACAGCCTAGTGCTTCCCCCCACTGGGGAGCGTCTGCAGGCTACTGCTCAAAAAAGGCAAAATCCACTGCTACACGTTTTCCCCAGGTGCAATGGCAAACAGTTTAAAAAAAAAACATCTTCCTTTCTCTTTGAGTAGTGCACACAGGCAAAAACAATAATCCCTCCCAAAACAACACACTTTTCACTCTAAGTAGTTCAGCAGCACAAAGTTCAAAACAGCCTGAACTCTCTGGGGAGATACAAGGGTCCCACCCTTTCTGGGTCACACTTTCACTATCACTGACCCTTCTCCCGCATGACCCTTTTCTTCCCCCTTATAGCCCAGCTTCCATACCAAGAAGTCACCTGCTTCCTCAGTTTTTTCCCCAATGATTGAGCCCATGCTGCTATGTCCATGGGCTCTTCCAGGCTCTCCCCCTTCTCTCTCCAGCCTCTTGCCATGGGTTCCTCATCCCACCCTTTCCTCAGCTGTTCCTCCTCCTCCTGATTAACCCCAGGGGGCACCTGCCTTGCCTTGTCACGGTTCTCCCCTGGAGGCTGCTGGGGAGGATTTTCCAGCCTCCATTTTTCAGTGGGAAGAAACCCTTTTCTTTTTTCCCTCTGCAGGAGGAGCAAAGGCAAGGCTCTGTTCTGTCTCCCTTTCCTCTGGACCCTATTCACTTCTTCTTCCACCTCCATTTTATCCACCCCCTCGTCCTCCTCTTCACAACATATGATTTTCATGAATACAATGTTTTACCAAAGGCATATGTAGTTTTTCTTTTTGAATACAATATTTATGTTCAGATAACTGTGTTTTTATTTATTTAAATCATTTATAATTTTTAATTTTACAAGGGTCACTTGCAAACAGTAATACAGAGATGATTGCACATTAATACAATATAAGAAGAAAACAATCCCAACTAGATATATGGATTATATACAATCTTTCTCTTTCTCTTTCTTAGACCACAAAGTGAATAAAAATAGGGAGAGTGAAATAAGACAAGGAGATCAATTAAACAGTAAACAGAAAAAAATAAAACATGGTATTAACCTGATTATCCCCAGATATTACTCATCTAATACATTATTCCACATTGATCATCTGGTTGGCTTCTTCAAGACCAAATACGGCATATAGTCAATTCATTTCATTGAGAACATACTTATTGTCCAGGTTTTAGTTAGAAATAATACATCTGATTACATTCTCTCTCTTTTAAAAACCAGAAATTATTTAACGATACATATACTCAAGTCTCTAATTCAAATCCCACTGATTAAAGCAATCCACGTTTTCACAGGCTTCACTCCTTTTGAAGTAATAATTAAGGAAATATTTCTGAGGAAAACTTTAGGAGTCATACCTGGAACTCTGGGAAAAACAATAATCTCAACATTAATCATCCACAAAAACATCCACCTTATTATTCAAAGTTTCTGGTCCATTATCATTTTCAAGATCATAACCACTTCTTGCTTGTACAGAACTTCATCTGTTATATCAATTTTTTCACTCTCGGAGGGTTCAGTCAAATTGTCCATGTAACTCTCCAATAAGATCATATCTGAAATAAAGTTATTTACTACTGCCGTTAGGTCCCGAAGCGCCTTCCAGATGGTATTCAATGTAGCCTCCACGGAAGCCAAAAACTCCAAGATGATTTCTCTTGAGGTGTTTAAGAGTGGTTCCTCCGATTCGGGTTCTGCTGTAAACGTCCTCCGTTTCAGCATATGCCTCTAACTCACTCCTCCACTCCTTTGGACATGGTGGTTGAATAATTCGGGAGCGATGGAGTTGTTTTTCCAGGTCCAAGAGCGTCGACGCTCCTTCGCCAGCGCTAATCAAAGGACTCACCAACCCTTTCATCTGTGGGCAGTTCGATGCACAGTGGTCCCGCACTTGCTGCTTAGGGGACAAAACGCTGGCCATCAGCAGCTGACCGCCGGTTGTTCCCTTCCTCTCAGTTAAGGAAAATGCAATTGCAAAGAGGAAATTTACATAAAAAAGACAGAACCTCAGACGGCAGCTGAGCCGTTGGGCATATGAACTCCAGGTCACCATCTCACCACTCTCCCAGTTTGGGACACTCTTTGTCTGGTTTCTCCTCAGAGGCCTGTCTGATATGGGTAGCCCTTCAGCATAGCCCTCTGAGTCATTGAAACACGGAAGCCCCTCCACCACTACAAGGTGTTGTCCCTTCGGAGGGGCAGATAACTGTGTTTTTAACATACGTTTAGTCTGTCCAATGTATCTTAACCCACATGGACAGGTGATCATGTATATCACTGCCTTGGAAGTGCAATTGATTATACATCTCAAATAAATATGTTTGTTATTAATGTTGTCCCAGATTTGGTTGGTCTCCTCCATAATATTGCACATGATACATTTTCCACATTTCATGTGGCCCAGTGCATTCCAGTCTTTTTTTGTCCAAACATCAGAGCGACACAACATGTCACGCTGGTGAGGAAAAGTGAGCCCTTGGGCCACTGCCAAGGAGCAGCAGCGGCAGGCAAATCACCCAAACAGGAGGCAAGGCAGACCACAGACAGACGGGCACAGGCCGGACTGGAGCAGCTGGACTGGAGCAGAAGCAGGATAATAGTCCATGAATCACGCAGAGTCTTACCGGCAGGCAGCAAAGCAGCAGGGAAACCAGGAACCACACAGAGTCTGTAGGCTGGCGGCAATCAATAGTAAATCAGGAATCAAGCAGAGTCTTGGGCAGGCGGCAGACAGTAGAACAAACCAGGAAACAAGCAGAGTCTTGGGCAGGCAGCAGACAGTAGAATAAACCAGGAAACCAGCAGGGTCAAAAGACAGCAAAGCAAGCTTTCAGGGCAGGAACCGCAACAGACCAACAAGGACAAGAACACAACTGAAGACCTCTGTTGCCAAGGCAAAGTCTGAAAGTTCCCAGGTGCTTAATAAAGGCCACATACAAGGGAGTTCACCAGGTAAGGGTGCTGCTAAGTTCCAAAAATCCCAAGCCAGTCTGAAAGGCTGGAAGATCCGGACCGGACCAGCATGACTTATGGAACATGGGAAACAGCAGACAGTCCATCGCAGCCACCAGGTCTGACCACCAGGTGGCGAGATGAATGAGAGCATGAAACAGGGGCACAACCGTGACACACATCTGATAAATTAGCACATCTAGAATAAGATACCATATATTTTTGACTTGCAAAAATTCCATGAGTTGTTAGAATATTCCAGTGTTTGTATATAATTTTTGCAGTCTGTGGAGATAGCGATGTATATTGCATAATACATGGAATGTTCCTAATGTGAGGCTTTTGTTGTTTAGATACCAACAGAAATTCACGATGGTTAAATAATGCTCTCTTCTAAGCATGTTTAATAATTTTCTTTGGATATCCTCTGTTACTTAATTTTTCTTTCAATTGATCAGCAGCTAACATATTTTTGTGAAGAACCGCAAATACATCTATAATGTAAAAACTGTGCAAATGGTAAGTTATTGAATATGAGACGGATTCATGCTATAAGATAGTAAGGTGTTACGATCAGTGGTTTTAGTAAATAAGTTCATTCTCAAGTTTTCTATTGTTGTTAGTGACCATTACATCCAAAAGGCTTATTTCATGTTGATGAGCATTACAATGGAATTTAATGGTAGAGTGGCAAGAGTTTAATTCAGTAATAAATTGATTCAATTGATGTTTCTCAGATTTCCAGATGACAAAAATATCATCAATATAACGCCACCAGCAGGTCACATGTTTGAATAGCGCTAATTTGTAAATAAAATGTTCTTCTAAGTGAGACATAAATAGATCGGCCACTGCAGGAGCAAAGGCCGCTCCCATTACTATTCCCGATAGTTGTGCATAAATTTCACCATCAAAAATGAAATAATTGTTGAATAGTGCTAATCTTAACAATCGAGAGAGAAAATTAGTAGGAACAGGAGTTGGTTTAGAACGTGAATCTAGGACATCTTCCAATATTGCAATTGCCTCACTTTGAGGTATGGCTGTATATTGCAATTGAACATCTAGAGTTACTAGAATACCTGTAATATGTGTCGTAGATAGTTCTTCAATTTTTATTAGAAAATGGGTTGTATCTTTGATGTAAGAAGTGATTTGAGGGACCAAAGGTGACAGAAAACCATCAATATATTTACAAGTTCTTTCCAATAATGAGTCGCGTGTTGACACAATCGGGCGTCCTGGTGGCTGTGCTAAGGTTTTATGTATTTTAGGGAGTAAATAACAAATAGGTATTTTAGCATTTTTATGGCATAAATATGCCTTTTCATTTTTGGAAAGAAATCCCTGTTGAACACCTACTTCAGTAATCTCTTCAATTTTCCGAAGAAGGTGATCAGTGGGATCATATTGAATTTTGTGATAAGTAGTATCATCTGCCAATTGGCGGAAAGCCTCTCTAAAATAATCGTCTTTATGTAGCAAAACAACTGCTCCACCTTTGTCAGCATGGTGAATAATGGTGTCTGAGCCATTAGCAAGGATTTGTAAAGCTACCCTTTCTGGTAATGTCAGATTGTGTTTCAGAAATATCCTTTTTTGTTCAAGATTGTGAAGATCCCTTAATACATGACGGTAAAAGGTGTCTATAACCAGGTCCATGGGTCCCTGAGGAATCCATTTGCTTTTTTGTCTAACATTTGAAAAGGCTGTGTGTTCTAATTCTGTGTCTTGAAAATAAACACGTAGTTGTAGTCATAGGAGCCAACTTTTCAAAATGATTGGGGGGTGCTGAATTTTTTTTTTACAGGTGGTGCATTCCCCCCTCCCCTGTCCCCCTCCCTCTCCCCTTCTCGTCCCCCCTCCCTCTCCCCTTCTCGTCCCCCCTCCCTCTCCCCTGTCCAATCCTCCCTTCGAGTTCCAGGGCCCCCCTCCCTGCCTCCGAGTTCCAGGGTCCCTCCCTCCCTCCCAGTTCCAGGGTCCTTCCCTCCCTCCCTCCCTCCCAGTTCCAGGGTCCTTCCTCCCTCCCTTCGAGTTACAGGCCCCCTCCGAATTTTAAAAGTCATCTATCTTACCTCGTCGGGGTTAGGGCGGCAGCAGCGGTAAAAAGCATGCAGGCTCAGCTCGGTGCTTAGTTGTTTTCCCTTCTCTCTCAGCTCTGGTCTCGCCCTTGCAGAAACAGGAAATGAGGGCGGGACCAGAGCTGACAGAGATAGAAAGGAAAACAACTAAGCACCGAGCCGAGCCTACATGCTTTTTACCGCTGCTGCCACCCTAACCCCGACAAGGTCAAATAGATTACTTTTAAAATTTGGAGGGAGGGGGCCTGAAACTCAATGGGAGGAGGGAGGGAGGGAGGGAATGAACTTCCGGTGGGTGAAATATTGGGGGTGCTCGAGCACCCACAGCACCCACGGAGTCGGCGCCTATGGTTGTAGTGTTCTTATAAATTTAGCCAAATCCACTCTACTTTGAAAAGCATCATGATGGACAGAAGGTACAAATGTTAAGCCTGTAGGTGCCTCATGGATGTGAACTATTTTTCCTATGGTTGAAGCTAAGTACTTAATCATTTATTATAGTTCTGATGATTCCGGATGGTGTTCCCATGTGCAATATTATGGAGTAATACTTATAGTTATTTAGAGCAAATTTTTACAAGTTTCTCAATTTATTGCTCTAAGCAGATTTGTTAATTTTTTTTACAAAATATAAGGGACATACATATTATGTATATATGAAGAGGTTTGCACACTTGATGATTCATATAAGGAAGGTTCCACACGTGTAAACACGTACTCATCCAGATAAGGCCCTGCACTCATGACGACGGTCCATGCACGTCATAGATGTCCACGTGCAGACCCATTATATATGCCAGGACGTCCATGTGCTAACTCATCCATATATGGGATGGTCATCCATATATGGAACTGTGCATGTAAGGACGTCCATCACGCATGGACGTCCATATAAGGCGATGCACATTTTCCAACTGTTATTCCCTGACAAACATGTCTTTACGGCGAGAGCCAAATTTCAGCATGGCTGAAAATCTGAGGCTCATCGAGCTGTGCCTGAGGCACCATTGGGCCATTTTCATGTACCACCACCACCTGCCTCCCAGGACTCTCTCAATACGAGCCTGGAGTCATATAAGAGATAGTTTGCAAAGGTAACTGTTTGTTTCCCCCCCCCCCATTTGCGTCCTGGCCTAGCTGGTCCCCCTCCTGTAGGTACACATATAAGAGCTCCCTCAGCAATGTAAGCACTAACTGTAGTCTGCATTCAAAGGAATCAGTATGTGCACACGCACATTCATTAATAGAATCAACGTACTAAAAAGGAAAAACATTCTCACTTCCCAACAATACTGCACACAATTGGTACTCTCTGTCCTCATGTCCACCTCAATGACATCAACAACATACTTTGAATATTCACATCATTATCCAGGAGAAAACAGATATTATGGCAAAGGACATTGGCAGGGAAAATCTAAGATGGGGAGGAAAAGGGAAAATTGGCTGTTTTTGCTGTATGATAGGAAAATCAGAATTGATGAGAACTGAGGTAAAAGCCAAAATTTGACTAAGCTGAGGTGTGTAGATGTTTCTTTCCATGAGTGCTGGAAGCAGAAATGTCATATGTGCCCCCCCTCCCCTCCCCCCCCCCCCCCCCCCCTCCCCATCAACAGTGTTGTGTGTTTCTACAATTTGGCTGCCAAATGATTTTATGTTGTGAAGACAAGAAGGGCCATCCCCTGACTCCTGGTGTACAAACTTGTATCTTACAGACGTTTTGGCATACATCGGGTCCTGGAGTCCCTAAGGAGAAGGTTCCGCCGTGTACGGCAGAACCACCCACATATGACGGCGCCTCAGGGCTCAACGTAAGTATTATAAACAGAGCACCTGTAGTCCTTTGTAAATGTATTTATTTAATAATGCAAATTTCATGTTCTGTTTCCATGTGGCTAATAGGCAAATAGTAAGTCATAACACCTCTGTTCCAGATCAAGGCCTGAGGTTGCAGCTACCCTCCCATGAGTGTGGCTGTAACTTCCAACTAACCACCTCTGAGATGAATGAGATGACATGCCTCACTTCTGTATCCCCCTTTCTGGGGTGGATACTGTTTCATGGTATTCTTGCCTGATGTCCTGCTCTTAGTGGATGTCATAGCATGATTTGAAAGTAATGTAAAGCAATAGTGCTTTCACCCCCTCTCCCCCCCAAAAAACAAACAAACAAACAAAAATGATCATCCAACCATAGTCACAACTCAAAATGCTAACATGCTGCTGAGGAATGAGTGTTCCCTATCAACACATCTTATAGTGTACTCCTTTTTCAGACCAGCTTCCAGGGTTCCCTGTCATGTCATCTCATGCATCTCACACCCCATGTGTCTAGCCCAGAGCTCACCTCTGACCCCACCTTTCCCCATTCCTGCCTCATGCCAGCCAGCCAGCTCCTGCACTGTGCAAGCCATGTTGAATGTGCTGATCTCAAGGACAACCCTTTTACATACACAGGGCGCCAGCAGCAGCAGGAAGAGGAGGCAGGACTGCCTGCACTGGTGGTGGAGGAGGAGCAACAGGAGGAGGAGCAGCAGGACCCCTGGCATGATATGCCTCTCCTTGAGGAGGAGGGCCCAACACCACCATCCCTTTCCACACCACAACCAGCACCAGCACTGCACCTCCTGCAGCAACTGGTACATAGCCAAAATCAGTTGCTGCAAGAGGTGTCAGCAATGAGGCTGGAGGTGTCGGCGATGCGGCAGGCTAACGAGCAGCACTTCAGGGCACAGAGGCTGCTCCTGGTGCTGCTCGTTAGCCTGATGCAAAAGGCCATGCAGGGAGGCAGACGTGGCCTCCCTTGAGAGACTGTTAAAAACCAAAATTGTAAATAGTTCTATTTTTTTTTTGTTTTTTTGGTTAAATACACATTTGATATTTTTCTATATAACAGGGTGTGTGTCTTTACTTTGTGTACTACATATTATCAAATGCTGGGGTTGATGTGAGAGGAGGCAGCAATCTGGGTTGCATGACAGGTGAACTGTGACAGAGAAACTTTGGTACATATGTGTCGTAAGTGTGGCCATACAGAAGGTCACCTGTTCCTTCCAAACTGCATGGCTGTATGGTGGGGGGGGGGGGGCTGGGTGGGCATTTTTGTTGAGGAACAGAAATGCCCATGCAGCCTCTCCCCCCCTTATCATAGAGCCCCACAGTACAGAGTTGTGTAAATAATAGGTATGTTGTCTAGCACTAGTGATCTGCCAAGTACAAACTTGCAGATAACCATAGGTAGCACATAGGCAATGTTTGCTCTTTGATCAACAGACACCCTTACCCACAACCAAACCACATTGGTGAGGGTGAGGAAGGAGCTACAAACAGCTGGGTCATCTTTTCACATTGAATGTATCAGCAATGGTATATAATGCTGAGGAGAAAAGGGAAAACAATGGTAAAAGCATTAGATGGATGTTTACTTCATCACAATTGCAATATAACACATCAGGTACAAAAGGGCACAGGCTAGGGGAATTATATACAGTGGTGGAAATAAGTATTTGATCCCTTGCTGATTTTGTAAGTTTGCCCACTGACAAAGACATGAGCAGCCCATAATTGAAGGGTAGGTTATTGGTAACAGTGAGAGATAGCACATCACAAATTAAATCCGGAAAATCACATTGTGGAAAGTATATGAATTTATTTGCATTCTGCAGAGGGAAATAAGTATTTGATCCCCCACCAACCAGTAAGAGATCTGGCCCCTACAGACCAGGTAGATGCTCCAAATCAACTCGTTACCTGCATGACAGACAGCTGTCAGCAATGGTCACCTGTATGAAAGACACCTGTCCACAGACTCAGTGAATCAGTCAGACTCTAACCTCTACAAAATGGCCAAGAGCAAGGAGCTGTCTAAGGATGTCAGGGACAAGATCATACACCTGCACAAGGCTGGAATGGGCTACAAAACCATCAGTAAGACGCTGGGCGAGAAGGAGACAACTGTTGGTGCCATAGTAAGAAAATGGAAGAAGTACAAAATGACTGTCAATCGACAAAGATCTGGGGCTCCACGCAAAATCTCACCTCGTGGGGTATCCTTGATCATGAGGAAGGTTAGAAATCAGCCTACAACTACAAGGGGGGAACTTGTCAATGATCTCAAGGCAGCTGGGACCACTGTCACCACGAAAACCATTGGTAACACATTACGACATAACGGATTGCAATCCTGCAGTGCCCGCAAGGTCCCCCTGCTCCGGAAGGCACATGTGACGGCCCGTCTGAAGTTTGCCAGTGAACACCTGGATGATGCCGAGAGTGATTGGGAGAAGGTGCTGTGGTCAGATGAGACAAAAATTGAGCTCTTTGGCATGAACTCAACTCGCCGTGTTTGGAGGAAGAGAAATGCTGCCTATGACCCAAAGAACACCGTCCCCACTGTCAAGCATGGAGGTGGAAATGTTATGTTTTGGGGGTGTTTCTCTGCTAAGGGCACAGGACTACTTCACCGCATCAATGGGAGAATGGATGGGGCCATGTACCGTACAATTCTGAGTGACAACCTCCTTCCCTCCGCCAGGGCCTTAAAAATGGGTCGTGGCTGGGTCTTCCAGCACGACAATGACCCAAAACATACAGCCAAGGCAACAAAGGAGTGGCTCAGGAAGAAGCACATTAGGGTCATGGAGTGGCCTAGCCAGTCACCAGACCTTAATCCCATTGAAAACTTATGGAGGGAGCTGAAGCTGCGAGTTGCCAAGCGACAGCCCAGAACTCTTAATGATTTAGAGATGATCTGCAAAGAGGAGTGGACCAAAATTCCTCCTGACATGTGTGCAAACCTCATCATCAACTACAGAAGACGTCTGACCGCTGTGCTTGCCAACAAGGGTTTTGCCACCAAGTATTAGGTCTTGTTTGCCAGAGGGATTAAATACTTATTTCCCTCTGCAGAATGCAAATAAATTCATATACTTTCCACAATGTGATTTTCCGGATTTAATTTGTGATGTGCTATCTCTCACTGTTACCAATAACCTACCCTTCAATTATGGGCTGCTCATGTCTTTGTCAGTGGGCAAACTTACAAAATCAGCAAGGGATCAAATACTTATTTCCACCACTGTAGGCTACACAAAGACTCCAATATTTTTACTTTATCACAATAACATTTTATTATATTGCAATACCCGCTAACCTCACTAGCACTGCTGCCTACTATTAAAACCTCACACATTCACTCCTCCGCTCACCTTGCACACCTGTATTTAATTTAAATACAAAACAGTTGATTTTACATTTTAAACTGCATACTTATACTGTTTCGTATTGTGCATATGTTTTGCCATGCTTATACATTATATCATACTCAAATAATCAAAACTCTGTATGTCCGTTAAACCTCCGTTGGCTGTTCAAATACGCCACCTCCAGTCATTAGAATGCATCACAATACAGGTGCTGTGTGCTCGGTGACTAACTCAACAGTCCACCATATCTGTTTCATGTTATGCCGGCTCCTCAATGCAGGACCGCATTTCACAAATCTTCCTCAGGAGGAACCACCATCAAATTTGTTCTACACCTCCAGTGGCTGCATGCCGAATTGAAACTCCCTTAGGGCTGAGCCACAGACGCCGCCCAGCACCTGTATTGTGATGCATTCTAATGACTGGAGGTGGCGTATTTGAACAGCCAACGGAGGTTTAACGGACATACAGAGTTTGTCCATGAAGAACAGTCATCCAGCGTTTATGTGGAAACATTTTCACTGCGTCCATGCGGAAGGCGTGGCGTTTGTAGGAAAAGGACCATTTAGCTGGCAGGACTGAGTTTTGATTATTTGAGTATGATATAATGTATAAGCATGGCAAAACATATGCACAATATGAAACAGTATAAATATGCAGTTTAAAATGTAAAATCAACTGTTTTGTATTTAAATTAAATACAGGTGTGCAAGGTGAGCGGAGGAGTGAATGTGTGAGGTTTTAATAGTAGGCAGCAGTGCTAGTGAGGTTAGCGGGCATTGCAATATAATAAAATGTTTTTGTGATAAAGTAAAAATACTGGAGTCTTTGTGTAGTCGATATTAAAAGTGACTCTGGAATTAAAAGAGTTATCCCCTGATTAGTAATTTTGGAATTATATAGGCACCAGGCTGTAGCCACCTGCAGGTAATTTAGAATTGGAACTGTAACCAGAACTCCTCTCCCTCACCATGACTTAAGGGCTCAAGGCCATGGTAGGCACGCACCTGTGGCCACCTTGAAAATGGTTTGCAGGATAGAATTTCGAAAAGTTGTTGTTCCATAACTATGGAGGATTGTAGGACTGTGTTGAATAATGTGGAAAAGACATTCAGTGCATATATGCTTCCCCCCCACCATCCCCAGCAACCTTGAGAATGGGGGGGCACTTCATAAAAGGGGACTGGGGTTCACCACATAAAGAAGGATGGAATCTACTGGGGAGACACATGAGGTGCAAAGCGGGAGAAAAACTACCAGCTGTGGATACCCGTGAACCTGATGAAAATAGAGGTAAGATTTGAATGCAGAGAACATACAGAGAATGGGGAGCCCTTGACCATGAGGGATGCACACATCCATTCTCAGGGCCTCTTCCCCTCCCCCACCCCACAGGCAGCCACAACTGAGTGTGTCCAATAGAGAACAAGACACCTGTACAATGAATTGGGTAGAATCAATCATCACCATCAGAGTCCAGTATATTACAGTTCACTGCTGTCTTTTACAAGAACTCCACACAGTGCTGCGTTAGAGTCTTCTCTCTCTGCCACGTTGCACCCACTCTGCGTAAACAGGAAGTTGCATCAGTGGGTGAGATGCGGTAGAGGGAAGGCCCCAACAAACTGTGTGGAGCTCCTGCCTGGCGGCATGATAGCATTAAAGTGCAAGCGCCACCATGGCGGGGGCGGACAAGAAAGACATGGAAGTGCTGGAACTGCGGGAGGGGTGAAAGGAACTGGACATGCGAGGGTGGAGAGAAGGGAAGAGGTGCTGTGCTGAACATGCAGGAGGTTGGAGGGAAGGAAGAAAGGGGATGTTTTGGCTGGGGTGTAGTGCTTCTGGGTGGGTCTGAACCAAAACTGGGCGGGTCTGGACCCACCCAGGCCCACCCGTAGCTACACCCCTGGTATGTGCATAGGTTATATCAATTTTCTAAGGGAAAGCATGTCAAAATTACCCCATGGAATGTACACATTGATACCTTCCATTTAGTACACATACATTTCCCACATATGCATATTTTGTAAAGTAGTCCAAAACCTTCAACCAGGAATATCTCCATACAGGCTGAATAAACTTATCTATTTGGATCTTGTTCACATCTTTTTCAGTAGTAGCTCAAGGTGAGTTACATTCAGGTACACTGGATATTTCCCTGTCCCTGAAGGGGATCACAATCTAATGGACGGTTACATGCCCAAGAGATTTGAAATGGGCACCTCGGGATGTGAAGACTAGTGCTCTAACCACTAGGCCACTCCTCTACTCCTACACAGCCATTTAAGTGCATATTGTCCAGGCTATTTTGTAAAAGGCAATTTCAGACCTTGAAACACCTTTTTACTTGAGGAAATGCCTTTTAAAATTATTCTCTTTGTGAAGTAACACAAAAGCCACCAAAAATCCACTGAGAACCTATATGGCAAATTCTAAGGGCTTAGACAGCCATTACCCTATTTATGAAAAGACAGTGCTGCACATATTTCACCACACACAGAACAATATGTCTATTATTGAAAAACAAACCAAACCCCAACTCAAAACCTAAACACTAGTAACATACATTGTATTGGTCATATACAGAAAGCAAAAGAGCTCTTTTTAACACAAAATAAGGCACCACAGACTATAAACCCCTAATTCTATAAACTTGTGCTCTCAAACTTCTGACTAGTGCACAAATGTGTGTGTACAAGTTATAGAATTAGGTCAGTTGTGCAAGTAACTTAATTAAATAATTGGATGTTAATTGGAATTAACAGCCAATTAGTGGCTATAATTGGATTTAATTGGCATCAATTAGTAGTTATGCACTTAACTGTCCTTTCTATTCTATAAGTTGCATGTTGAATTTCCAGAGTGCAGGACTTTGAGGGGCACAGGTGGGTTGGGGACATGTCAGGCCCCTATGCGTGCAGGTTATTGAACACTATCATTTATGCACTTAACTGCCAGCCATTGAGCTGGTGTACGTGCTTGCGCCTAAAGTTAGGCACATAAGTATTCTATAATGGAAGTTGCATGCACAACTGCCTTTATAGAATTCGTGCTTAGCCCCCATCTTCCCAGCACCTACACCTTTTGACAATTTACCCCTACATTTATTCAGACAAAAACTGATATGAAAACACTGAGAAGTCAGACTCTGCAGGCAGTCTAGCCCTTGAGAACTAGAAATAGTAAGCATTTCCACCAATGCTGGGCACAATGCAAAGACATAAGAGCGGTTTAAAAAGTTACATATCACAATCGCTAAAAACTGAAAATAAAATTCTTCCCTATCTTTGTTTGGGTATTTTCTCTAATTGCATTGGTCTCAATCTCTCTTTTCACTTTCTTGTAGTGGATCATTTAAGTCCTTTTCCAGAGTCTCCTTTCCATTTCTTCTTTTTTTTCTTTTTCCCTACTTCTGTCTCTTACCTAGACCTTTCCCTTTCATCTATTTTATTCCACCATTTCTCTCCTTTGCCTCTCCATCTGCTAAGATTTTTTCCTTTTCCTTACTCTCCAGTCTTCTTTCTCCTCATTTTCACCTACCTACCACCTTACCATCTCCCACTCTCTACTGTTTTTAAAGATTTCTCAAAAGGCAGTGTCTCATAATTTGAACCTGATCAGACACAAGTCTGTTATAAAGACAACCACCTCAACACTCATCAGAACTTGCAATATGTTCTAAAACCCCGTCTGATATTATGACCAACTAAAATTAAATTAAAGTTGTGATGTCACCTTAGTAAGGCCAACACACAATCCCTCCACTGCAAAACACCATGCACAAACTTGTGCAAAACACACTCAGAACCTTGCCATTTCATAACTGCACTAACTGCCAGGCAGGGGTGTGGCCATGAGTGAGCCTATGTGGGCCCAGGCCCACCCACCTTTGCCCAAGGCCCACCCAAAGGTGGTGCACCCCAGCCACTCACAATCTAGCATTGCTCACTGCCTCCCCTCCTGCAGGTCCAGGATCGCTGCCGCTTCCTCCTTCTCCCCCCCCCCCCCCCCACCCCACTGGCATGCTTACAGTTTACATTTTAGGGCTGCCCAGCTGCGATTCACATAGGCATTCCGGGGCCTTCCCTCTGCAGCATCCCATCTTTGCAGAAACAGGAAGTTGCATCAGAGAGGGCAGGACACAGCAGAGGAAAAGCCCTGGAGTGCCTATGTGAATCACTGCTGGGCAGCCAACTGCAAGTACTGCAGAGGTGGTGGCAGCAGTGGTGGAAGTAGAAGGAAGAGGCAGTGATCCCAGACCTGCGGGAGGGAAGGCAGCAAGGAATACTGGATTGTGGATGGGTGGCTGGACTCAGGGAAGGCAGAAAGGTGCTGGACTTGCGAGAAGAAGGGGGCTGCAGGGAAGGGACAGGTTTGCTGGACTTGTGGGAGGAGGAGGAGAAGGGGGGTCTGGAGAGAAGGGAGAGAAGTATTGGACCCATGGGAGGAAGGGTGGCTGGAGGGAAAGGAGAGAGGTGCTTGACATGTGGGAGGAGGGGGGGGGGTTGCATGGAATGGAGAGGTGTGCTGGACTTGTAGAAGGAGGGATGCTACAGGAAAGGGAGAGACGTGCTGGACCCATGGGAGGAAGGGGGACTAGAGGGAAGGGAGAGAGGTGCGAGACCTGTTGGGGAGAGGAGGTGAAGGAAGGCTGTAGGGAAGGGAGAGAGGTGCTGGGCCTGCAGGAGGGGGGAAAAAGGGAAGGGAAAGAGAGATGCCAGACCAAGTGGATGAAGGAAGAAGGTACCAAATACTGAACCCACAGCAGGAGGGAGGGAGGGAGGACGAACTGGTAGGCAAGCAAGCCAAATTCTGGACTGGGGGGGGGGGGGGCTGGAGTGAGAGGGAGAGAAGCTGGATGAAGTGGGGGTCCAACAGATACATTGGCATGTGTCTGGAAAAAGAGAGGAGAAGTTGGACAAGGAAATATAGGGACACAGAGAAAGGGAGATACTAAACATAGAGGAAGATAGATACAAAGATGGAAGAAGGTGAATAGTGGTCATGAAGAAGAAATAAATAGATAGGAGACCTTGGTGAGTGAGTTAAGGAAGACAGAAGCAGGAACCAGAACCTGGGACCAACACGATTTGAAAAATAAAATGACCAGACAACAAAAGGTAGAAACATAATTTTCTTTTTTATTTTCTGATTAGGATATATCAGATTTGAAATGGGCATCCTGCCAGAGTTGGTGTTAGACATGGCTGTGGCCTAGGGCAGAAACTTGTGAGGGGATCCCAAAGCTTACTACCAGGCTGCACCTTCTTCAGCTTCTAGCAGGTTTGGTTTTCTCTCTAGCTAGGGGCCCAAGGGCAGTTGCCCTAGTTTTGCCCTCCCTAACTCCATCCCTTGCATGTGCTATCTTTATATTGTGTAGTGTAGAAAGAAATGCATCTCTGTTTTTCTGATGTTGTACTACATGCAAGGTCTGGCTTCTTAGGGTTTCAATGTAATTTATGCTTATAATCACTTATTCTGTGTTTGGCATTTGTGTTGTGTGTGTGTGACTGAGATATTCTGTTAGCATGAATTGTCTATATAGTATTTTGTAGTAATTTGATTTGTTCAGTTTTCTCAATAGATGTATTGATATTTTAGGTCCCCACTGTAATATTTAGGGCCCTTGTTTTGGATTTTAGTGCTGGCATGGTGTCACGGTGGTGCCCAGGTTCCTTGCTCTCAGTCACCTCGCCCCCCGGTGGTTAGACCTGGTGGCTGCTTGGAACTGATGGCTTACCGTTTCCCATGTTCCAAAAGATATGCTGGTCCGGTTCGGATCTTCCAGCCTTCCAGATTGTTTTGGGAGTTTTTTTGAACTAAGCAGTACCCGTACCTGGTGAACTCCCTTGTATGCTGCCTTTATTAACCACCTGGGAAGGTCTCTAGTTTGCCTTGCAACAGAGGTCCTCAGAGGAGTTTCCTTTGGTGAGAGTTTGTTGCAGTGCTGCTGTGCTATTTCCTGATTGTGGCTTTGACCCTGCTTGTCTCCTGGTTTATTCTTCTGTCTGCTGCCCGCCCAGACCCGGCTTGTTTTCTGGTTTTGTCTGCTGCTTGCTGGCTGCCTGGAACCCCGGTGTGTTTCCTGGAAGTACCTGCTGTTCGCCAGCCGGCTGCTGTTCCTGCAGTTCTGCCTTCTTGCCCTGTCCGGTAAGTCCTGTCAGCCGCCTGCACCCAGGGGCTCAACTCCTGAGGAACGGCGGTTAAGTGCAGGTGAAGTTTGGGCTGAATTCCTGTCCTGCTTGCTCCAGTTTGTGTTGCCTCAGCTGAAGTCCTCGCCTGGTAGTTCCTGTCCTGAAGTTGCTGGTACATCTGTTCTGCCTTGTCTGTGTTTGGGTGATTCCTCCTGCTGCTGCCACCCTTCGGCAGTGGCCCAAGGGCTCACTAACCCCGAGGTTCCACGAGAAGCGTGACAGATTGCAAGGCCATGAGCTCGGAGGGATCAGTCATCATGCAGGTGCTGCAGGAGCATACTAATGCCCTCCACACCCTGGGGGCATGGATGGATCAGCTCGAGAGACTTATGTTGGCATCCCTAAAGGCAACAGCGGATGCTTCAAGTTCAGGTCCGGCATCAGCAAGCGCTCAGGCCACGCCAGGGATTCGTCTGAAATCACCACCTAGATATGACGGCAATCCCAAAGACTGTAGAGGTTTTCTCAACCAGTGTGAAATAATCTTTGAGCTCCAGGCCCAAGATTTCCCCACTGAGAGAACCCGGATAGCTTACATTATGTCTCTGCTGTCCGGTCAAGCATTGGCTTGGGCGTCCCCTCTTTGGGAGAAGGACGATCCGGTGCTTCATGATCTGCAGGGTTTCCTGGATCAATTTCAACGAGTTTTTGAAGAACCTGGGAAGGTTACTTCCGCAACTTCTGCACTCTTGCAGACCCTGGGTGACTATGCGATCAGGTTCTGCACCTTGGCTTCTGAATTAGCCTAGAACAATTAAAGTCTGATCGCGACCTTTTGGCAGGGATTGGCACCGCAAATTAAGGATGAGCTGGCTGGACGTGAACTTCCCACCAGGTTGGATGAACTAATCAAGATTTGTAATATGATTGATATTCGATTCCAGGAGCGTGGCCGAGAATGGCATTCCATAGAAAAGATAGGTATTAAGACACCTAGCCATCAAGTTTTACCACAGACTCCTCGTCCACAGGAGGATCCCCCCAAACCACCAGTAGAACCCATGCAACTAGGTCATACCCCTCTCACGATTCAAGAGAAACAGAGGCATCAGACCCTCAATCTTTGCCTATATTGTGGTGATACGGGACACTACGCGGTCAACTGTCCACAGATCCTTGGGACCAGGTCTGACAGCAGGCACAGTAATCAGTCAGTCTTCTGACCTTCTGCGTACCCAGTTCTTAATGTCAGCAGTGCTAAGGTCTCAGACAGGAGCATACTGAGGTCTTTCTGGACTCCAGGTGGGTGGAAGCTTTATAGCCGCGTCTCTAGTCCATCGACTGAACATTCCAACACAAGAATTACCTAAGACCATCCCACTCTTTTTAGTGTATGGAAGCATTCAAGGATATGTAAACACTCAAAACGGTTCCCATGAGCTTACGGATTGGCGATCACAGGGAAGACATCTCTCTCTATGTCCTTCCCTCAGCAGTGCAGCCCATTGTATTGGGTCTTCCATGGCTACAGAGACACAATCTGGTCCTGGACTGGGGAAAGGGTGAGATATTGGACTGGGGCGAGTCTTGCAGAAAACTTTGTTTTATCCCTAACACTGATAGTGTGGTCGGTGAACAGCCGGACCAAGACTCAGATGCGTGGACGGATATTAGTGACTCCCAGGACTCTAAGACTTTTACGAGGGGGCTGACCTGTGCATGTGCGTTACCCCAGATTGGCCAGTGCCAAGCGGAATCTGGTAATGTGCCCAGGCCCCAGAGTCTGGCCAACAGGGGTTCTAGGACAACTCCTTGGGGCCAGGGGTCCCGCACCTTATGTAAGAAGCCAACCCCAGGCCCTAAGCTTCAGGACAATCCTGAGATCCGGAGATCTAAGAATCAGAAGTCTAGCTCACAGCAAACCATGGCCCATAGCTCTACTCCAGCGCCGGGCACTCAACCCAGCTCTGTAGACAAAGCCCAGTCTCACCTTCGACCAGCCATCTCACGTCCTGCACCTAATGATCTGGAAGTTAGTGACACGCCTAAACTTGTCAGCTGATTCCACCAAGAAGATTCAGGGAAATCCAGACCTCACGAGAAGTCCAGGGAGGCCTTAAGGGGGAGGTACTGTCACGGTGGTGCCCAGGTTCCTTGCTCTCAGTCACCTTGCTCCCCCGGTGGTTAGACCTGGTGGCTGCTTGGAACTGATGGCTTACTGTTTCCCATGTTCAGAAGATATGCTGGTCCGGTCCGGTCCGGATCTTCCAGTCTTCCAGATTGTTTGGGGAGTTTTTTGGAACTAAGCAGTACCCGTACCTGGTGAACTCCCTTGTATGCTGCCTTTATTAACCACCTGGGAAGGTCTCTAGTTTGCCTTGCAACAGAGGTCCTCAGAGGAGTTTCCTTTGGTGAGAGTTTGTTGCAGTGCTGCTGTGCTATTTCCTGATTGTGGCTTTGACCCTGCTTGTCTCCTGGTTTATTCTTCAGTCTGCTGCCCGCCCAGACCCGGCTTGTTTTCTGGTTTTGTCTGCTGCTTGCTGCCTGCCTGGAACCCCGGTGTGTTTCCTGGAAGTACCTGCTGTTCGCCAGCCGGCTGCTGTTCCTGCAGTTCTGCCTTCTTGCCCTGTCCGGTAAGTCCTGTTGGCCGCCTGCACCCAGGGGCTCAACTCCTGAGGAACGGCGGTTAAGTGCAGGTGAAGTTTGGGCTGAATTCCTGTCCTGCTTGCTCCAGCTTGTGTTGCCTCAGCTGGTCCTCGCCTGGTATTTCCTGTCCTGAAGTTGCTGGTACGTCTGTTCTGCCTTGTCTGTGTTTGGGTGATTCCTCCTGCTGCTGCCACCCTTCGGCAGTGGCCCAAGGGCTCACTAACCCCGAGGTTCCACGAGAAGCGTGACACATGGTAGATTTGCTCTAGGTTCTGAGTGACTTTTTGTTTGATAAATGTTTGTATTACTTTACAATATGCCTGTTATTAGAAACAAAATATTTTTTAATGGTGAGTTTTATGGGGAAATGTCCTAGCTCTGCTCTGCATCCACTGTTGGGGGAGGGCCAGGGGGTTCTATAGATGCAGAATATTTGGGGGAAGCATATGTGTGTTGGGAGAATGTGGCTTAATGGGGGATGAAGATTGCAGCCTCTTGTACTTCTCCTAGCCCTCGATGTGGCCTGCAGCCACTGAAGCCTGCACTGCTATCCTCATTGAAGTTATTGGAAGTGGGGTAGAGGTGGGGCAGGGATGGGGCATGGGTGCATCAGGTGGTAGGTTTTTCTCTAGTGCCCACCCGTTCAACCTGTTGGCCCACCTTATCTATGAAAAGGGAAAACAAAGCTCTACACAGAAACTACATACCATTAGAATATTGCATCTTGGTCATACACACAAAACACAGACATCCAGCAAATATGAAACAAAGGATCACAGATCAATAATAGAGATACAAAGGCAGGTGAACCCGCATCGCGAGTGTTTTCCTACTGCTTGAACTAGTTTCTCAAGAAATGCCGCATACAAAAAGAGAAAGGGAGTTTTTCGGGATGTTCCCTCAGCAGCCCAAACTTCTTCTCTTATTCAGCAGGTAATCTCACATTATGCAGCATGTGAAGGGTGGGGAGGAAGGAAAGGAACCCAGTTTTTACCCTGAAACTTCACGTGAGTACAGAACTAGAAGGCCCCAGTACAGAAACCATGCTCCTCTCAGAGAGAGTAGTTTTCCCCCCTCTTCAGAGAAGCCAAAAGACTACAATTCCCAGCAGCCCCTAGACAGGTCACCTGATAGGGCTAAAAGGTGTTCCCCGCACTACAATTCCCAGATTCCTAAGGGTGAAGAGGGGGCTGGACTGGGGAAGCCTAATCATGAGGATATGAGATAGCTGGAGGGTCCTAAGGAGGAGCCCATGGACTGGCAAACAGGAGGGAACAGAGCAGTTGGGGAGAGAGGAAGGTGAGGAGGAAGAACCTATGGACATTTCTGCCCTGGCTAGGAGGAAAGGTGAACAATTGAAAAGGCTCCTTGCATCCTGGTTTTCTGCCTTGGTTTAAAAGGGAGGGAGAGGTTTCTACAGCAGAAGGATAGACATCAGATAATTGTCTCAGTCCTGACCCAAGTGGGAGGTTGCCAGGTGTTAGTGCTGGTAAGGAATGGGTAGGGGTCACTTTCAGCCTCTGTGAAGATATTGGGAAGAGGGTGAAGTGAAAAGGGTTGAAACTGAGAACATTAGAATTGCTTTGTACGTGAATTGTGTTTAAAAAGGGAAACAGGAGAATTGTGCTACATATATTCTTGAACAGGAGTGAACCTTGATAGCAACGAGAAGAAGAGGTCCTGTCCCAGTGCATGCAGATACACTCTCCCCACTGGGGTGGGGAGGGGGCCGTGGCCCAACTCTGACTCTGGGTTGTTACAATTCTGGGTTTACTGTGGACCTTGGGAGGGTAAGAGGTGGCCTTCAGCTGCTGGAGGGTCACTACAAGCCAGGGGCGTAGCCAGACAACAGATTTTGGGTGGGCCTAGGCAAGAATTGGGTGGGCACCAAGTGTTCCCCCCCCCCAAAAAAAAAAAATGATCTCAGCTGGTGGGAAAATGCTTCTTTCCACCTTGGCAGCAGGCATGCACTGAAAACTGAGCATGCACAGGTGCCGGTGTCATGGAGAGTAGCGTTTTCGTTACCATCAGGGGAAAATCTTCAGCTGGCGGAGCTTGGGATTCCCACCAGTTACCACTAAACATGTGCTACTGTTGGGCGGGCCTGAGCCATAAATGGGTGGGCCAAGCCCACCTGTGGCTACGCCACTGCTACAAGCCAGACACCTTGCTGGGATTGGTAGATGACGGGTGAAGAAAACCCAGTGAAAGGACATTGAATTGGAG
This sequence comes from Microcaecilia unicolor, assembly GCF_901765095.1. NCBI lineage: Eukaryota > Metazoa > Chordata > Amphibia > Gymnophiona > Siphonopidae > Microcaecilia > Microcaecilia unicolor. The sequence goes on from NC_044032.1 coordinate 425,256,366, forward strand.
TGTGAGGCTGGGACTGCTCTAGGCGAAGGCCTAGTTGGAAGTGGGCACTGGGGAGGTCTGGACTTAAACTTTGAGCCCTGCCCAGACAGAAAGAGAGAAGCCAGAACCAACTAACCCTTCTCCTCCCTGTTAGAGGGCAGAATAAGGATCACAAGTGACTACCTCCTCCTTTGAGAACCGGAGAGTGGGGCCTGGCTGTAGTTGAGGGTCAAGGAGTGCTCTCTTCTCTTGGGCCAAATGTTTTTCTGTCGCCTCCGGAAATTGTTCGACCGCTGCAACCTACAGATCCAATGGCACTGACAGTGGTGACCCCTGTGGAAGGCAGTAGTGGGCAGCCCCATGCTGAGGGCGAGTTAGCAGTCAGAGTGGATGTGGAGAAGGGTAGCATCAAGTTCAAGTATCAGTTAGTTTTGCAGCAACTGGCTGAAGCTGCAATGCCATCACTGGAGAACATATGGAGAGTTCTCCAGAAAATAGATGTTCCTGTTGAGAAATCATTAAAGGAAATTACTGCTCTTGTGAGTAAAATTGATGACTTCTCTAAGACTTTCACTGATGCAAGACAAGACTTTTCTGAGCAAATTTCAGCAATCAAGACAGAAGTAAAATCATTGCAGGATGTCGCTTCCGGTTTGGTTAAAGATAAAATGTTACTTCATAGGAAGATTGAGCAGACTGAAAATGTCAATCATAGATTGAATTTACGATGTTTGAATTTTCCTAAGGTTACTGGAATTTCACTTCTTGATTGCTTTAGAAAATATTTGGTGGAAGTTCTTAAATATTCCTCTGATTCTATTTCTCCTTTGCACAGAATTTATTATATTTTCTCTAAATCTATGGGTAGATCTGGTGGTCCTATGTAACAAGAAGGACAATTAGAGAGTTTAAATTTATGAACTTTATTAGAGATCTCCATGGATGAAAATTCTGAATGTTCTATAGTGATTGCCTCATTTGTGTTTGAACAAAATCTTAATGCCGTTATGAGGTTATTAAGTACATAAGTATTGCCATACTGGGACAGACCAAAGGTCCATCAAGGCCAGCATTCTGTTTCCAACAGTGGCCAATCCAGGCCACAAATACTTGGCAAGATCCCAAAAAAGTATAAAACATTTTATGCTGCTTATCCTAGAAATAAGCAGTGGATTTTCTCCAAGTCCATTTTAATAATGGTCTATGGACTTTTCCTTTAGGAAGCCGTCCAAACCTTTTTTAATTCTTAGATGTTTTTTTTTTGTGGAAAGAGAGTTTGCCAACCCCCCCCCCCGGACCGGCATCTCCTGTTTTCCTTCTTCCCTCCCTCAACCCTTTTCCTGAGTGCTACCTTTGTTTCAAAGCTTGCCGGGCGGTGTCAGCGATTCACAGGCACTGACCTGCCGCCAACCTGACATTCTCTCTCTACTGCAGTGCCCGCCCTCTCTGAGGTAACTTCCTGTTTCTGCTGGGATTAGCCGTGCAGCAGAAAGAGAAGATGTCATGTCGGCTGCAGGGCAGCGCCTATGAATTGCTGCCGCCGCCTGGCAAGTTTTGAAACAAATCTATAGGTAGACTCGGGGGAAGAGGGTTGAGGGAGGAAGAGGAGAGATGCTGGCCTGCTGGGTGGGTGGGTGAGGGAGAGAGTGTGAGACCATGGGCTTGGGACAAGAAGGTTAGATAAAACAGGAGACGGGGTGAGCCTATTTAGCCCATAATCTTTACCATTGTTTTTCAATAGCGTTTGTTATTTTTTTGTGTGAACCAGTGTGGTGACAATCTTCACATATACTGGATTCAGCCCATATAATGGTATTATATGGGCTGAATCCAGTATATGTGGAGATTGCCACCACACTGGTTCACCCAAAACAATAGCAAACACTATTGAAAACAATAGTAAAAAGATTATTAGAAATAATGGACTACCTATTCATGGTCCAACTATAAAAATACTAAAGCTGTTTCAATTGGATAGGCAGTGCCTTAAAAGATGGAGGATATTTTTTTATATCTTTTTATTTGAAAGCTTTCCATACATAAATATCACAAAATAACAATTGAATATCAGTAAACCAGCTTAAAAAAATTATTGTAGCTGGTAGAGAAACAGCAGTTATAAACTGTATTTTGTGCTCATTTTTCTACACTGTTCTATACAATACAGATGGGCAAATTTCAGTGAGGATATCCTGTTTCTTGATGGGCTCATCTTAACTGTTGTTATAATCTGCCTTGGGAAGCCTGGTGTTACAAAGATGGAATATACTGAAATAAAATGGAAGTAAAATTAAACTCTCCTTTCATTGGGGCACATGGATACATATCTGCATCTATTTTGTAGACGTTTACATTTTAGACTCACAAATGGATTATTCTGTTTTGAACATGTTTCAGGGACAAGTGGTTTTGTAAGTCAAATAAAAATAAATATTTTGTTTCATGCAGAGTTTAAACATAACTAAATGGGCTATAAGCCCTGAATGCAGTCCATTGGTTTGCTTATATTTTGCTCTTTTGATTACTTATACTGTACCAAAATTGAAAACTCTTATCTGTATAGTATCTAGTTAATAATAAACCAGTCTCACAACTAATTATCAAGGAACAATATACCATAAATAAAAAAGAGCTTATCTACTATAGAAGTGCAGGAACACAAAGTTCTTAGAATAGTCCTTCAAAAATAGGGAGGAAAAGACCTCATAACGACCTGACTCCACAATCACTCCTGTTGCGTTGCAACCATTTTAACATGTGGTTTGGGACCTCAGCCTAACAGATGACTTAGCAAACTGGCGAGTCAAGCAACTGTGCACTGCTTATTAAGTTAAGTACTCTCTCTTTGCCTGTTTAGGGGATGTTTATTCAGAAAATAAAGTAAAGGTTTTTTTTCCACTAAATGACATTATTTGGGGAGTTTTTTTATGACCTATGATTATTTATGAAGGATATGGTAGGCATGGATTGAGGGGATAGTGTAGGTTCGAAATGCTCTAGGGTATGGGGTGCTGAAATTAATCCTATTTCGTCCAAAAAGCCTATTTAAACTAGAAAGGCAAACTAGCTTGTGGTTTTAATATTAAAAGCAATTTTCTGTGTGTGTGTGTGGGGGGGGGGGGGGTCACGTGACCTTTACCAGTATGGACTCGTAGGGCTTTCTCTCTCACCAGCATCTTATCTAACGAACCATAGCAGTCTGCATTTCTTTTACTTTCTCGTGGTTTTGATACACCTGGTACGATGGTGTAAAAAACCAGCAGAAATGATGGATCGCATCCTCTCACTTCAGCCTCTAAGCGAAATAAATTTGATGTCCCCATGCCTGACAAGGCCCTTCTGGCGCCATTACCTCAGGAAAAAACGGAATCCCTTGCTGATGACATCAAGGCTTTACATGTCCTGATGCAACAAAATCTTACTATTACCTCTGACATCAGTTCAGAGCTAGCTACAATTTCCACTCAGCTCATCCAGTTTAATGCCCGAATTGAATTCCTGGAAGACCGCATGTCAACTCACGACACGTTTCAATTGGAGGCAAACCGTAAGTTGAACAAAATTGATTTTCTCCAGCGGGAGATAGATCTCTCTAACTGCTTCAGACGGAATAATATTTGAGTTCTTGGCCTGCCTGAGCAAGCTTAGGGGAAGGACATGATCCTATTTTTAAAAGCGCTCCTCATAAAACTTGTGGCAATTCCAACCAACTTTATAATTTATATAGAGCGTGCCCACCGAGTAGCACAGTGACCTATTCCTGGGAAAGACTACCCGCGTCATGTAATCATTACATTTCTGCATCATGACCAGATGATGTTAATTTTAAATGCTATTCGATCTAAATCTCCTGTGTTTCATAATGGGGCAAAACTTCTGGTTCCCGACGTCTCTAAAACCACTGCTAAAAAGCGAAAGTTGTTCTTATCAATGCGCCCTAAGTTGAAAGCTTTGGGAGCACAATATGGTCTTCTGTATCCTGTAGTTATGTGTGTAACGTTTCAAAACGCCACTAAACACAATGATCCTGCTGATCTGCAGAAGTTTCTTGATGCTGTCTCTTGTGCTGCAAATTGATTTTGTTTTTAAGCTGAATTGAAATGCAAATGTTTATTCTCCTTGTTTAAGATGTTGTTCTCACATTGCTGCTATATGAATCTTTGTTGTAGTTTTAATGCTGGCTTAGGCCCTCTCCTGGTGTCTATACTGGGCTCATGTGCCCCACAAGGGATTACCTTATTTCTGCTTTTTTCTCTCCTCGTTGGAGTATGTTTTTTCTGCCCAATTGCTTTTGCTTCTTACTAAAATTTATTTTGTTATATTTCATGGGTTTTTTTCTCTTTGGAGGATTTTCAACTTGCAAATTTTTCCGTCTCTCCTCATGCATTTGCTGCCTAGTTTGGCATGTTACAATTAGCTGCATATTTCAAAGGCTTCAGAGATGAATCTGCGAATACTCTCCCTCAATGTGAAGGGAATTTCCAATCCCGCTAAAAGGAAAAATCTTATATTGTACCTGAGGAAAAAAAAAAGCGGATATTTATCTTCTTCAAGAAACACACCTGAGTGCGCAAGAAAGCTCCAAGCTTCTAGGTAAATGGTTTGATCAATGCTATGCTAGCCCGGCAAACGGTTGTAAAAATGGTGTTATTACTCTTTTTAGAAGATCTGTGCCTTTCCAGCTGGTATCTCATGCTAGTGACAAAGAAGGCAGATGGTCTCGGTTCGAAGGAATCCTTGAGAATAGTCCCATATTACTTATCAATATCTATGCTCCTAATGCTGATGATCCCAATTTTTTTCATAAAGTCCAGTACTTTTTTTGTGCCGGTACGCACCGGTACAGTGTACCGGCACCTTTTTTCTGACTTTCCGTTTTGCCCCCTGGAAATCTATTTACCCAAAGTCGCAGCAGTGAAAGCTGCAAGCAGGCAGGCTCACCTCCGTCCTTCATTTCCCTGCCCTCTCAGCGTCCCGCTTTCCTCTGATGTCATTTCCTTTCCGCGAGGGCAGGACGCTGAGAGGGCAGGGAAACGAAGGACAGAGGCGAGCCTGCCTGCTTGCTGCTTTCACTGCCGCCGCCCGCCAGTTCTCCGCTGCGACTTCGGGTAAATAGAGAGTGGAGAGGAAGAGAGCCTATCTAGTCCACTGTAAGCCTTGCACCTGGCGAGCAAAGATGGTTGGCAGAGCGCTGACCCAGGTGAAGAGCAGGGCTGTTCCTCGGCAGCCGCGCGCCCTTCTTCTTAAACTTCAAGTTTTCGTAACTTTTAGGGAAAATCGTGAGTAGTTGAGTGCTTTTAGACAAGGTAAAGTGCAGGTTTTGTGCTTTGCCTGTGTTGTGTAGCTTCAGCAAGGTGGCGCGAGGCAGGAATATAAACTGTATTTTTAAGGTTCTTGAGAGCTGATCGTGTACTAAAAACGCAGTGTGTTAGTTAACTCGCTAATTAGTTTGCCTTTCTAGACGGCTCTTTGGAGTTCCTTGATCCTGTGTATGACTGCTTGATTTACTACCATTGACCTGAGGTTGTAATGGGCTGCAATTGTGGATGACAATTAATGTGAAAAGGCAAATTAGCACAAAATGGAAACATGAAATGATTGTGTGTGTGCGTATTTATTTCAGAACCTAGGTGGAACACACCATTCTTTTTTTCACCTGTTGCTGTAGTGTTTGCTGTTTTTAGCTTGGTATTGAATGTGCCTTGGTCATTCCACTGTCTCTCTCGACTCGAGTTTACCTGATTTTCAAATAACACTGTGTATGCCTGCCATTCTGCTAGTTGGTGGGGACTGGGGGGAGGAGGAGGGAAGAGCTATCAGATGTTTAAACCGTATAAAAGGAGAGTGAGCTACCTTGTAATGCCACTTGAGGATTTCCAGCATTAAATATAGAAGTAAAATGAAAACTAATCACATTTAAATTAATTTTGTTCATGATTTGGGTCTTGGTAGACCTCCCCCCCCCCCAAAAAAAGAAGTTTGTTGCTTGTTGTCGTCATCATCCTCTAAACTGTTTAAATATTTAAATAAATAAACCCCCCAAAACATAAATGATCAGGAACTGTTCGTGTTTCAGAGCACTTGTGTAGAGTGTCTCTGCTGTTTTAAGTTACAAAGAAAAATGCCTGTTTATGCGCCATGGTTAGTATACGGGGGTGTGGCTATCATAGGGGCGGAGCCATAGGTGGTGGCCCCGCCTATAATGAGTACCGGTACCTTTTTTCCTACAAAAAAAGCACTAATAAAATCAACACGTCTGGCTTCAGTGCTCTCAACTGCCATGCTATAATTGGAGGTGATTTCAATTTTCCAATAGATCCTTATTTGGACAGATCTTCCAATTGCAGGCCTGCTAAACTCAAAGTCAGGAGTGCGCTAATTAATCTTATACAATCCAACGGATGGTCGGATTTATGGAGGTTACTTCATCCAACATCTAGAGATTATTCTTTCTTCTCCGCTCCCCACCACACATATTAAAGAATAACTACTTTTTGGGCACCAAAGATTTGGTTCTTATGCTGTCTGCCACAAAAATTAATGAAATATCGATTTCTGACCACACAGCAATATCGTGTGACTTCAACTGGTCTCCTAATAACTCCAAAACCCCTTTTTGGAGACTTAACACCACTCTACTATCGGATACTCTGTTTCTCCAGCACATTTCTAAAAAGTGTGCTGAATTTTTTGATAACAACATGAACTCCGTTCCTCTATTCTCAGCAGTTTGGGAATTATTATTATTTTATTATTATTATTACATTTGTACCCCACGCTTTCCCACACAATGCAGGCTCAATGCGGCTTACATAGTAATTTGAAACCTGGCTGAGAGGTGAAATTATTAGTTACTCGTCTCACCTTCGTAAGTCTAATAGTGCTAAAATTTCCAATCTCGAAAAAGGAATTCGTCAACTTGAACTATCATTATATACATCATCCTCTAAACCTATTCTTCAAAAGCTCAGGTTGCTTAAGATGCAATATAACTCCCTATTGTCAAGCATCTCCAATGCAATTTATTTCAAGCAAAATGCTTTATAATATTCAGAATCTAATAAAGCTGGTAAACTGCTTGCATCTTATCTTAAAGGCAAGAGAACCAAGGTAAAATTATGTATCATACCTGATAATTTTCTTTCCATTAATCATAGCTGATCAATCCATAGACTGGTGGGTTGTGTCCATCTACCAGCAGGTGGAGATAGAGAGCAATCCTTTTGCCTCCCTAGATGTGGTCATGTGCTGCCGGAAACTCCTCAGTATGTTCTCTATCTCAGCAGGTGGTGGTCACACACAGCAGCAGCACTGGCTAGGTCTCCAAGCCTAATTTTTAGGTTTTGTTGAGTACCTGGGGTTGAGGGCTCTTCTTGAGCAAGTGCAAACCTGGTGGCGCCAGGTCCCTCCTTTTCTCCCCCCTCCCGCTGGCTCAGTTAAAAAAAAAAAAAAAATTTTGAACGTCCTTAAGGGCGTTTATTTCGACGTTTATTTAAACGTTTATTGCAGCTACTCACTGGGACACCAGGTCGTTATCAAAGCTCCATCCGCAGGACTCAGCACTTAGAGAATTACACCCACAAAGGGACACTCTGCCCAGCTCACCACCGCCGAAACGGGGGAGGGGAATCAACCTAGCTCATCCCCACACAAGTGGGGAAGGGGAATCCGTCCAGCTCGTCCAGCTCATCCCAGCGGAGCGGGGGAGGGACACCACACCCGCCAATGCGGGGGGATCTGGCTTATCCTGCAACCGCAACCGCGGGAGGAGCTGACTGACCCTAACACCGCCGAAGCGGGAGGGGTACAAAGCTGCCCTACAGCCGCACGAAGCAGGAGGGAGCGCCGGCAGAATTTAGGTCTCAATCCAGCCCCGAAAAACGGAGGGGAGAGGAATGCAGCAGCTCACTGTAACACAAAATCGTCTCAACTCCTGAAGAATCCAATTGAAAAAACTTGAACAAGAAGTCCTCCTGAACAGGAACTGAAGACTAAACTTGAACCTGAAATGCAACCAGAATATAAACAGTACAGATATCTGGGAGGGGCTATGGATTGATCAACTATGATTAATGGAAAGAAAATTATCAGGTATGATACATAATTTTACCTTCCATATCATCATGCTGATCAATCCATAGACTAGTGGGATGTACCAAAGCAGTACTCACCCAGGGCGGGGCATAGAAATCCCTGACCGCAACACTGAAGCTCCAAACCGGGCCTCCCCCCGAGCAGCCACAGTCAAGCAGTAATGTCTGGAGAAGGTATGAGCCCATGCCCAAGTTGCTGCCCTACAAATCTCTTCCAAGGAAACGGACCCGGCCTCTGCCATCGAGGCCGCCTGTGCTCTAGTGGAGTGAGCCTTCAGCTGGATAGGCGGCATCTTCCCCGCAGCCACATAAGCCGCTGCAATGGTTTCCTTGACCCATCGTGCTACTATAGGCTTAGCAGCCTGCAGACCCTTACGAGGACCTGCGAACAGCACAAACAGATGATTCGACTTCCGGAAATCATTGGTCACTCCCAAGTATCTGATGATGACTCGTCTCACATCTAGATATTTGAGAGCAGAGTACTCCTCTGGGTAGTCCTCCCTATGAAAGAAGGGTAGACAGAGCTGCTGATTCACATGGAAGCGAGAAACAATCTTGGGCAGGAAGGAAGGCACTGTGCGAATAGACACTCCTGCCTCAGTGAACTGCAGAAAGGGCTCTCGACATGATAGCGCCTGGAGCTCGGAAACTCTTCTGGCTGAAGTGATAGCCACCAAAAAGACTGCTTTCAACGTCAGGTCTTTCAGAGATGCCCTCGACAAGGGTTCAAAAGGCGGCTTCTGCAAGGCTCTTAGCACCAGATTGAGATTCCACGCAGGTACCACTGAGTGCAGAGGAGTGCGCAGGTGATTAACTCCCTTGAGAAAGCGCACCACATCTGGCTGCGAAGCCAGGGAAGCACCCTTCAGGCGGCCCCTGAAGCAAGCCAGAGCCGCTACCTGGACTTTAAGGGAACTGAGCGACAGGCCTTTCTCCAGACCTTCTTGCAGGAACGCCAACACTGAAGAAATTGGAGCAGTGAAGGGAGAAAGAGAGCCTGCCTCACACCACGATGCAAAGGTATGCCAAACCCTGGCGTAAGCAGTAGAAGTAGAGCGCTTCCTCGCTCTCAGCATAGTGGCAATGACCTTGTCTGAGAAGCCCTTCTTCCTCAGACGCTGCCGCTCAATAGCTAGGCCGTAAGACCAAAGGGGGAGGGATCCTCCATCACCACGGGACCCTGTTGCAACAGGCCCTGCTCCATTGGCAGCCACAGAGGGCCGTCCACTGAGAGCCTGATCAAGTCCGCATACCAGGGACGTCTGGGCCAGTCCGGACCCACCAGGATTATCCGGCCCGGATGCTTTGCCACCCGGTCTAGCACCCTGCCCAACATGGGCCAGGGCAGGAACACATAGAGAAGCTCCTGTGTCGGCCACTGTTGGAGAAGAGCATCTACTCCCAGAGATCGAGGGTCCCGTCCTCTGCTGAAAAAGCGCGGCACTTGGCAATTGGCCGATGACGCCATCAGATCTAGGCTCGGCTGGCCCCAGCGCTTCGTGATGTCCAAGAACGCCTGAGCAGATAGCTGCCACTCTCCGGGATCCAAGGTATGGCAACTGAGAAAGTCCGCCTTGACATTCATAACTCCCACAATGTGGGCCGCCGACAGCTGTTCCAGGTTCGCTTCCGCCCACTGGCATAGATTCATGGCCTCCTTGGCTAGAGGGGCGCTCTTGGTACCTCCCTGGCGATTGACATAGGCCACAGCCATGGCATTGTCAACAGGACCCGTACTGGCTTCAACGCCAGTACCGGGAGAAACTCCAAAAGCGCCAACCGAATGGCTCTGAGTTCCAGGAGGTTGATAGACCACTTTGCCTCTGCAGGAGACCAGAGCCCCTGCGCTGTCCTTCCCAAGCAGTGGGCTCCCCAGCCCGTCAAAGAGGCGACCGTCGTGACGGCAACCCACTCCGGGGTCAAAAGAGGCATTCCTGCGGACAGCTTGTCTGGCCTCAGCCACCAGCTCAGCGCCTTGCGCACCGCTGGATCCAAGGGAAGGCGCACAGCGTAATCCTCCAACACTGGAGTCCATCGCTGCAGCAGAGAGTGCTGTAGAGGTCTCATATGGGCCCTGGCCCAGGGCACTACTTCCATCGTGGCCGTCATAGAGCCCAACAGCTGCACATAGTCCCAAGCCCGAAGAGGAGAGGCTACTAGGAACTGGTCCACCTGAGCCTGAAGCTTGACAATCCGATTGTCTGGCAGGAACACTCTGCCCACTTGGGTGTCGAAACGAACTCCCAGATACTCCAGGGACTGAGTTGGGCGCAGCTGGCTTTTCTCCCAGTTGATGATCCACCCCAGGGAGCTCAAAAGAGCAATCACCCCGTCTGAAGCTCTGCCGCACTCTGCAAAAGAGGGGGCTCGGATCAACCAGTCGTCCAGATAAGGCCACGATGACCACCATTACTTTGGAGGTCCGCGGAGCAGTAGCCAACCCGAACGGGAGGGCTCTGAACTGGAAGTGTCGGCCCAGGACTGCAAAACGCAGAAAGCGTTGATGAGGAGGCCAGATGGGAATATGCAAGTAAGCTTCCTTGATGTCCAAGGATGCCAGGAACTCCCCTGCCTTCACTGCTGCTATAACAGAGCGGAGAGTCTCCATTCGGAAGTGTCGAATTAACCCCTTTGAGGTCGAGGATAGGCCGCATAGAACCTCCTTTCTTTGGTACCACAAAGTAAATGGAGTAACGTCCCTTGCCAAGCTGATCTTCTGGCACCAGAACGACCACACCCAGGCGGATCAGATTGTCCAAAGTCTGCTGCACTGCCACAGCTTTGACCGGAGACTTGCAGGGAGAGTGCACAAACCCGTCTCTTAAGGGTCGGCAGAACTCTAGCTTGTAGCCGTCTCTGATGACTTCCAGCACCCAAGCATCTGAAGTTACCCTGATCCACTCGCCCAGAAACGAGGATAGGCGTCCTCCAATCTGCTCTGAGCCATGGAGCAGGGCCCCGTCATTGGGTACAAGACCCTGGGGGAGGACCGGAGGACGCACCTCCGGGACGGCGGTCTCTGCGAAAGGAATGCTGCTTGGGGGAGAAGTTCCTTTTGAAGGAAGAGGGGGCAGAGGAGCCCGACTTGCCCGGGCGATACCGACGGGCTTCCTGAAACCGTCCTTTGGAGGAACCGGGGTGGGCACCACTGGCCCGAGCCCTGACCTCCAGTAACCTCTTGCCCTTAGACGTGCCGAGATCGGTCACAATCTTGTCCAGCTCGACCCCAAAGAGCAGCTTGCCTTTAAAAGGCAACTTAGCCAGGCGAGACTTAGAGACGTGGTCAGCAGACCAATGCTTCAGCCAAAGCCAGCGCCGTGCAGAGACTCTCTGAGCCATACCTTTAGCCGAGGCTCTCAAGACATCATACAGTAAGTCTGCCAAGTAGGCCAAGCCCGATTCCAGGGCCGGCCAATCAGCCCTCAAGGAAGGAGCCGAGGGGGAAGCCCGCTGCACAATCGTCAGGCACGCCTCGGCCATATAGGAGCCGCAAACTGAGGCCTGTAAACTTAAAGCAGCCGCCTCGAAGGACAACTTTAAAGCCGCCTCCAATCTTCTGTCTTGGGCGTCCTTTAGGGCCGTGCCACCTTCCACCGGCAACGCCGTTTTCTTAGTCACCGCAGTGATTAAAGAATCCACGGTAGGCCAAAGAAAGGCCTCCCGTTCACCTTCAGACAGAGGATAGAGGCGGGACATAGCCCTAGCCACTTTAAGGCTCGCTTCTGGGAAATCCCATTGAGCCAAAATCAAGGTGTGCATGGCTTCATGCACGTGGAAGGTTCTAGGCGGGCGCTTCGTCCCCAGCATAATGGCAGAGCCAGCAGAGGCTGAGGGAGAGACGTCCTCCGGAGAAGAAATCTTCAAAATGCTCATGGCCTGCACTAACAGGTTGGGCAAATCCTCTAAGCGAAAGATCCGCGCTGCAGAGGGGTCATCCGCTCCATCCGAGCGGGAATCCGTCTCCTCCAAGGAATCCCCAAAGGACCGTTGGGAGAACTCCTCAGATACGCTGCCCTCATCTACATCAGAGGACACCAAGTCCTCTAGGGCCTGGAAATCCACCCGAGGGCGTTTGCTTCCGGAGGCCTCAACCCCTTTATTAGACAGGGGAGCAGGGGCACCATTTTGCATAAGAAAAGCCTGATGCAGCAGCAAAATGAACTCAGGGGAGAAACCCCCCAAACTGTGCACTTCTGCAGCCTGGGCCACAGCCCTAGACGCACCCTCAACCGGCGCTCACAAAAGCGGGGGAGAAACATGCTGCGCATCCAAAATGGCGTCCGGCGTGAAACTCCGAGGAGCCGCGCGGGAAGTATGGCGCTTAACTTTTGCCGCTTTCTTGCCGTCGCCCGAATCAAGGGCAACCATAGCATTAATGTCTCCCACCTCGAGGGCAGCCCAAGAAGAAGCTGTCCGAGCAGAGTGGCCGGCCAAAATGGAGGGAGTGAGCAGCGGGGGATGGGCGCTTATGGCGGGAAAAACCGCCGCACCGGAGGAAGAACCGTGACACTGACCGGACTCCAAACTGACGCCCAAAAAAAGGCGATTCAGGCTTTGAAACCCCCGCATCCCCGCTAGATGCGCCCACGCGGTCCGGGGAGCGATTCTTCGCGCCCTCGCCCTCCGATGCCATTAGCCACGTGGAGACCGATCGGGGAACCCCCTGCCCGCTACAAAAGGTAAAAATTACCTGCTTCTCGCTCCGAGCTGTAACGAACTGGTGTCCCAGTGAGCAGCTGCAATAAACGCTGATATAAACGTTGAAATAAACGCCCTTAAAGGACGTTCAAAATTTTTTTTTTTTTTTTTAACGGAGCCAGCAGGAGGGGGGAGAAAAGGAGGGACCTGGCACCACAAGGTTTGCACTTGCTCAAGAAGAGCCCTCAACCCGAGGTACTCAACAAAACGTAAGAATTAGGCTTGGAGACCTAGCCAGAGCTGCTGCTGTGTGTGACCACCACCTGCTGAGATAGAGAACATACTGGGGAGTTTCCAGCAGCACATGACCACATATAGGGAGGCAAAAAGATTGCTCTCTATCTCCACCTGCCGGTAGATGGACACAACCCACCAGTCTATGGATTGATCAGCATGATGATATGGAAACAGCGTATGCCTGTCATTCGGTCATCCACAGGTTCATCGTTTACCTCCTCAGTGGCGTAGCAAGGGCGGGGAGGTGGGGGAATAGGAAGTTACCTCAGAAGAGGGCGGGACACAACAAAGGAAGGCCCGACGCCAGCGACACGATTTTCTCCTTCACATGGCAGACGGGAAGCGCTGCCTGCGTCGGTGCAATGGATTAAAAAAAAAAAGCAGGGTAGCGGCAGGAGACGAGAGCTGTCGGCTCTCAAAGGAGGAGGCACAGGACGGGACCGGCTCGGGGGAAGCTCAGAGGGGAGAAGGGGATTGGGGAGGGTGAGTGAGCCTAGAGGGGTGCTCAGGGGAGAAGGGGATTGGGGAGGGTGGGTGAGCTTAGAGGGGTGCTCAGGGAAGAAGGGGATTGGGGAGGGTGGGAGAGCCTAGAGGGGTGCTCAGGGAAGAAGGGGATTGGGGAGGGTGGGTGAGCTTAGAGGGGTGCTTAGGGGAGCAGGGGATTGGGGAGTGTGGGGGCGCTTAGATGGGTCACTGGGTGCTCAGAGGGGAGAAGGGGATTCGGGAGGGTGGGGGAGCTTAGAGGGGTGCTCAGGGGAGAAGGAGATTGGGGAGGGTGGCGGAGCTTAGAGGGGAGAAGGGGACTGGGGAGAGGAGTGCTCAGAGGGGAGAAGGGGTCTGAAGCTGTAACTGGGGTCTGACAAGGGGGCAGGAGGGAAAATGGATCCATGCCTGGGGCAGGTGGGAGAATGGGTCTGGGGCTGAAAAAGGGGGATGCAAGGCATGTGGTGGATGAAGGGGGCTGAAAAGAGCGGGCAGAGAGAGAGGGGACAGACCCTGGATGGAAGTGGGGAGTGTGAGGGAGGGCAGACCCTGGATGGATGGGAGTGGGAGGGCAGACGGATTGAAGGGGCAGAAAGAAAGGGCAGATGGTGGGTGGAAGGGGGAGAAAGAGGGCAGCCTGGGGCAAATGGTGGATGGAAGGGGCAGAGATAGAGGGCAGATGTGGATGGGAGATGGCAGACTGGGGCAGATGGTGGATGGAAGAAGCAGAAATAGAGGGCAAACAGTGGATGGAAGGGGCAGAGAGAGAGGGCAGACAGTGGATGGAAGAGACATTAGAGAGGGCAAACACTGGATCGAAGGGACATTAGAGAGGGCAAACACTGGATGGGAGAGGCGAAGACAGATGCTGGATGGAAGGAAGACAGTGAAAAGAAGATGAGGAAAGCAGAAACCAGAGACAACAAACTGTAAATAAAATATATATTTTTATTCTTTTGCTTTAGGATATAGTATTGTAGCTGTGTTAATAAATGTTTATAAATAGAACATGTAAATAAGGTAATCTTTTTATTGGACTAATTTTAATACATTTCGACTTAACTTTCAGAGAAGAAAACCCCCTTCCTCAGGTCAGGATAGGATACTGTGACAGTACTATACTGTATTGACCTGAGGAAGGAGATTTTGGCCTCTGGAAGCCAAATGTATTAGTCCAATAAGGTAAAATTATGTATAATCATACCTGATAATTTTCTTTCCATTAATCATAGCTGATCAATCCATAGACTGGTGGGTTGTGTCCATCTACCAGCAGGTGGAGATAGAGAGCAAACTTTTGCCTCCCTATATGTGGTCATGTGCTGCCGGAAACTCCTCAGTATGTCGATATCAAAGCTCCATCCGCAGGACTCAGCACTTAGAGAATTACACCCACGAAGGGACACTCTGCCCAGCTCACCACCGCCGAAACGGGGGAGGGGAATTAACCCAGCTCATCCCCACACAAGTGGGGGAGGGGAATCCGTCCAGCTCATCCCCGCGGAGCGGGGGAGAGACACCACACCCGCCGATGCGGGGGGATCTGGCTTATCCTGCAACCGCGGGAGGAGCTGACTGACCCTAACACCGCCGAAGCGGGAGGGGTACAAAGCTGCCCTACAGCCGCACGAAGCGGGAGGGAGTGCCGGCAGAATTTTAAGTCTCAATCCAGCCCCGTAAAACGGAGGGGAGAGGAATGCAGCAGCTCACTGTAACACAAACTCGTCTTAACTCTTGAAGAATCCAAGTGAAAAAACTTGAACACGAAGTCTTTCTGAAGTAACTGAAGACTAAACTTGAACCTGAAATGCAACCAGAATAAAAACAGTACAGATATCTGGGAGGGGCTATGGATTGATCAGCTATGATTAATGGAAAGAAAATTATCAGGTATGATTATACATAATTTTACCTTCCATATCATCAAGCTGATCAATCCATAGACTGGTGGGATGTACCGAAGCAGTACTCACCCAGGGCGGGACATTGAAATCCCTGACCTCAACACTGAAGCTCCAAACCGGGCCTCCGCCCGTGCAGCCACAGTCAAACGGTAATGCTTGGAGAATGTATGAGCTGAAGCCCAAGTTGCCGCCTTGCATATCTCTTCCAAGGAGACGGATCCGGCCTCTGCCATCGAGGCCGCCTGAGCCCTCGTGGAGTGAGCCTTCAGCTGGATAGGCGGCACCTTCCCCGCGGCCACATAAGCCGCTGCAATGGCTTCCTTGACCCATCTTGCCACTGTAGGCTTAGCAGCCTGCAGACCCTTACGAGGACCTGCAAACAGGACAAACAGATGATCCGATTTCCGGAAATCATTGGTCACTTCCAAGTATCTGATGATGACTCGTCTCACATCCAGATATTTAAGAGCAGAGTACTCCTCTGGGTATTCCTCCCTACGAAAGGAAGGGAGACAGAGCTGCTGATTCACATGGAAGCGAGAAACAATCTTGGGCAGGAAGGAAGGCACTGTGCGAATAGTCACTCCTGCCTCAGTGAACTGCAGAAAAGGCTCTCGACATGAGAGCGCCTGGAGCTCGGAAACTCTTCTGGCTGAAGTGATAGCCACCAAAAAGACTGCTTTCAACGTCAGGTCTTTCAGAGATGCCCTCGACAAGGGTTCAAAAGACGGCTTCTGCAATGCTCTTAGTACCAGGTTGAGATTCCACGCAGGCACCACTGAGTGCAGAGGAGGGCGCCGGTGATTAACTCCCTTGAGAAAGCGCACCACATCTGGCTGCGAAGCCAGGGAAGCACCCTTCAGGCGGCCCCTGAAGCAAGCCAGAGCCGCTACCTTGGCTTTAAGGGAACTGAGCGACAGGCCTTTCTCCAGACCTTCTTGCAGGAACGCCAACACTGAAGAAATTGGAGCAGTGAAGGGAGAAAGTGAGCCTGCTTCACACCACGCTGCAAAGATACGCCAAACTCTGGCGTAAGCAGTAGAAGTAGAGCGCTTCCTCGCTCTCAGCATAGTGGCGATGACCTTGTCTGAGAAGCCCTTCTTCCTCAGACGCTGCCGCTCAATAGCCAGGCCGTAAGACCAAAGGGGGAGGGATCCTCCATCACCACGGGACCCTGATGTAACAGGCCCTGCTCCACTGGCAGCCGCAGAGGATCGTCGACTGAGAGCCTGATCAAGTCCGCATACCAGGGACGCCTGGGCCAATCCGGACCCACCAGGATTACCCTGCCGGGATGCTTTGCCACCCGGTCTAGCACCCTGCCCAACATGGGCCAGGGCGGGAACACATAGAGAAGCTCTTGTGTCGGCCACTGTTGGAGAAGAGCATCTACTCCCAGGGATCGAGGGTCCCGTCCTCTGCTGAAAAAGCGCGGCACTTGGCAATTGGCCGATGACGCCATCAGATCTAGGCTCGGCTGGCCCCAGCGCTTCGTGATGTCCAAGAACGCCTGAGCAGATAGCTGCCACTCTCCGGGCTCCAAGGTATGGCGACTGAGAAAGTCCGCCTTGACATTCATGACTCCGGCAATGTGGGCCGCTGAAAGCTGCTCCAGGTTCGCTTCCGCCCACTGGCAAAGATTCATAGCCTCCTTGGCTAGAGGGGCGCTCTTGGTACCTCCCTGGCGGTTGACATAGGCCACAGCCGTGGCATTGTCCGACAGGACCCGTACAGGCTTCAACACCAGTACCGGGATGAACTCCAAAAGCGCCAACCGAATGGCTCTGAGTTCCAGGAGGTTGATAGACCACTTTGCCTCTGCAGGAGACCAGAGCCCCTGCGCTGTCCTTCCCAAGCAGTGGGCTCCCCAGCCCGACAACGAGGCATCCGTCGTGACGACAATCCACTCTGGGGTCACCAGAGGCATTCCCGCAGACAACTTGTCTGTCTGCATCCACCAGCTCAGCGCCTTGCGCACTGCTGGGTCCAAGGGAAGGCGCACAGCATAATCCTCCGACATCGGAGTCCAGCGCTGCAGCAAAGAGTGTTGAAGTGGTCTCATATGAGCCCTGGCCCAGGGCACAATTTCCATCGTGGCCGTCATAGAGCCCAACAGCTGCACATAGTCCCAAGCCCGAAGGGGAGAGGCTACTAGGAACTGATCCACCTGAGCCTGAAGTTTGACAATCCGATTGTCTGGCAGGAACACTCTGCCCACTTGGGTGTCGAATCGAACTCCCAGGTACTCCAGGGACTGAGTCGGGCGCAGCTGGCTCTTCTCCCAGTTGATGATCCATCCCAGGGAGCTCAAAAGAGCAACTACCCGGTCCACAGCTTTGCCGCACTCTGCATAAGAGGGGGCTCGGATCAACCAGTCGTCCAGATAAGGATGGACTTGTACCCCTTCCTTTCGTAGGAAGGCCGCGATGACCACCATTACTTTGGAAAAGGTCCGCGGAGCAGTAGCCAACCCGAAAGGGAGGGCTCTGAACTGGAAGTGTCGACCCAGGACTGCAAAACGCAGAAAGCGTTGATGAGGAGGCCAGATGGGAATATGCAGGTACGCTTCCTTGATGTCCAAGGATGCCAGGAACTCTCCTGCCTTCACTGCCGCTATAACAGAGCGGAGAGTCTCCATGCGAAAGTGCCGCACTTTCAAGGCCCGATTGACCCCTTTGAGGTCGAGGATAGGCCAGACAGAACCTCCTTTCTTTGATACCACAAAGTAAATGGAGTAACGTCCCTTGCCAAGCTGACTTTCTGGCACCGGAACGACCGCGCCCAGGCGGATCAGATTGTCCAAGGTCTGCTGTACTGCCACAGCTTTGACCGGAGACTTGCAGGGAGAGAGTACAAACCCGTCTTTTAAGGGTCGGCAGAACTCTAGTTTGTAGCCGTCTCTGATGACTTCCAGCACCCACGCGTCTGAAGTTATTGTGGTCCACTCGCCCAGAAACGAGGACAGCCGTCCTCCAATCTGCACTGGGGCGTGGACCAAGACCCCGTCATTGGGTACGAGACCCTGGGGGAGGACCGGAGGGAGCACCTCCGGGACGGCGGTCTCTGCGAAAGGAATGCTGCTTGGGGGAGAAATTCCTCTTGAAGGAAGAGGGGGCAGAGGAACCCGACTTGCCCGGGCGGTACCGACGGGCTTCCTGCAACCGTCCTCTGGAGGTACCGGGACGAGTACTAGCCCGAGCCCTGACCTCTGGTAATTTCTTGCCCTTAGACGTGCCGAGATCGGTCACGATTTTGTCCAGCTCGACCCCAAAGAGCAGCTTGCCTTTAAAAGGCAACCTAGCCAGGCGGGATTTAGAGGCGTGGTCAGCAGACCAATGTTTCAGCCAAAGCCACTGCCGCGCAGAGATTGTCTGAGCCATGCCTTTCGCTGAGGCCCTCAAGACATCATACAGCAAGTCTGCCAAATAGGCTAAGCCCGATTCCAGGGCCGGCCAACCAGCCCTCAAGGAATGATCCGAGGGGGAAGCCCGCTGCACCATAGTCAGGCACGCCCTGGCCACATAGGAGCCGCAAACTGAGGCCTGCAAACTTAAAGCAGCCGCCTCAAAGGACGACCTTAAGGCCGCCTCCAATCTTCTGTCTTGGGCGTCCTTTAGGGCCGTGCCACCTTCCACCGGCAACGCCGTTTTCTTAGTCACCGCAGTGATTAAAGAATCCACGGTAGGCCACAGATAGGCCTCACGTTCACTCACAGCCAAAGGATAGAGGCGGGACATAGCCCTAGCCACTTTAAGGCTCGCTTCTGGGACATCCCATTGAGCCGAAATTAAGGTGTGCATGGCATCATGCACGTGGAAGGTTCTAGGCGGGCGCTTCGTCCCCAGCATAATGGCAGAGCCAACAGGGGCTGAGGGAGAGACGTCCTCCGGAGAGGAAATCTTCAAAGTGTCCATGGCCTGTAACAACAGGTTGGGCAAATCCTCTGGGCTAAAAAGCCGCGCTGCAGAGGGGTCATCCGCTCCATCCGAGCGGGGATCCGTCTCCTCCAAGGAATCTGCAAAGGACCGTTGGGAGACCTCAGACACGCTGCCCTCATCTACATCGGAGGAGACAAATTCCTCCAAGGCCTGGGAATCAACCCGAGGGCGTTTACCTCTGGGAACCTCAACCTCTTTACCAGACGAGGGAGCAGGGGCAGCGTTGTGCATGAGGAAGGCCTGATGCAGCAGCAAAACAAACTCAGGGGAGAAACCCCCCAGACTGTGCACTTCCGCAGCCTGGGCAACAGCCCTAGACGCACCCTCAACCGGCGCTCGCAATAGCGGGGTAGAGACATGCTGCGCATCCAAAATGGCGTCCGGCGCGACACTCCGCGAAGGAGCCGCGCGGGAAGAACGGCTCTTAACTTTAGCCGCTTCTGTGCCGTCGCCCAAATTAAGGGCGTTCATGGCATTAATGTCTCCAACCTCAAGGGCGGCCCAAGAAGAAGCCGTCCGAGCCGCGTGGCCGGCCAAGATGGCGGAGGCGAGGAGCGGGGGATGGGCGTTTATGGCGGGAAAACCCGCCACGCCGGAGGAAGGACCGGGACATTCATCGGTCACGAAACTGTCACCCAACAAGGGCGAATCAGGCTTTAAGACCCCCGCATCCCCTCTAGAAGCGCTCAAGCGACCCGGGGAGCGACCCTTTGCGCCCTCGCCCTCCGACGCCATATGCCACGAGGAGAAGAATCGGGGAACCCCCTGCCCGCTATAAAAAGGTAAAAATTACCTGCTGTCCGCTCCGAGTTGTAACGACCTGGTGTCCCAGTGAGTAGCTGCAATAGACGCTTAAATAAACGTCGAAATAAACGCCTTTAAGGACGTTCAAAATTTTTTTTTTTTTTAACGGAGCCAGCGGGAGGGGGGAGAAAAGGAGGGACCTGGCACCACCAGGTTTGCACTTGCTCAAAAGAGCCCTCAACCCCAGGCACTCAACAAAACCTAAAAATTAGGCTTGGAGGCCTAGCCAGAGCTGCTGCTGTGTGTGACCACCACCTGCTGAGATAGAGAACATACTGAGGAGTTTCCGGCAGCACATGACCACATATAGGGAGGCAAAAGTTTGCTCTCTATCTCCACCTGCTGGTAGATGGACACAACCCACCAGTCTATGGATTGATCAGCTTGATGATATGGAAAATGGTATTATTTTATTTTCTGTATTTGTTTTATTTCTATTTGTTAATTTGTAAAGTGGTGATTGGTATTTGTTAGTTTTTTCAAATTTACATCTGCTGTCTTTATATTTTGCACAGTACTAGGGGACATTTTCTGTTTCTGTGGTGTTGCATTGTATGCAGAGTCTGGCATCGAGGGTTCAGTTTAATTTTTGTCTAAATAGAAAGTTTATGATTACTTATTCTATAGTGGATTAGGATGTATCTGTGTTTGTGAAAAAGACATGGCTTTCGGTTGGCATTGACTGTGCAGGGTTGATGATCTGTACTAATCTGTCTGTTTTCGTTTTACAATAGGTGAATTGATGTTCTAGTGCTCACTGTAGTGTTTAAGATGCTTTCCTTTTCCTTGTGTGACTCGTACAAATTACTGTTTATGGTATGGTAGAATTGCTCTATAGGTCCTGAGTGTTTTGTATTCTCGGTATGCCTAGTACTGGATTTGGGGGGGGGGGGGGGGGGGGGGGGGGTTAAAAAATGACCAGCCCCGGGTGTCAACTGAGGCTTTTGAACTTACAAGCATGAAACCTATTTTGCTCAAAAGTCATTCCGTTTTGCTTTGCATGTGCAAAAATGGTCTCCACTTGTATCTTATTTTAAAGATGCTTAGTGTCTATGTTGTTTGCTTATTTGCTGTATTTCATGCTATCTATGGCTTATGCGTGAAATACACTCTCACATATCCTTTCCCCCTCCCTCTTCTTCATTATTGTCTTTTAGACAAATATGTACAGTGCTCGCTTCAAGATTGTTATTCATTGTCTTACCTGTATATTGAAAATCAATAAAAACAGTAAACTGAAAAAAAGATTTTTTTTTATAAGAATTGTAGAATGATTCAAGGTTGAAGATATAACTTTATTGACTCGTGACGATTATGGTACATGATTCTCCTCGGTGAAGTCTAAAGATCGTGGAGTAGAACCGCTGAAGTCACAATAAAAAAAATGAGAAAGCACTTATGGGACTTTGGCTTCGTACTATCTATACGTAGCCCGTTGTTTTGGTAACTTTATTGAAACATTTCTCCCTCTTTTTTAATACTAAGGCGGTGGTTGCTCCCCTACACATTTGCAGACAGAGCTTCCTTCCTGTTCTCAATCTCCATTCTCCGCCGCAGCCGCTGCGCGCCTAAGAAAGTGGAAGAGGTCATTTGAAATCAGGCGGCGGTTGGGGACGTCACTTGCTCCTCACCCAATTACCTCCCGCCAGCGCCACCCGAACAGCAGCTCCCGCTCCTCCCCTACTGTACACCAGTCAGGGGCGCCGGAACCGCCCTGAAGGCCATTGGCTCTGGAGTCCCAGCGAGGTGGCCGTCGCCGACGGAAAGAGTTGCGCAAGGGCGCATGCGCGGTCAGAAACCAGCACGGCAGGTAGACGAGGGTGGTGTGTAAGGCTGCGCGAGCGAAACGCAATGGTGCTGGAGAGCATCGCTCGGATCATCAAGGTGCAGCTGCCTGCCTACCTGAAGAGATTGCCTGTGCCCGAGAGTGTCGGCGGATTCGTGCGGCTCACCGGTGAGGGAACTTTGGAGAGGCAGAGGCCTGGCTTCTTAGCTTTTTGTTTTGTAATGCTTTGTTTTATTATACTTTGTTTAAAGGGAGAAGCCAATTATTGCATCTTGGTTTTGCAGCTCTCGCTCTTTGGCGTGTTTCCTGGGAAGAACTAGCTGCGCGCGCAACTGCCCTATGCCGGGTAGAGAGTTTCCCATTCAGCAGCACCCTTTAATTTCGCTTGTGGCGTTCGCTAAATCCCGCATAGCGGTAGCTGATCTGGGGGAGGACATTGCCCTGTTGTTAGCACTATGTTCTTGAGGACTGTTCAGGAAAGCCAAAACACTGAAAGTTCGGACTTAAAGTATGGCTAGTGAATTTCAGGGAAAACTTATTATCACTTCCTGCCTTGGGGTGTGATGAATGCGAAGTTTCTAGCTACCGTAGCCTGCTGTTTGGCATAAACTGTAGCAATGCTTAGGATAAATTATCACATCACTGTAATTATTATTATTTCCAATCCAGTGGATGTTAGGAATTATGTCTAAGGGGTTGAGAGTGTCTGGGGTAAAATAACTCTCCGAAAATGGAATGAAAGCAAATGGTGTGAAGGAAAAATTGGTGAAAAGACACATTCAGTCTGAAAACGGGCCAGATTGCTTCTCTGGAACCTAAAGTCCCTCCAAAATATGATCAAATTCTTTTCTGTGGGAGGAGCAGGTCTAGTTTCTACTTTGACTTTTATACACAGAAACATAGTAACTAGCATTGTTCCTTCTTTTCTTCTATGTGTTCTAGTTAGACAACACATGCATACACTTCATACTTAACAGAAATACACCCACACAAGCCTCCACAGATACACCAATGAACAAATTCATTAAGAAAAAAAAAAGTGTATGTTCAGTACTGCTTTTATATAGACTTAGTGTAAGTAGAGGAGTAGCTTAATAGCACAGCAGGCAGAGAACCTGGGGAACCGGGTTGGAATCTCACTGTGGGTTCTTCTGATCTTGGACAAGTCTCTTAATCCTACATTATCCCGGGCACAAAAACTTGGCATGTGGGCCCACTAGGGACAGAGAAAGTACTTGCATATAATGTAAACTGCTTTAGTTGTACCACAAAAAGGCAATTCATCAAATCTATGATCCCTTTGATACTGTATAACATATCAATAAATTAATGCATATGTATACACAAACTAAAACACAGGTTGAAAACAATTCATTGAGTCATATCTCCCTCATCATGCTCCATTGTGCTGGCTGTTAGTGATTCCAATGTGTTTCAATTTCATTGTAAACTTTATTGTGAAAGCTACTGACTGAATTATATAGCTTCAATTGTTGCTATGGATAGTGAGACCTAGTGACTTTTGAACATGTAGTTCGCTACTAGTTGCTGTGTGCATAGCCACCTCGTGGTGGAGAATTATGGCAATGCCTTTTACTTTAGGAAGGTCGCACCTCATGGTTAAATTGTAAAAGTCATGCTTGGAAAGCCTATTGACAGTGACATCTAATATATTATTATTACACTTGGTTTCCTTTTGTTATGCTTTCCAACCCAGATCAAACCAGGTCGAAGTCAGAGATATACACACAGGCAATACAGATATATACATAAATATGGGTTGGAAAATATATGAACCATGTTTTCTTTACATTTTACTGTTGAAATGCATTAAGGGTCTCCTTTACTAAACCGCCCTAGCTGTTCCTACACGGCAAATGTGACACAACCCATTCAAAGCAAAAAAATTTAATTGTATAAGTCTTCATACCCCTTGTTTCAGTATTTAGTGTAAACCACAATGAATGTTCATGGGAGAGATTTGCATGCACTTCCTCCACTATGTGCAAATCTCTCATGAATATACATTGTGGGTATCCTGAAAACCTGAGTGGCTGTGGTACCTCCAGGACCAAGTTTGGGAATCACTGTGTTAGTCATTAAGAAAAGTTCTATTTATATTTTCTCAAATCAAGTGATCAGGTAATCCTCCTGACAAGATTCATATTTTGCAGTGCTGCATCAGGGGTCGTCGGTTCCTGAAAAACACAAATTATTAAAATCTGACCACCGTTGATGTTTAATATTTTTCAAGGCACATACATATAACTACACTAATAGAAACAGTATTCAGTTCAATTAAGTTGCATTTAGTTTAAAGAGGAAGTCAGCTGACATGAACTACCAATAAATTATACTAACATCATGCAATCTAATTCTTTGGAGCTACATGTTTAATGTGAAAATCCATTGTTGTCCTTAAAATTAAGGTAGCATTCAAAATCCCCTCCCTCCCACCCGTGCTCAATCTTATCAGTGACATGCCATTTAAGATCTGAAATTGTATGTTTATGTTGAAGCCAATAGGTTACTAAAAAGACATCTTCTTTAGTTGTATTTATTAGAGATTTATGCTTGTTTAATCTCTAATGGCCGGTGCCTTCTTTAAATGCAACTTAATTGAACTGAACACTGTTTCTATTAGTGCTGGGACCTCTGCTTTTTAACATTTATGAATGATCTAGAGATGGGAGTAACTAGTGAGTTAATTAAATTTGCTGATGACGCAAAATTACAAGGGGACCTTACGAGAGTGGTAGACTGGGCATCTAAATGGCAGATGACGTTTAATGTGAGCAAATGCAAAGTGATGCATGTGGGAAGGAGGAACCTGAATTATAGCTACATAATGCAAGGTTCCACGTTAGGAGTCACTGACTAAGAAAAGAGATCTAGGCGTCGTTGATGATACATTGAAACCCTCTGCTCTGTGTGCTGCTGCAGCCAAGAAAGCAAATAGAATGTTAGGTATTATTAGGAAAGGAATGGAAAACAAAAATGAGGACGTTATAATGCCTTTGTATCGGTCCATGGTGTGACCGCAACTCGAATGTTGTGTTCAAGTCTGGTCGCCGAATCTAAAAAAAGATATAGGAGAATTAGAAAAGGTACAGAGAAGGGCGATGAAAATTATAAAGGGGATGGGACGAGTTCTCTATAAGGAAAGGCTGAAGCGGCTAGGGCTCTTCAGCTTGGAGAAAAGACTGCTTAGGGGAGATATATAAAATAATGAGTGGAGTGCAACTGGTAGATATGAATCGTTTTGTTTACTCTTTCCAAAAATACTAGGACTAGGGGGGCATGCGATGACTACAAAGTAGTAAATTTAAAACAAATTGGAGAAGATGTTTCTTCACTCAGTGTGTAATTAAACTCTGGAGTTTGTTGCCAGAGAATGTGGTAAAGGTGGTTAGCTTAGCGGGGGTTTAAAAAAGATTTGGATGGCGTCCTAAAAAAAAGTCCATAGAGCATTATTAAAATGACTTGGGGAAAATCCACTGCTTATTTCTGGGATAAGTAGCATAAAATGTTTTCGTACTTTTTTGGGATCTTGCCAGGTATTTGTGACCTGGATTGACCACTGTTGGAAACAGGATGCTGGGCTTGATGGACCTTTGGTCTGTCCCAGTGTGGCAATACTTACGTGCTTAAATACAGGTATGTGTAGTGCCTTGAATATTGTGATGAATAGATTTTAATAACTTTTTATTTTTCAGGACCCGTTCCCTGATGCAGCATTGTGAAACATGAGTCATATCGGACGGTTACCTTGTCGCTTGAATTGAGAGAAGTTCTATTTATATTTTCTTAATAACATTTAAGAAAGGGGTTGATTTTTTCTAGCATATCGAAAAAAAACATGGATCTGTGAGCAAAGATGGTGATGCTTGTTTCAGTGTTTTTGGCTGAGTGCACCTTCTGAAGATCTGACTACCTTATTGTAGATTGAATAGGGGATTAATTGATTTGGTTTATTTATATATCATGTACCCCTGATTTAAATTGTTTTACGACCATCATTTACATTATAATGCTGCTACTGCCATTCTTCACTATAGGGATGATAGCAGGATGATGTGCTGTTTTTTACATAACGCACATTGCTTATCATTGAGACCAAAACATCGGAACACAGTCTTCTCCCACATGCATGCAATAACCTCTTAGTGTTTCTCCACAAATACTGTGCAATGTATAATAAAGCTTTTCTTCAACAGAGACTTGCTTCTTGTCACCCTCCAATCCACACCATGCCTGTGAAATAATCTTGATTATTGTTGCACATTTTTCTCCATTCTCGGCTGGATCTGGCATAGCCACTAGGACTAGAGAGCTAGCAGCTACTTCAACTGTGAGCACTCTTTCATATACATTAAGGGCCAGATTCTGTAAATGACATCTAAAATCTAGACACGTCTGATTAACACGCTATTATATATAATGCGCCTAAAGTTACACGCGGTGTATAGAATAGTGCACAGGACTGGGGAACATGCCTACATTTATGCCACTGAAAACCTGGTGTCAAAATGTAGGCATGTTTCCCCAAATTCTATAACGTGCGTAAATTTGAGTACTTCCCTCACACACACATTTCTCCCATGGCCGCACCCCCTTTTCAGCTGGCCACATTGGAAATGACGTGTGTCTCTTTTTAGAATACACCTAAAATGTGTGTGTAAATTCCAATTAATTGGTTGTTATTGGGCTCATTACTTAATTGAGTAGCACATGTAAATTGGCCACACGCACAATTTAACACAGGCTACTCACCGTGCCTTATATAGAATCCGGCCCTAACTGCCATACTGTTTGCTCTGTGGGGTACAGAGTCCAGATACAGTCCCAAGATCTTTAGAAAAGTATGCCAAAGGTTAGGCTGGTGGAGCCTTGCTGCATGCAGTCTACTCAGTCTGTTACCTTTAGATTGTAAGCTCTCGAGCAGGGACTGTCCTTCCCCATGTTTAACTTGTACAGCGCTGCGTAACGCTAGTAGCGCTATAGAAATGCTAAGTAGTAGTAGTAGTTGTAAAAGTAATGGAGGGCTAATCACCACTGTATAAAAATTGGTAGGTAGGGCTTTCTCAAGCACATCAAAATACATTTCTGAGCCATTCACCAAACTTTTAGAGGCAGGGACCTACTGATCAGGCACTCTAAGCAAAGAGCAGCTACCCAGCACAAGAATCCTTGGGTACAGAGGCACTAAGGTGTCCTTAAGTGCCACCAAATAGCGGGTTACCCCTTCCAAAAACTGACCTACCATAAGTGGCTCTAACCCCCTGTCACTTAGCATAGCAATCCAAGTCAACTAGGTGGAAGGGATCAGATTGAGTAATGAAATTGAAGTCTAAAAGGATTTGATGTTGGGTTGTTTTATTCTAGTTCTTTTTCTAATGTTATTGGTGTGAAGAATTTTTATTTTATGTATGTAAATTTTGTAAACTATTGAGCACACTTGGATTGTGTGGTATAAAAGTTTTTTTTAATAAATAAAAATATCAGGATTTTATATTGCATCTCTTATAAAGCTATGCTTTCCATTATTAGGGGAATGTCCCTAACTTTGCATTTTAAGAATTCCTCTAGCACTTCAACACCCAAATCTGCATTCTATTTATGTGCCAAGTTTTGAAAACTTGTATGGCTTTTTCATATGCAAAAGAATAGCATAATAGGCAGATATGGAATTTTTGCCCTCTGCTTCCAACAATAAATGCTCATCAAGCCCCTCTTGCCTCCAGTGTCAAGTTTAGCTCAATTAAGGAACAAAATATAATTCCAAAGCTGAAGATATGCAAAGAAGTCCATTGCTGGCAGCACAAACTGTTCCCCAGGCTCTTGAAAAGTTCTAACCTGCCCATCCTCCTCTAGCACATCAAATAATTTCCATATCCTCAAAGCAGAAAACACATGAATAAATGTCTTTGTGGGGTCTGTACTTACAGCAAGTTTCAAAGCAAGGTATGCGCTTTTGAAATGCGGAGTGAAAAATGTGAGGTTAAAAGCATCCACAAATTTTATGCCTGTGTAGACAGTTTGGAAATTGTCTACTATATAAAAACCTGGATTAGGTACATATGTGCATTCCTTGATTTATATTCTTCTAATTAAAAATTGCACAGCCTGCCTAAATCACATTTTGAGTGATTTCAAATGCACGGTGGCCTTGACGTTGAATATCGATTATCAATAGTTAAGTTTTGTGTGTTAGATTTATTCAATGATAGCAGTAGTAGAATCCATCATCTGGTGGTTTTGAATTGATCCTTGATGTGTTGTACACATCTCGTTTTAGCCTTTAAACCTTCTTGATTTCACTGATGTAGATACTGCTTGGGAGTGACGTATATGGGTTTATTTTATGCGCACAATGCACTAATGAACATTCTCTCTTTTCTGGTTGTTTTGATGTATATGACTAACACAGCCTCTCTCCTTAAACTGGGAAGGTAAGCCTTGTCTCAGTTTTGCATGCCACATCAAGACTGGATTATTGTAATACACTCTACACTGGTCTGACTACAAAGGCTTAGCACCAGCTCCAATTGATTCAGAATACTGCATCAAGCCTGATAAAAGGTTGTAAATGATATGACTACATCACACCATTTTTGCATAAACTTCACTGGTTACCAGTACAATACAGAGCCAAATTTAAAACTCTGTTTGACCTTCAAGGCCCTTGAAGGAAATGGCCCAAAGTACTTGAAGAACAGGATCTCCCCCTACATACCTTCAAGGTCACTAAGGTCCTCCCCAAGGAGTTTCCCTAACCACACCCTCTCCGAAGGACATCACATGATGTGATAAACTCACAAGTGAGCCTTCTCCGGAGTAGCCTCCATGGTCTGTAATGCACTCCCTGAAAGGCTTCACTTAACACAAGACTATCTCTACTTCAGGAAGCAGGTGAGAGCTTGGCTCTTCAACCAGGCCTTTTAACGGAAGAAGTAAATGACACCAGCTGCGCATAATATAGCAGGACATGTTTATCCACTCCTGCCCTAGCTAAGTTAATGTTTAAAGAACTTTAGTCCCTTATTTTCTTATTCCTGCTACTTTATCTTATCTATCTATATGTTCCCTCTGCTTACACCCTGTGCTGTTTCTTCAACTGTTTTATTACATATTGTGTTGACATTGTGAGTAGTAAACTACGGGGCTCGTTTTCAAAGCACTTAGCCTTACAAAATTCCATAGATTACAATGTAACTTTGTAAGTCTAAGTGCTTTGAAAATACGCCTCTGTCATCCTTAGTATTTGAATATTTTTACTGCTGTCATTGTCTATTGCTTATGTTTGACTTATTCTTTCTGTACACTGCCTTGAGTGAATTCCTTAAAAAAGGCGGTAAATAAATCCTAATAAATTAAGAGAGTACACAGCCAAAAAACTTGCTCATATCTTACTGAAAAATCTACAGATCAAATTACAGCCAATGATGAGTATGACCCATGCCTGTGCTGAATGCTCAAACGTTAAACCGATCTACTGTGCTTCAGTTTCAGAATGGCTTCGCCTGCTTCCGTTCCTGGGTGTGCTGGCTTTGCTGGGATACCTTGCAGTTCGGCCATTCCTCCCAAAGAAAAAACAGCAGAAGGATAGCCTGATTAACCTCAAAATTCAGAAGGAGAACCCCAAAGTGGTGAATGAGATTAACATAGAGGATCTGCATCTTGCCAAAGCAGCGTACTGCAGGTGTTGGCGCTCTAAGACGGTGAGATGCTTTTTATGGATCTGATGGCGGAATTTCATGGTATTGGGAGTGTTATGTCTCTAGTGGCTAGCTGATTTTGAGGAAATATGTTTTAAAAATATACTTATAAAGATTTACAGACTTTCTCTAGGGTATAATATCTTTACTCTTTTTATCCAGAACACAAGGTAAGAATCCAGGTGTAAATTCTGTGATTGATTCCTTGCAATTTGGGGTCCTTTCAGCTAATTAGGCAGAAGTGTGAATCCCGTCCCTGCACCAATCTCACACAGCCCATGAGTGATAAATTTGAGACTAAAATTGTACCAGGGCTAAAGAATAAAATTGTCTTGTCATGGTATTGCACAGACCAAACTCATTTGGAGACACAAACACAGGCAGCGTAAAACATGGCTAATGAAATGATAAAATATGCTTGCTTGGGTGTTTCTTTTTTTTCATGAATTAATATTGATGTGTGGTTTATTAATTGTACATGGCTTGGAGTTACTGTTTGATAATTTACCGCCCTTCATGTTGGTATCAGTGCGGTTTACAATGGTACAAACCATTCCACAAGACTACTCAACAAATTAACCACCACCACCACTAAGACAATGGCCACATAACTTGCATGTTCCAGGCCATAAGCTTGACAAAAATGTGTTCTTAAGAGCCTTTTTAAAGTGGTAAATGAAATCTGTAATCTCAGTGTTGTAGGAAGATTATTCCAAAATTTAGCCAAACGATAAACTGCACCAGGTTGTCACCTCAGATCGTAAGTACTAAGGAGGAGCATAAAGGCAGTAAGATGTTAGAGGATAACCAGAAACCAAAACCTTTTGAACTATACACAGCCATTTAAATTTTTATCTCGTAACCAATTGGTAGCTAGTGTCTCTTAATAAGCAATGACAAGGCTCGTGAAATGTGACCCCATAAATCAGTCTGATGGCTGTGTTTTTTGTACCAGTAGCAGATATTTCACAGAGCTAGTGCACAGTCCATTATATAGAGCATTGTAGTCTAACCCTAGCTGTAGTAAATGCATGCACCAGGGCAGGTAAGGCTTTAAAATCCAGGAATATCCTTGTACATCTAATTCCCTAGGATGTGCTAGGATAAACTTAGTTTTATATTGTTTGCTTTCATTTGGTTATTTTGTCTTCTCTAGTTTTCAACAAGCACATTCATCTGTAGCAGTCTTTTTCTGTGCATAAATGATAATCATCATACAAAAAATTGTTTTGAAACTGAAAAAAATTAATGAACACTAAGACTACAGTTTTGCCTCCAGTTTGGAATTTTTGCCTCCCAAGAGATGCATGCAGAATTTCATCAAGTTTCTGTAACTGATTGAGGTTGGGCAGGTACATGGAGCACCATAAAACGATAGAACAGCTACCTCAAGAATTATAGAAAGAGTTGACTGTCTTCCCTATTTCATTCCTTTTGTACTTGAGTTAGTAATTTGGTTTCCAGAAACCTACACACATCTATATTTGGGTGTTACCAACACAGAATAATTTTGTTAAATTAAGCACACTTGTGGGGTCTTTTACTAAAGCTTAGCTCGAGTTATCTGCCGCAGGGCCCATTTTATTCCTGTGGGCCCTGCGGCAGATAACTCAAGCTAAACTTTAGTAAAAGACCCCTTGGTGCCCCATATTTCAAACAAGAAAAAAAAGGGGCATAGCCAAAAATCCTCAGAATCCTGACTCTTTGATGCAAAAGTTTCAACATGTTAGGGTTATCAATAGAAATCAAACAAAGTAAAACATGGAAAAGAAAATAAGATGATACCTTTTTTATTGGACATAACTTAATACATTTCTTGATTAGCTTTCGAAGGTTGCCCTTCGTCAGATCGGAAATAAGCAAATGTGCTAGCTGACAGTGTATATAAGTGAAAACATTCAAGCATTAATTACTATGACAGTCTGACAGGGTGGGAGGATGGGGGTGGGTCGGAGGTATGCATGGGGACATCAAAGCATATCATGGATATTGTAACAGGATGGGTGTGGATAGGTGAGGGGTGGGGTGATCAACAGAGACATACAGCTTTATGGTTTATAATGGGCTAGGAACATGTTAGGGGAAATCATCAATTATAAGCTTTTGGCTTATCCGAAAAATAGTTTTTGCAAAAAAAGTAGAATCCAAAGAGAAAAACCTTCATGGAATGTAGCACTAACATGTGCAATTTGTATTCTCAAAACAATTTTGAAATTATATGTAACTTGATAGATGGTCTCCAATTACTCCTGCCGGAATTCTGTGCCAAAAATGTGAAATTCTGCAAGCTTCTTTAAATAATATTTTTGTACCCACATTTCATCCATCTTACCGCTCCCCCCTCCCCATACATATACCATCCATATTTATTTTTTCCAGCAGTCTTGCCTCCCTCCATTCCTGTACATAGATACTGATCAGCTTTTTCCAGCCCCCCCACCCCCCCGAACCCTGCACTCACCGGTACAGCGTGGAAGGAGCTTCAGAGGTGTACACATCAGGAGTACCTCTTAGGGCAGGAAAGAGTCCCCACTCTTTCTTTCCTGTCCGCTGCCTCTGCTCTTGCTGGTACCACTGCACTTCTTCAAAATGGCCGCTGAGACTTCTTGCAGCAGTCTCATGAGATTGCCACTTTAAGTCTCGGTGACCATTTTGAAGAAGCAGTGGTACCAGCAACAGTGTGCCTGTTGGCTGAAGAATGTAAGGATCCAGGTTTTGTTTTTTTTTAAATCCCTGCTATCTCTTCCTGTTGTTCTCAGCCCTGATCGGAAACGTGGGATCTTGCTTGCTTTCCCCCTTCCTAATTTTAAACGTTTTATTGATGACTTAAACGTAACAGTGTCACCATTACAAAACATAAAAATATACAAGTAATCAAATATTATACAATACCTTACACATTGTCACCAAATTTTTTCCCGAAATAAATCCCTCATCCCTCTCCCCCTGCCCCCCCCCCCCCCCCCCCCCCCCCCCCGTGACATAATATATTTCAACATTTAGTTGTTTAGGTGATGATATTAACAGATTTTCATTGTATGAATACGCTCTGTACAAGCTATCAACATCAGCATTAAATGCGAGTTTGCTAAACCATCACAGAGCCAAATGTCTTTTTATTCTTTAATATATGTGCAAACCCTCCCCCCTCATAAGTACATAAGTACATAAGTAGTGCCATACTGGGAAAGACCAAAGGTCCATCTAGCCCAGCATCCTGTCACCGACAGTGGCCAATCCAGGTCAAGGGCACCTGGCACGCTCCCCAAACGTAAAAACATTCCAGACAAGTTATACCTAAAAATGCGGAATTTTTCCAAGTCCATTTAATAGCGGTCTATGGACTTGTCCTTTAGGAATCTAACCCCTTTTTAAACTCCGTCAAGCTAACCGCCCGTACCACGTTCTCCGGCAACGAATTCCAGAGTCTAATTACACGTTGGGTGAAGAAACATTTTCTCCGATTCGTTTTAAATTTACCACACTGTAGCTTCAACTCATGCCCTCTAGTCCTAGTATTTTTGGATAGCGTGAACAGTCGCTTCACATCCACCCGATCCATTCCACTCATTATTTTATACACTTCTATCATATCTCCCCTCAGCCGTCTCTTCTCCAAGCTGAAAAGCCCTAGCCTTCTCAGCCTCTCTCTTCATAGGAAAGTCGTCCCATCCCCACTATCATTTTCGTCGCCCTTCGCTGTACCTTTTCCAATTCTACTATATCTTTTTTTGAGATACGGAGACCAGTACTGAACACAATACTCCAGGTGCGGTCGCACCATGGAGCGATACAACGGCATTATAACATCCGCACACCTGGACTCCATACCCTTCCTAATAACACCCAACATTCTATTCGCTTTCCTAGCCGCAGCAGCACACTGAGCAGAAGGTTTCAGCGTATCATCGACGACGACACCCAGATCCCTTTCTTGATCCGTAACTCCTAACGCGGAACCTTGCAAGACGTAGCTATAATTCGGGTTCCTTTTACCCACATGCATCACTTTGCACTTGTCAACATTGAACTTCATCTGCCACTTGCACGCCCATTCTCCCAGTCTCGCAAGGTCCTCCTGTAATCGTTCACATTCCTCCTGCGACTTGATGACCCTGAATAATTTTGTGTCATCGGCGAATTTAATTACCTCACTAGTTATTCCCATCTCTAGGTCATTTATAAATACATTAAAAAGCAACGGACCCAGCACAGACCCCTGCGGGACCCCACTAACTACCCTCCTCCACTGAGAATACTGGCCACGCAATCCTACTCTCTGCTTCCTATCTTTCAACCAGTTCTTAATCCATAATAATACCCTACCTCCGATTCCATGACTCTGCAATTTCTTCAGGAGTCTTTCGTGCGGCACTTTGTCAAACGCCTTCTGAAAATCCAGATATACAATATCAACCGGCTCCCCATTGTCCACATGTTTGCTTACCCCCTCAAAAAAATGCATTAGATTGGTGAGGCAAGACTTCCCTTCACTAAATCCGTGCTGACTTTGTCTCATCAGTCCATGTTTTTGTATATGCTCTGCAATTTTATTCTTAATAATAGCCTCCACCATCTTGCCCGGCACCGACGTCAGACTCACCGGTCTATAATTTCCCGGATCTCCTCTGGAACCCTTCTTAAAAATCGGAGTAACATTGGCTACCCTCCAGTCTTCCGGTACTACACTCGATTTTAGGGACAGATTGCATATTTCTAACAGTAGCTCCGCAAGTTCATTTTTTAGTTCTATTAATACTCTGGGATGAATACCATCAGGTCCCGGTGATTTACTACTCTTCAGCTTGCTGAACTGACCCATTACATCCTCCAAGGTTACAGAGAATTCGTTTAGTTTCTCCGACTCCCCCGCTTCAAATATTCTTTCCGGCACCAGTGTCCCCCCCCCCAAATCCTCCTCGGTGAAGACCGAAGCAAAGAATTCATTTAATTTCTCCGCTACGGCTTTGTCCTCCTTGATCGCCCCTTTAACACCATTTTCGTCCAGCGGCCCAACCGACTCTTTGGCCGGTTTCCTGCTTTTAATGTATCTAAAAAAATTTTTACTATGTATTTTTGCTTCCAACGCTAATTTCTTCTCATTTTCCCCTTACCCTCCTCTTCCTCTCCCCCTTCCTATGAACTCTGTTCATGAGGTGGAGAACGTGTGGGGGTTTTGTTTGTTTTTCTTTTCTTTTCTTTTTTTTAAATAAGGGGACTGGCAGAGATTTGTAGGGTGAAAGAGGGGAGTGAGCCAGGACACTGTTAAGAGAGAGTGAATGAGCCAGCATGTGTGAAAGGGGTCTGACCAGCTGCATCATCAGTGGGAGTACCTCTTCTCCCCTGTAATAGCCTCACTGCAGTGTCACACATGTCCGGTATTATGACAGGAAAAGGGTTGACAACTGTTTTTAACTGAGGGCTGACAAGCTTTTGGAGGTAGGGGGAAAGAGTGAGAGTTCAAATTTGTATGAGTTTTTTGGTGGGTGTAAATAAATGATCTTTGGTTTACATCTCTTTGTTTTGTTTCAGTTCCCGGTTTGTGATGGCTCACATAATAAACACAATGAACTGACAGGAGATAATGTGGGACCACTCATTCTCAAGAAGAAAGAAGTATAGCAACCCAGCTTTTATTTTGGAGTCTAGCAACTGAATCGCACTAAATCATGCCCCTGCTGTAAAATCTAGTGTCAAGCAGTGTCCTACAGTGGGTTTTCTTCTGCCATTCAGAGAGACCATCTAGATCTGTCCTTGTCACCAGCCGGCTTGCAGGAGTTTGACTTTTTTTTTTTTGTTAGTTTAGGACTGTGTAAAAGGGGAAATACTATAGAGCATAAACACCTCCGGACTAGTAGTCTGGCCGCTCCTTTTAGGGGTTCTGGAATGCTACAGGCTGGTTATAGCTCTGTAACCAGTATAAAAAAAAAAGTGGCAAGATGATGCATTTGTGATTACAATCTGCTTGGTCCCTGCAGGAAGAGAAGGCCAATATTACCCGCTGTAGGGGGAACCCCCCTCCCCCCCTCCTGTTTGATTAAAGAATCTGTCCTAAAAGGAAATAACCTTGGAAGAGACTTTAGTCAATTATTGGGCAACGAGAGGCCTGAAAAGGGGCTCATATACTTTTACTCATACACTCACTGCATTGGAGGATTGATGGTCTTGGTCATCTTAAGAAGATTAGAACTCTAGGTCTATAAATTGTGGTAAAAACAAGGACTGAATGAGCTTTTGGTAAAATGTAACCAGTTGATAATACTGAGATAGAGCTTGTCTTATGTCAGAGTTGCTCAAATCTTTACAGTGGATCAATATTAATGGCTATTACCTGGACTTGGGAGGATATTTCCCTTCAGAGGCCCAATGGGGTGGTGTTAGTGGTAGAGCTACCAAGTTACCCAATTCAAGAGGAGAGAGAGTTTTTTTGGTTGGTCCTGGTTTTTTTTTACTTAGATCACAGCAGTTTGTCTTATGCTCCCCCTTTTTCTTTTTTGTTACATTTGTACCCCGCACTTTCCCACTCATGGCAGGCTCAATGCGGCTTACATGGGGCAATGGAGGGTTAAGTGACTTGCCCAGAGTCACAAGGGTGCCTGAAGTGGGAATCAAACTCAGTTCCTCAGTTCCCCAGGACCAAAGTCCACCACCCAGAATTGCTCAGAAGCAGCAGGTCCCATTGTTAACTTTGCTTTATTGTTTAAAAAGCACAGACTTTGATTGTTAAAGGCAGAAGCACACCAGTACTCATGTCTTATGTGCTGTCTGAAGAGAGAGCAGATCAGGTCCTGCATTCTCCCTCCCCTCCCCTGAAGTAATGGCTGATGGTTTGGAAAATGGTTCTGACCTCAGTGAGAAAGGAGGCCATGATCATAGCCAGTCCTCTGTGAACTGTTGATATTATTAAATTGGTATATGCCTGCTGATCAGAGGTTGGCAGGAAAGAAGTGGTAGGGTCAGGAGTAGAGCTGTCCAAAAATCAATCTGAATCGATTTTTCAGTTTGTTTTGGACGAATTGATTCAAATTGATTCATTTAGCAAAAAAATCAGGAGTCCCGATTCTGGATTTTACCACCTTCCTCCCTCTCATCCGCTGTCACCCAAGCCGCTGTTGCAGAAGCAGTGTCTGTATTGGCGCTCAGCTGATACAGGAACTGACATCAGGGTGGGACCGGCAGTCGAGCCAAGCAAGGAGGTTTAATAGACTGGAGTGAATGTGAGCCTGTCGAGTCCACTGTAAGCAAGTATGCCAATTTAGTTAATCTGTCCACTCCCCCCATGCAGCCGTCATTGCCATACGCTCAAAACAAGTAAACCTATGAGCTGCTACTTTCACATTGTTGGTCCACCACACTCCACTCTGCATCTGTAAGTATAAAGCTGTTTCACATACACAAGTAGATTCTGTTTTTTTAACATGTTTCACAAATTATTGTAGCTGGTAGAAAGGGAAACAGCAATTATAAACTCTGTAGTTTGTGCCCATTTTTATACATAGTGATTGGGGGGGGGGGGGATTTGGATTATTTGTACCAAAATAATGTCAAGTAACTCTTTGCATAACTGACTGCCAGATCTCATTGCTTGTTTACTTTTTCTGCCATGCAAAAATGACATTGGTGTAACATGATTTACACTAAATGTGAAAATGGTGTTTGCTGAATTATCAAGTTTTTGTGACAAACCAAAGATTATAGAGCAAAACAACTGATTTGCTGAATTTCCAGCAAAGAATTGGACATTGGGGGCTTAAATAAGGGTAAGGGGCAGTGTTCCCTCTAAGCTGAGCTTGTGCTCATATAAACCCAGAATATTGCTCACTTCCCATCAATTTTCGCTCACTGAACCCCGCCCTCATTGCTGACCCTGGGAAGGGACTGGTTACCTCTCGGGACAACTCTCTACAGTGGAACTTCCGCCCCACCTGAACCTGTGCTGTGATCCTGGGGATGGAGGAGAGCTTGGTGCTGAGCTCTGGCTATGTCCTTCCAGCTGCTTCCGCTCCCTGTCCAAGTACTATGGAGGTCAGAAGGGGCCCTAGGATGTATTTTAACCCCCTGCTCCCCGCATTAAAGAGTGCTGTGAAAGGAGCAGGGTGGGTATAGCATTTGCAGTCCAGCCTTGCAGGGATCCCCTGTTTCACTCACCCAGATCACGGTGTAGAGCTAGCAGTGCTAAAGCTGTTCAAAGAGACACAGTCCTATAGTAATGGTGGTGTAATGATGGGAGCACAGTGTTGCTTATTGAATCACTTTTGCCTTCCCTTTCTTTTGTCAAGCTTGCTGTAGCTGAAACACTGTTTCTCAGGTCAAAAGCAGAGCCGTTTGAAAACAAGAATTTAAAAATGTAATGATGCGGATGGTTGGGTTGGGGGGGGGGGGGGTTATTTTTATATTTAAAATTAAAAACTTAAGTATTTATCTTAATGAAATGCTGAGAGGCTAGAGAATGCACGTGTTCTATCAGAGGACTAGAAAAAAAGAACATAACACCTTTTGCATGCAGTGAAAATCTTTGTCAAGGGACATCTGACCTGCTCTGCTCATAAATCGGTTATCATAGATCAGAGGTTAATGTTGATACTTATGAAGAAAAAAAAATTCAGAAAATAAACTGAATATTCATTGAAATTATGATTTGAAATAAAAAAATTTTAAATAACAGGGCCCTGTTTACTAAGGTGTGCTAAAAATTATGTGCTAACCGTGTAGACAGTCGTAGGAATATTATGGTCCTTTAAGTGGCTAGTGCAAGATCATGCTTACGCTTAGCGTGTGCTAAAAACGCTAGCATGCCTCTAATGTGGCTTAGTAAATTGGGCCCTGAATTTGCTGTTTAAATCACTTGCTGTTGAGCTATTTTTGGTGCTTGTTCAAAAAAACATTTTGCATGCAGGAGGTTGCTCCTTAGAGGGCACACTGGTAAGGAGTATAAAAGATCATGTATTTTGATATACTGCCTTTTTGTGGTACAGGCAAAGTGGTTTACATATAACCAACTTCAGTCTTTTGCATAAGCTTATATAACAATGTTGGAAGGATGGTGGCCGCCCACACACCACTTGCAAGCAGCTGAATATTTTTTCATCCAGCTTGGTGGAACGCATCTCAGGAGTATCGTTGCCTATTGCAGCCTTGTTTGCTTATTTGCCTTAATTCATTTGCTTTGTGTTGTTTCAAGTGAAGGTCATGGCAAACGATTTTGTTTACTAATATCTAGGAATTCCAGAGTCTTGGGGAATTTCACATAGAGTTCTGCGAGTCTGTGGTTAGTCTTCTTGACTCAAACACAAGATCACAAATGCAGTCATTGTTTGTGACCTTGTGAGCAGTGTGTGGCCAGACACTATCCTTCTACGGCTCTGTTGTACCAGTTGTAACAGCCTTTTTCACAATCTTATTTAAGCTCTTCCAATGTCCAGCAGTAAGTCATTTTGCACTGTAACCGTTTGTAGTTTATTTCTAAAGCTTGATACTTCTATCTGCAGTAAACACCATTTTCACAATTAGTGTAAGCAATGCCATTACACTGTCATTTTTACACAGCAGAAAAAGTAAGCGAGCAGCAAGTTCTGTGGTCAGTTATGCAAAATGTTGCTCAACATTTATTTGTTGACCCAAAGTTTGCATATATTATGCTGTTAATTTGTACCAAAGTTACATGACAAAATCTAGGGATTCCCCAAACACTCTGTACTTTACACTTATTTAACAGTATGTAAATGCATACATGCACTAGCCATGAAGTAGATAGTGAAGCCCAACATATATGGGTCCTTTGTGTTCAAAAATCATGTGGCCTGCTGTAGAGTGAAAAGAACATGTGTACATTACCAATCAGGTATCCTCTTGAAAACTTAGTTTTAGATGGTAAAATTGAGTATTGCAGGTAACAAAAAATGAATATAAACTTTTTAACACAGAAGATGTGTGTTTTTACTTTAGCTAGCAGTGTTTTACATGCTTTCTAAATTAACTGTCTTTGTCTCTAAATATAGAACAGAAAAAGGTTCCATTCATAGTGTAATAGATTTCTGTAATAAAACTTAATTTTATTTACATCACATGGCAACCTGTTTTTCTGTTAAAGTAAGGCAGCTGAAAACGTAAATGGTTCAGCAACTAAATTACATTAAACGTAGTAGAAGAGAGACCTAGTGGGAAACAATGCTATCAAATTACATTATCTTGATGATTTGGCATACACTTTTTAAACATTCAGGGGGGGAAGTTATCAAGCTGCATTTGGGCCTTAAGTTGCATTATTTTCCCCCTTAATGCAACTTAAGTGTCTTAACTCATGTAAACCGCAGTAAGCATCATTCTAGGGAAAGGGAATGGGACTTGATATACCACCTTTCTGTGATTTTTTGTAACCACATTCAAAGTGGTTTACATAGTATATACAGGTACTTACTTGTAGCTGGGGCAGTGGAGGTTAAGTGACTTGCCCAGAGTCACAAGGAGCTACAGTGGGAATCGAACCCAGTTCTCCAGGTTCAAAATCCACTGTACTGACCGCTAGGCTACTCCACTCCATTCTAGGCTGCTCCGATCCATCTCAGTGTGCTGGAACAACTGGGGAATCCCTTAGATGTTGATGTGGTCAGGTTCACTCAGGCGCTAAGAGGAATTCTGGCAAATACTCCATGGTGAGCGAAGGGCTGCGTGCCAGACACGAGTCCCAAGATGGTGGCTGAGTAGGCAGCTGCGCCACTGGTAACAATGCAGACAGGTGGGTAGAGAGCTGACCAAACATCTCATGATAGTCCTGGATGATAGGCTATCCAAGCTTCAAACCTCAGTCAATGACATCTGTGAGACCTTGGAGAGACAGGGATTGCATCTGCAGAGAATGGAGGAGCACATCTCAAGCCAAGAAAGACCACGTGGTCTTGGTAGAAACACGCCTTGCAGAACTGGAATCCCGATGTCGCACGCTCCTGCAACTGCAGAGAACGGAGGAGCACATATCAAGCCAAGAAAGACCACATGGTCTTGGTGGAAACACGCCTTGCAGAACTGGAATCCTGATGTCACACGCTCCTGCAACGAGTGGTGGACAAGGAAAATCAGGGAAGGAGGATCAATATCTGAATCAGCCTCCCTGAATCAATAAAGGATAGAGAGTTATGGGGCTTTCTGGGAAAATGGCTTCCTTACAAACAAGGGCTCCTACCTCCTGACCATTCCTTAACAGTGAAGCACATTCACTGGCTGGGAACCCTGAAGGATGGGGAATCATGTCCCCCGCCTGGTCCATAAGTCCTAACTTGGAACCTTGCATGACGTAGCTATAATTCGGGTTCTTTTTTCCCACATGCATCATGTTATGATAATCAGGTGTTCAACATTCATAAGTACATAAGTAGTGCCATACTGGGAAAGACCAAAGGTCCATCTAGCCCAGCATCCTGTCACCGACAGTGGCCAATCCAGGTCAAGGGCACCTGGCACGCTCCCCAAACGTAAAAACATTCCAGACAAGTTATACCTAAAAATGCGGAATTTTTCCAAGTCCATTTAATAGCGGTCTATGGACTTGTCCTTTAGGAATCTATCTAACCCCTTTTTAAACTCCGTCAAGCTAACCGCCCGTACCACGTTCTCCGGCAACGAATTCCAGAGTCTAATTACACGTTGGGTGAAGAAAAATTTTCTCCGCTTCGTTTTAAATTTACCACACTGTAGCTTCAACTCATGCCCTCTAGTCCTAGTATTTTTGGATAGCGTGAACAGTCGCTTCACATCCACCCGATCCATTCCACTCATTATTTTATACACTTCTATCATATCTCCCCTCAGCCGTCTCTTCTCCAAGCTGAAAAGCCCTAGCCTTCTCAGCCTCTCTTCATAGGAAAGTCGTCCCATCCCCACTATCATTTTCGTCGCCCTTCGCTGTACCTTTTCCAATTCTACTATATCTTTTTTGAGATACGGAGACCAGTACTGAACACAATACTCCAGGTGCGGTCGCACCATGGAGCGATACAACGGCATTATAACATCCGCACACCTGGACTCCATACCCTTCCTAATAACACCCAACATTCTATTCGCTTTCCTAGCCGCAGCAGCACACTGAGCAGAAGGTTTCAGCGTATCATCGACGACGACACCCAGATCCCTTTCTTGATCCGTAACTCCTAACGCAGAACCTTGCAAGACGTAGCTATAATTCGGGTTCCTCTTACCCACATGCATCACTTTGCACTTGTCAACATTGAACTTCATCTGCCACTTGCACGCCCAATCTCCCAGTCTCGCAAGGTCCTCCTGTAATCGTTCACATTCCTCCTGCGACTTGACGACCCTGAATAATTTTGTGTCATCGGCGAATTTAATTACCTCACTAGTTATTCCCATCTCTAGGTCATTTATAAATACATTAAAAAGCAACGGACCCAGCACAGACCCCTGCGGGACCCCACTAACTACCCTCCTCCACTGAGAATACTGGCCACGCAATCCTACTCTCTGCTTCCTATCTTTCAACCAGTTCTTAATCCATAATAATACCCTACCTCCGATTCCATGACTCTGCAATTTCTTCAGGAGTCTTTCGTGCGGCACTTTGTCAAACGCCTTCTGAAAATCCAGATATACAATATCAACCGGCTCCCCATTGTCCACATGTTTGCTTACCCCCTCAAAAAATGCATTAGATTGGTGAGGCAAGACTTCCCTTCACTAAATCCGTGCTGACTTTGTCTCATCAGTCCATGTTTTTGTATATGCTCTGCAATTTTATTCTTAATAATAGCCTCCACCATCTTGCCCGGCACCGACGTCAGACTCACCGGTCTATAATTTCCCGGATCTCCTCTGGAACCCTTCTTAAAAATCGGAGTAACATTGGCTACCCTCCAGTCTTCCGGTACTACACTCGATTTTAGGGACAGATTGCATATTTCTAACAGTAGCTCCGCAAGTTCATTTTTTAGTTCTATTAATACTCTGGGATGAATACCATCAGGTCCCGGTGATTTACTACTCTTCAGCTTGCTGAACTGACCCATTACATCCTCCAAGGTTACAGAGAATTTGTTTAGTTTCTCCGACTCCCCCGCTTCAAATATTCTTTCCGGCACCGGTGTCCCCCCCAAATCCTCCTCGGTGAAGACCGAAGCAAAGAATTCATTTAATTTCTCCGCTACGGCTTTGTCCTCCTTGATCGCCCCTTTAACACCATTTTCGTCCAGCGGCCCAACCGACTCTTTGGCCGGTTTCCTGCTTTTAATGTATCTAAAAAAATTTTTACTATGTATTTTTGCTTCCAACGCTAATTTCTTCTCAAAGTCCTTTTTTGCCCTCCTTATCTCCGCTTTGCATTTGGCTTGGCATTCCTTATGATCTATCCTGTTACTTTCAGTTGGTTCTCTTCTCCACTTTCTGAAGGATTGTTTTTTGGCTCTAATGATTTCCTTTATCTTACTGTTTAGCCACGCCGGCTGACGTTTAGTCTTTTTTCCCTTTTTTCTAATACGTGGAATATATTTGTCCTGAACCTCCAGGATGGTGTTTTTAAACAGCATCCACGCCTGATGCAAGTTTTTTACTCTGCAAGCTGCTCCTTTCAGTCTTTTTTTCACCATTTTTCTCATTTTGTCGTAATCACCTTTTCTATAGTTAAACGCTAGCGTACTTGATTTCCTAGTTTCACTTCCTTCAATGCCAATATCAAAACCGATCATATTATGATCACTGTTATCAAGCGGCCCTCGTATCGTTACCCCCTGCACTAGATCATGAGCACCACTAAGGACTAAGTCTAGTATTTTTCCTTCTCTTGTCGGCTCCTGAACT
This sequence comes from Microcaecilia unicolor, assembly GCF_901765095.1. Lineage (NCBI taxonomy): Eukaryota > Metazoa > Chordata > Amphibia > Gymnophiona > Siphonopidae > Microcaecilia > Microcaecilia unicolor. The sequence goes on from NC_044032.1 coordinate 425,299,815, forward strand.
AGCTGTTCCATGAAGCTGTCCTTGATTTCATCAAGAAATCTTATGTCCCTTGCGTGTACAGATGTTACATTAACCCAGTCTATATGCGGGTAATTGAAATCCCCCATTATTATTGTGTTGCCCAGTTTGTTTGCGTCCCTGATTTCCTTTAACATTTCCGCATCCGTCTGTTCGTCCTGGCCAGGCGGACGGTAGTACACTCCTATCACTATCCTTTTCCCCTTTGCACATGGAATTTCAATCCACAGTGATTCCAAGGAGTGTTTTGTTTCCTGCAGAATTTTCAATCTATTTGATTCAAGGCTCTCGTTAATATACAATGCTACCCCTCCACCAATCCGATTCACCCTATCACTACGATATAATTTGTACCCCGGTATGACAGTGTCCCACTGGTTATCCTCCTTCCACCAGGTCTCAGAGATGCCTATTATATCTAATTTTTCATTTAGTGCAATATATTCCAACTCCCCCATCTTATTTCTTAGGCTCCTGGCATTCGCATATAGACATTTCAAACTATGTTTGTTGTTCCTAAGTACATCATGCTTAGTACTCGACAGTATTAATTGGCAATCTTTTGTCTGATTTTTATTGTTATTTAAAGATACCCGATCTACTACAATCTCTTTTGCAACCTCACTATCAGGATACTCTATCTTCCCTGTTTTGGTGATATCTTTGAAAGATACCTTATCCCGAACCATGCTCTTTTGAGCGACTGTCGGCCTTCCCCCCATTTCTAGTTTAAAAGCTGCTCTATCTCCTTCTTAAACGCCGATGCCAGCAGCCTGGTCCCACTCTGGTTAAGATGGAGCCCATCCTTTCGGAATAGGCTCCCCCTTCCCCAGAATGTTGCCCAGTTCCTAACAAATCTAAAGCCCTCCTCCCTGCACCATCGTCTCATCCACGCATTGAGACTCTGGAGCTCTGCCTGTCTCTTGGGCCCTGCGCGTGGCACAGGTAGCATTTCAGAAAATGCTACCCTGGAGGATCTGGATTTCAGCTTTCTACCTAAGAGCCTAAATTTTGCTTCCAGAACCTCTCTCCCACATTTCAGAGTGTCTTTATTTATTTATTTATTTACTTATTTATTTATATAATTGCTATCCCATATTAAACATGAATTGGGTTGAAACCTGGGAGCATTTAAAATCTTTTTTTTTTTTTTCCCCCTATGGCTACATCAAAAGAAATTCAAGATGACATAAGCCAAAGTGGGTGGAGCCAAGGCAGAGTAGGCATGGCTGGGGCATGTACTAAAATCTCCCTCTCAAAAATCAGGACCCCTTGGCAGCTCTGAGATGGTGGTGCTGCTGCTATGGGTGACACATCTGTCATGTGTACAGCTGTAGGTTTCCTGGTGTTGCCATACTTCTTGACTGACTTTTAATTCAGGAAATAACCTATCTTGCCTGTTTCAGGTACCTCAAACATGAAGCTGGGATCATTTCTCCTCTTTGCCAAATCCTGAATGAACTTCACAAAGACAGTGAAGGGAGGAAACTCTCTTGGTGGTTCTCTTTATACTTTGTGCCTATTGATAACCATTTTTCTCTTATGGCATACAGCAGCTTTGATATGATCTCATTTATGCCCCAAGCAGTATCCAAGTGGTATAGGTCTGCTTCCAGTTCCTAATCTAATCCCTGTAATTATTATCTTAATTCATGACCTTCGGGGAAACCCCATATTCTCTTCATCAATGCCTGTTGGATAGCTTCTGGGCTGCAGTGGCGTTCCTAGGGGGGCAGACACCCGGGGCGGTGCCCCCCGATGCAGCGCGGACCCCCCACCGGCGAAATACTCCCCCCCCCACGCGAAAGAGCCCCCCGGGTGCATGCCGCTGGGGGGGGGGGTGCCGCAGCGCGCGCCTGCTGCGAGTTTACTAACTTTGCTCGTTCGCTGCAGCTCCCTCTGCCCCGGAACAGGAAGTAACCTGTTCCGGGGCAGAGGGAGCTGCAGCGAACGAGAGAAGTTAGCGAACTCTCGCAGCAGGCGTGCGCCGCGGCACCCCCCAGCGGCGTGCACCCGGGGCGGACCGCCCCCACTGCCCCCCCCCCTTGGTACACCATTGCTGGGCTGCCATAGTGCTTGCTGGTCTCCCACATTTCTTTGAATCCTCTAGAGGGGTCGTGCAAATATGCATCTCGTAATCCCTGCACGTGCTTGGCTGACTCTGTTCCCAGCCATTTTATTATCAAGTTCATTTCTTGGTTGGGGGGGTGGGTTTTATAATTGCCATGGCCTTCTTATAGTTAGATTTCCATCTTCTATACTTTTCAGGGCAGTCATTGTACTGGGTAAGTCCCATATTCAAGGAGGCAGGGTGCATTGATAAGAATATTTAGTACAAGTATTATTTGTATTCAATTGCATTGTCTGTTTATAGATAGCACTGTGTAGGAGGGTTGCTATCCCTATAGATTGCAGTACCCTATGACTGACTGTGAGCTCTCCCTATTGGCTTTTAGTTTTGAGCTAGGGCCAGCCCTCCCTCTCTGCCCTGGGGGCTGTGTGACAGCTAGAACAGCTGCTGATCACCAAAGTACGCTAGCAAGACTGGGACTCTGTCACACAGCCCCCAGGGCAGAGAGGGAGGGCTGGCCCTAGCTCAAAACTAAAAGCCAATAGGGAGAGCTCACAGTCAGTCAGTCATAGGGTACTGCAATCTATAGGGATAGCAACCCTCCTACACAGTGCTATCTATAAACAGACAATGCAATTGAATACAAATAATACTTGTACTAAATATTCTTATCAATGCACCCTGCCTCCTTGAATATGGGACTTACCCAGTACAATGACTGCCCTGAAAAGTATAGAAGATGGAAATCTAACTATAAGAATGCCATGGCAATTATAAAACCCACCCCCCAACCAAGAAATGAACTTGATAATAAAATGGCTGACCCCTCCTGAATCTACTATGATTACATCAAAATTATTCACCATTTTCCCAGGTCATTTTCCTACATTTATTCACACTTTTTCCTTTTAAGTATTACAGCTTTTCCACTCAGCTGGCCTGAGGTTCTGGCCACCATCTTGCCTCTAGATACAGACACTATTTACATAAGGCAAAAATGATTCCAAGCAACTCAACTGTAAGTTGATTTTGTTTGCTACAATTGCTACATTAAAGAAGAGTTGGATTAAGAATTGTCTGCTGGTAAAGCTTTTGCTTGGGCATTGGTTTGCTGGCTGTTGCAGCTTTGTGATGTCACTTAGCCTAGAACAGCACAGTGAAGAATTTTGTGCCTGCTTTATAGTGAAGAATTTTGGAATTATCCAGTGGATTCTTCTGATAAAGATTAGAGTGGATATTCTCGAATTATCACGTGTGGATATCTGAGTATATTCCAAAAGTGCATTGCTTTAAAGCTTCTAATGTGTTACCTTACTGAAAATTTGATGCAGTGAATACTTCAGGAAAAGTGCAAGGTGCAGAATATTACAAGCATTACACTGCCTCAGAGGTGCTTTACCATAAGAAAGTAATAATTTGTAGGACTGGTGCTGGTCATCTTTACAAACAGAAGCAGACAGCTTGGAGCCACAGCTCCCTTCAGTTCAGAGGACAGTGCAAACCTGTGTAATTAGCTGAAACAAAGCTGTACACCCTGCCCCCATCTTTGCTCTTGCAAGAAAAAGTATCTATTTGAGCTCATTTCCCCCCCCCCCCCCCCCCCCCACTACTACCTGCAAGATATTAAAACATCAAAACAAAAACAAAAAAAAACAAACTTACCCTCTGAGGATTTCCTAGCTAAGGGTGCTGTGTTCAACAGGAGAACAGAGCTGCCTGCAAACCAGGGGCGTATCTGCGTGGGGCCTGGGCCCCCGCAGATTTTGCCCCGGACCCCCTACCGCCGTTAACCCTCCCTCCCTCCCTCGCCTATCGCCGTCACCTACCCTGAGGTCCGCTTCCTCCGGCTTTTTAAAATATTGGTTCAGCTGGCGGGGGACCCCAACCCCCCCCCCCCCCCCGCCAGCCCAGCCGCGATCTTTAACTTTTTCATCCTCATCGTGCAGCGCGCTGTGAAAGCTGCATGCATCTTTAGTTCCAGTTGGATGGAGTCTGACGTCAACGTGCTGCGACGTCAGACTCCATCCAACTGGATCTAAAGATGCATGCAGCTTTCACAGCGCGCTGCACGACGAGGATGAAAAAGTTAAAGATTGCGGCTGGGCTGGCGGGGGGTTGGGGTCCCCCGCCAGCTGAACCAATATTTTAAAAAGCCGGAGGAAGCGGACCTCGGGGTAGGTGACGGCGGTAGGCGGGGGAGGGAGGGAGTGTTAACGGCGGTAGGGGGGGTTTGACGGCGGTAGGGGGGGCTGACGGCGGTAGGGGGGGGCTATAATGTGCCCCCTCACTCTAGCCCCTGACCCCCCTACCACCGAACCTCAGATACGCCCCTGCTGCAAACTCCCTCCACCCCAAACTGCTCTTCCTACAAGGCAACATTTTGGCACACACTGGTGAGTAATATGTGTAATCCATGTTGTAAATAATGAGCACAGGTCATGCACCATGGAACAGGGCCAAGGGGCAAAAACTGATAAGCATGTGCACCAGAAACTCATGTTCCTTGACATCAACAGCAGATGAATCCATTAACTGATGGGTTGTATCAGCCTACCAGCAGGTGGAGATAGAGAAAACTGAAAGCACATGGTGTTCCAGGACGCCCAACTCCCTCTGCCTTCAGTATATCTCTATCTCCCAGCAGCAGGGCCGTGCCAACATGGTAAGCGCCCCAGGGGGGCGCCTGCCTTCAAGGGCGTTGAGCTGTATTTAAAAAAAAAACCTTACTCCTCCGCTCCATCCCCGATTCCCCGGCGCTTTAAATTTACCTCGCTCCGCTTCCGACGTCTGCGCAGCATCAGTGAAAGCGCTGCCTGTCTGACGTCTCTTCAGCAGCCTTCCCTTCACTCAAGGAAATGACGTCAGAAGAAGGCGGGACACAGAGGGAACGAACGAGCGAAGGAAAGTGTGGTGGAGAGATGTCAGACAGGCAGCGCTTTCACTGACACTGCACAGACGTCGGAGGCGGAGAGAGGTAAATTTAAAGCGCCGGGGAATCGGGGATGGAGCGGAGGAGGCTCAGTCCAAACTCAGCCATTTCCTCCATCGCGCCCCAGACGGCAGCTAGGGGGAGCAGCGCTAGGCTCTTTGGCACCGCCCAGCTCTTCACGTGCCTTGGAGCCAGGCAGTTCTGGGTGGGGGCGCGCACCAACTGATAGTCTGCAGGGGGGTGCCAGAGACCCTAGGCACGGCCCTGCCCAGCAGGGGTGGACGTCGCTTCTCAGCTCCTGGATTTCTGCCTGGGGTGGCCTCCTGTGCTTTGCCAGTAGAGCAGGGGGTGTTGTGGCTGGTGGTGCCCACTTTAAAGGCATATGTAGTTTTCCCTGTCCCTGCCTTACCCCATTCCCTCTCCTCCCGGAGTTCCTCTGTGGCTGCCTGTCTCTCTTTCCTCACAGTAAAAAAAAAAAAACCCAGAGAGGAGCTTTCTCTTAAGCTCCTGGTTCGGTGCAGCTTGACCGCAGCTCGTTTGACTCGGTCTCCTGAGGTGAAAGTGGTGCCCAGCTCCTCTGGGGAGGTTCCTGCTGACAGCTCTCTGTGCAGGGTAAGTTTTGGCGCGAAGGCGCCATTTTGTTTTCTGTATTTGATGGCTGCTGAAGGGGTTAAGCGCTGCTCCCACTGGGAAACGCAGATCAGCAGCGGGGCTTTGCAGCACATGCTGCCTAGATGCTAATGCTGGCACGAGCATGGCAGGCGGTGATTCTTCCCGCCCGACGTAGTTGGCAGCAGCCACCATCTTGGAGGTGCCGCGTGACTCGACCCTCGCGGTTGCGGAAGGGTCTGAGTGCAGGGGGACGCCTCATTTCGAGGTTTCTAGAGGAGCTTTTACCTCTGCTTCCCGCAATGTGGGGGCGGATGTACAGGGTGAGTTTTTCTCCCCTGAATTTGTGCTGCTGATGCATAAGGCTTTTTATGTTAAAAAGAGCACTGCCTGAGGCTCCTGACAATTTCTGTTGGTCTGGGTTGCCTCCGGTTCTTGATAGCCCAGCGTCTGCTGGAGACTTTATTTCTTCCTCGAGCTTTTGCCTGACGCTAAGCGTAGACAAGTGAATACCCCGTCTGAGAGGGACTCTTCACTCTGTTCTCCCCCGTGGTCTAATTTTGGGGAGTCTGAGGGGTCTGGTAGGCCCTCATGGACTGATGATCCAGATGAGGGTGGCTGCTTGCCACAGGAGTTGGATGACCCTAAAGCGGTTCGGATTTTCCACCGCGACGAGCTACCAGCTCTCATTTCTGATGCCTTACAGGCTATTTGTATTAAAGATCCTGATGAGGGTGCTGCCTCTTCTATTAATCCTAGGATGGCTAGCACTAAGAAGCCTTCTTGGGCTTTTCCCGTGCATGCTTCCATCCAAGAGCTTATTTCTGCTCAATGGTCTGACCCTGAGGGTCCCTTGAAGGTGGCCAGGGCTATGTGTCACCTTTACCCCCTGAGGGAAAGTCAGTTGACCCTCTTTGGGATGCCTAAAGTAGATGCTTTAGTCACGACTGTTACTAAAAAGACTACTCTACCGGTGGAGGGAGGGGTCGCTTTGAAAGATATGCAGGACTGGCGGCTGGAATACACGCTGAATCGGTCCTTTGATATCTCAGGCCTTTCCTTACGGGCGGATATTTGCAGTTCCCATGTAGCCCGAGCCTGCCTTTCCTGGTTGCAGCAGGCGGTTGAGCAGCTCGCCGATGGAGCGGGTTCCCTTGCTGAGGTCGGCCCGTGTATGGAGTCTGCCCTGTCTTTTTTGGCTGATGCCCTTTATGATCTGGTCAGAGCTTCGGCTAAGCAGATGTCTGTGGCGGTTGCTGCCTGCCGCCTTCTTTGGCTCTGGCATTGGGCGGCTGACATGGCCTCTAAACAAAGGCTGGTGAGGTTACCCTTTCAGGGCCTTCTTTCTTGGGGGGAGGATTTGGAGAAGATTGTTAAGGACCTAGGGGACTCTAAGTCCCAACGGTTGCCTGAGGATAGGCCGAGGCCTTCTTCCAAAAGTCCTTCTTTTCCCTCCTCTTCCAGGCCATGTTTTCACGAAGCTCACAGGTATCGCCCGGGGCGCTCTGCAGGGTTTGGTCAACGTACCCATTTCCAGCAGAGGAACTCCTTTCGTTCGGACAAACGCGCGTCGTCCAGGCAACAGCCAGGAGTTCAGGGGCGTCCTCCACAATGATGGGGCACTGGTCCACTCGTTGGTTCCCGCAGTAGGGGGGTCATCTCTCCCTCTTTTTCGAGGAGTGGTCCAAGATTGCTTTGGATCAGTGGGTCCTAGACCTGATCAGAGAAGGTTACCGGCTAGAATTTGCCGCCCCAGTAGGAGACGCGTTTTTGGAGTCCCGATGCGGTACTGCCCTCAAGCGGGTAGCAGTATACAAGACCTTGCAGGTGTTGCTGAAGCTCGGAGTGGTGGTTCCGGTTCCTCCCGCAGAACGCGGCTGATCTATTTTGTGGTGCCTCGAAAAGGCGAGTCGTTCAGACCTATCCTCGACGTACACAGAGTCAACGAGGTCTTAGGAGTGCGACACTTCCGCATGGAAACCCTGCTCTCCGTCATTGTGGTGGTACAGCCAGGAGAGTTTCTCACGTCTCTGGACCTCAAGGTAGCGTACTTGCATATTCCCATCTGGCCGCCGCATCAGCGGTTTCTCCAGTTTGCGGCATTGAGCCAACATTTCCAGTTTCACGCCTTGCCTTTCGGACTGGCGACTTCCCCTCGGAATTTTTTCAAGGTCATGGTGGTAGTGGCTGCCTTTCTCAGGCGAGAGGGTATCACAGTTCACCCTTATCTCGACGACTGGCTCATCAGAGCGGATTCGGCAGACGAGAGTTGACTTGCCACAGCCAGAGTTGTTACAGTTCTTCAGACTCTGGGCTGGGTAGTCAATATGCCCAAAAGTCACCTAACCCCCTCTCAGTCTCTCGAGTATTTGGGGGTCCAGTTCGACACGGCTTCAGGGTTCATTTTTCTTCCCGACTGCAGGCGGCTCAAGCTTCAGAATCAGGTTCGCCTGCTCCTGCGGATGCCTCGCCCTCGAGCTTGGGACTTTGTTCAGCTCCTGGGATCGATGACAGCCACCATAGATGTGGTTCCCTAGGCGAGAGCTCACATGAGACTGCTGCAGCTTTCTCTGCTTCTGCAATGGTCTCCGATTTCCCAGGAATACCAACGCAGACTAAGATGGGCTCCTGCGGCCCAGCGCAGTATGGATTGGTGGCTTTCCGACAGCAGGCTGCGGTAGGGGATGCCACTGGCTCTTCCTTTTTGGTGTCTGGTGATAATGGATGCCAGCCTTTCAGGCTGGGGAGCTCATTGCTGGGGACGCTATACTCAGGGTCTGTGGTCCACCGCGGATGCGGGATGGTCCATCAATCGCTTGGAACTGAGAGCGATATTTCAGGCTCTTTTGGCCTTCCACAGGACGCTGAAGGGTCTTCCTGTCCGAGTTCTTTCGGACAACACGACAGCAGTGGCCTACATCAATCGCCAGGGCGGCACTCGGTGCAGGGCCCTGGCTGCGTAGGTGTCTCAGATCTATGACTGGGCCGAGCGCCACCTAGAGCTGCTGTCTGCGGCTCACATAGCCGGTCAGAGCAACGTGCAAGCCGACTTCCTCAGCAGACATCAAATCGACCCGGCGGAATGGGAACTGGCAGACAAAGTTTTTCTTCAGATTTGTGCCAAATGGGGGACTCCAGGCTTGGATCTCATGGCGTCAAGCGTAAATGCCAAAGTCCCTCACTTTTTCAGCAGAAGGTGAGATCCTCGCTCGGCAGGGTTGGATGCTCTGGCTCAACCTTGGCCCCGAGCGGGCCTCCTGTATGTGTTCCCTCCTGGGCTCTTGATAGGGCAAGTTCTAATTCGGATTCATCTGCACCGAGGATTGGTGATTCTCATCGCCCCGGATTGGCCAAGGCGTCGGTGGTACGTGGATCTCCGGCAGATGCTAGTGGACGCACCTCTTCCTTTGCCTCGGGTTCCGAACCTGTTAATTCAGGGTCCGGTGACTATTGAAGATCCTTGCTGCTTTGGTCTTACAGCCTGGCTCTTGAGAGGGCACAATTGAGGGACAAGGGCTATTCTAATAATGTTATTGCCACGTTCTTGCAGGCTAGCACGCAGTCTACCTCTGCGACTTATGCTCAGATCTGGCGTACTTTTGAGGCGTGGTGTACGCCAAAGTCTATCTTGCCGACTCTGGCGACAGTCTCGCTCTTGCTGGACTTTTTGGAGGACGGGTTACAAAAGGGCCTGGCCTACAATAGGTAGGCCCTTCGAGTGGCAGCGTTGGCTTGCTTCCGGGGGAAAGTCTCTGGATTGTCCCTTGCTGCTCATCTGGATATCCGTTTTCTCAGAGGGGCGCTTCGTCTCTGTCCTCCTTTGCGGTTGCCTTGTCTGGCTTGGAACCTGGGGCTCGTGTTGAAGACGTTCCAGCGATCTCCATTTGAGCCTCTTAAACGGGCTTCTGACAAGGATGTGACTCTCAAGACAGTTTTCTTAGTGGCAATGATGTTGGCAAGAAGAGTGTCTGAGCTTCAGGCTTTTTCCTGTTGGGATCCTTTTCTGCAGCTCTCAAAATCTGAGGTAACTGTACGGTGCCTTCTTTTCTGCCTAAGGTGGTTTCAGCTTTTCACCTCAACCAGCCCATCTTTCTTCCTTCCTTCTCTAAGGAGGAGTTTCCGGACTCCTTTGGGCAATTGCGCCTTTTGGATGTCCGCAGGGCTCTGTGGCAGTATCTGCAGATGTCAAATGAGTTTAGGAATTCTGATCATTTATTTGTTCTGTTGGCAGGTCCCTGACGTCCTGCGTCTAAGGCCACTATAGCCCAATGGCTTAAGGAACTAATTTTTTCGGCTTATCTGCTTTCAGGGCGGTCGCCGCCTGAAGCGTTTAAAGCGCACTCTACAAGGACAATTTCCTCTTCATGAGCTGAAATGGGTGTTTTTTTTCTCTTCAGGAGATCTGTTATGTGGCTACCTGGGCTTCTCAGCTCTCTTTCGTGCAGCATTACCGGCTGGATGTGGCAGCGTGGCAGGATCCACATTTTGGAGCGCAAGTGCTTGCTCGCGGAGTTGCCTGTTCCCACCCTACTTAGGGAGTGCTTTGGTACATCCCATCAGTTAATGGATTCATCTGCTGTTGATGACAAGGAAGGGAAAATTAGGTTCTTACCTTGATTGTTTTCTTTCCTTTAGTCACAGCAGATGAATCCATGATCCCTCCCTGACTGACTTTAGTTTTTGTACAGATGTTGCATACAGACATTGTGCTTCATCAGGAGTACTTGAAGACAAGCTATCAGAGTTTCTACATACTGTTTTTATTGCAGGAGGTTGATAATGTCCCTCCTTTGTTTGGTAATTGCCCCGGTTCTGGGGCGTTTGTTCTCTGTGAGGAAAGTTTATGTTATATTGCCTTTTTTATTCACTCTGTTTTGGAAATGTCATATACTGAAGGCAGAGGGAGTTGGGCGTCCTGGAACACCATGTGCTTTCAGTGTTCTCTATCTCCACCTGTTGGTAGGTGGATACAACCCATCAGTTAATGGATTAATCTGCTGTGACTAAAGGAAAGAAAATTATCAAGGTAAGAACCTAATTTTCCCATCTGATAAGACATTCCTGCGTGCAAGCAGGCATGAGAAAGGAGCAATTATCAATAGACAGTGTCTCCTGTCAAAAAAAACATACCGCCACCCTCTGCCGCATAAACTCAATTTAACAACAATTGCTTCTTGCGAGGTAAGTTCAGACCTTTCACATTTAAACTATGACACTTTAGTTTCATCTTGAATATCCCACCCAAAACATTAGTGACACACCTCCATCAATAGGGCCATGCATTTTGAGAGCATAAAAGCATTTGTACAACTCCTCAACTCCCACCATGACTTCACCCTCATCAGGCCCCATGACTTATGCAGCTCATGTCCTGCACCCCAACCTATAATACACACAAACACACCTCCCTCATACATTTGCAATCACCCACATATACCAAGTTACCTATGCTCTCACACACAGTGTCCAATGACCTGCTTCATGAGCAGTCTATTTGATGGTCCCAAGTTCAAGAGTCAGACACAATTTGGAAAACTCATGTGTACTGCTCAAGTATTACTCCATCCTGGAGTGTTCTGGGCCAATGAGACATCCATCTGGTCTGCATGGGGACACTTCTTAGATCCTTTGGATAAAGCCTGCCACTGATATTGTGCCAACCCAGGTGTTACTGCTATCTGGGTTGCACTCACCCTAGGAACCTCAATACCTTCCTTCTGCTGAGGCGACCAGGTCTCTGCCACTGTAGTGACTCTCCTGTTAGAGCCCTGGATGGTGATTTAAAAGGCCAAAGGGAAAATAACCACTTATATCTGAAGGAGTGTTGCCTTAGGACTCTGAGCACCTCTTTGAACTCCCTCCACGGCTGGAGAGTGATAGCAGATAAGTCTTGAAAAATTTCCACCTTAGGGTTCTGCCACACGAGGCCCTTTTTCCATGGTTTTTCTCAATAGCTTCTTTATGACAAAAATTATGTAGGCATGCTACTCTATCCTTAGGGAAGTATCCCTTCTTTGGACCCAGTGCTCTGTGCGCTCTGTCCACTTGGATCACTTTATTGGGTATGCCATCCTCTGGGACCTTGCAGTCACAAAATTTATATTTGCTTTGAACCAATTTTTCTGTATCCTGATATTCCTTGGTATCAGGAATGCCCTCAAATCACACATTATGCCTTTGTGACCTGTCTTTTTCAGGCCCTACACCCGGCTCATAGGATCCACATGCTCCTTTTGCATAGCTATAGTAGTTGCGTGGCATCCCATCACAACTGCTTCTTGCCCTCCAATCCATTTCTCCTCCACGCACCCCACTAGTTCAGTAACTTCCTTCTTAATCTCCCGCCCGACCTCCTTGATTTTACAATGTGCTCCCTGGAATTCATTCTTAATCTCTGTCACCTGCTCTCTAAGATCTGCCTTAGTCAATGGGGCAGAATCATCCAGACCCCGCCACGCACTCTCCACAGATTTGGATGGAACTGTGAGAGAGGCGTTGTGCATGTGGCGCAGGCCACCAGTGTCAGCTGCTTGCACCTGACCTTGGAGGTCATCAGGTTTCTTTTTGGTAGGCATACTGCTATCATGGGGGTGTTTGGAAGCAATTCTCACACTCACAGTGCTAGTCACTAACGATCCGGCCAAGCTCTGAGTTCACATTGCCATGTAGCTTGATGACATCACCGGAAGTCTTGAATATCTTTTTCAATGTAACTACAGTGGCTGGTGTTTTAACACTGCCTGCTGAGGTTCGTTATTGGCCCGTAGGCTTGCACCTGAGGCAACAGAGTGTTAAGTAACTAGCTCAAAGTCACAAAGGGTAGCAGTGGAATTTGATAGCTGACTTCCCTGGTTCTCTGTCCGCTACTAGGCTATTCCTTCACTCCATTTTGGCATGGGTGGTATGCATGGGTTGTTAGGATAAGATTGGTATGCTTTTTAGATATTAACAATGGAGAGGGATGTGCATGTAGCAATTAGGAGTCATATAATTGAAAATGTTCGTAAAGGTACTTATGTGATGGAATTATATTCAGAGTGAGCAAAGAATGTAAGGGGCTATAACAGGTATGTGTTGGAGGCTTCATGAGGAGACAACGGGACTTTCAGACATATATGGTGGGAATGTGAACTAAGCCATCTTGGTCACAAGTGTTGGCAATGGGAGTTAGTGATACGACATTTATAAAGTCCATTAAAGTTGCTTTACTGTACAAGGAAGTGGAGACCACCATGGGTGGAACACTGGAGGAGGACTGCAATTCCTTCTGTAGAGAGAGAGGGAGATGCTTTGGCAATACTGCTGGATTTTTAAATTGACAGTACTGAGGAATAATACAGGACATATCTATGAAAAGTTGTGGAAATGGGATGGATAATTGAAACTTGAAGATTTAGGGGGCCTTAAAAGAGGGATGTAGGAGTGTGAAGAGAGACTTAATAGTGTCGAGGGGCGGACAGAGGTGTGGATGTTTTGGGTAGTGTTGGTGTGTGTTATTCTCTTTGGATGTATTATTTTCAGAAATAAGTTTTAAAAGAAGTTTTTTCTTTTCAAGCATCGTCACTGCTGAAGCTGTCCCATCATACACCATATCAAGAGGCAGCTAGGGTACCTTCCCTGTATATTGAGCGTATCTGAACTGTCATACATTTCTAGTACTGGAACTGCCATTGAATCACAGTCAGACTCATTCTTCCTCGAATACAATGCTGACAGAAATGTAGTTTGCATATGTTTGCTCAGAAAGAGCACAGCACAAACTGCTTTGTACGTTTCAAAGCAGCTGCTGGTAATGTTTGCTCTGCAATATGAATGACTGAAAACATAGCTTCCTTTATGGTCGCTATATATGGTGAGCCCTAGTTACTGAGTAACATGACTTATTTTCTTATTCATTTTATGATTTTTTCCTTACCACTTGAACATTCAAAATGTCCCCCCTCGCCTGGCTCATAAAGAACACATACGGACACACATTCAAAAGACTTACATGGGCCATGCTCCACATGCTTTCCCTATTTGTTTTAAAACAGGGAATGCATATCACCTCAGCAATGTTACCAGAATAAGTTTCAGTTCAAAAGTGAAGACACCTAGGAGGTAATTCTGAAAAGGTAACCTAAAATTAGGTGCTGAGATGCTGTGCACTAAGTGGTCCTTTTACCAAGCCATACTAAAAAGTGGCTGGTGCTGTCAGCATGTGGATTTTCTGCATGCTGCAACCACTTTTAGCATGGTGGTAAAATGGCTGCCATGCCATCTTTTTTTTGTAATGGCCACGCACTAATGTCCCCATTAGTGCGTGGCCATTACCGCAGGAGCTCTTACTGCTACCTATTTAGGAGGTGGTAAGGGCTTCTGCAGTAAGCAGGTAGCGTACATTAACATGCCTCTACTACTCAATTAGTGCAGGAATGCCTACTCTTTGGCCATGGCCATGCCTCCCATGCTGGAAAATTAAAAGAAATATATTTTCCAGCATGGGATTAGTGTATGCTGAGAAAACACTGTGCTAGTGCCCTTTTACCGTATGTTAGGCCTACTGCACATTCATAAGAGGGCCCCTAAGTGCATAATTGCTATTACAGAATACTAGCATAAGGTAGCATTTATACGCCATCATTTAGGCTCAGTCCACTTACACCATCTCATTGGCTGGTGTAAATGTCTGTAATTAAATGTTATAGCTGTGCATGTAACTGTTGGTATTTTATAACCTTTGCATGCACATGCTGGACATGCCTGTGCCCCTCCCACAGCCCCTTGCTGTTATGTGCTACAGTTTATAAAATACTAAGTGTAGTTGCACATGTAACTTCAAATTGGTACCAGCTAACACCAAGCATTGGTTGGCAGTGCCCATTAGAAGTGACTTGCACACATTACTGTAGGTATTCTATAACCTGCATGCAAAGTTTTGCATGCTACGCATAAAATTGTGTGTGACACTATAGAATTAGGGGGCTAATGCATTCCAAAACTCAAACCCAATAAGCCCCTCAATGCTAAAATTTATACTCACTGAGGGTTATTTTATATGACTTTTAAGCATATATACAGTGATTGTGTATAAAACTGTATGTACATGCATTAAAAATAGGTGCCTGAAAACCAGCATGTCTTTGTATATAATATAAGCATTTGTGGTGTTGAAGGTGGAGACTGCACAGAGACTGGATGTCCAGGTATACACATCTTATACAAATGTATAATTATGACACATGCACAAAGTGACTTCTGTCTTAAAGCAGGTGGGAGCTTTCGGGTAGGCTATTTTATAAAGTAATCTCTATAAAACAGGTACAATATATGCACTTATATGCGTTCTCATAAAATTACCCTTCTCACGCACTTTGCCCTTCTGTACAGCCTCTGCTCAAACTCTCCACAGCACTTTTTTCTTCAATTCACCAGAGTTTCCTTTCAGCTATAAAACTGAGTGAATTGACCATATAATAATTAAACTACACTTAGGCAGGTGAAATTTGTGCAAGACTGTATTCAACACATCCACTGTAGCCATATTTTCTGTTGCTAATCAAAAAGCCTAGGTTTGCCTTTTCTTGCACCTTGACTACTGGTTGTTAAGAACATAAGCACTGCCATACTGTGACAGACCAAGGCCAGTATCCTGTTTCTTTTTTAAATTTTGTTTCTTTTATTGAAAAATATTAATGGCAACAGAGAAAGTCATCATGTATTATGAGAATCATAAATCAACCGTTCAGCAATCAAAGTCTCAATACAAGCGCAACAGTTCAATATTATTCTCTAATACAACCTCAAACCCTCCCCCCTCTTATCAATGGATGTTCAAGAATGGATCTGGATTTGCGGTCCACAAAACAAATGGTTCCCAAGTCTTGTGATACTTCAATAGCTGTCCTGTACGCAAAGCTGTCAGTTTAGACATTAGATGAATATAACCCAGCTTCTGCAAAATCAACTGAAGCCCCGGAAGGTGGGGACTCCTCTATGCCGCAGCCAAGATCAGCTTGCCAGCCACAAACATATGCGAAACCAGGAAGTGAGTATGTTTCTTCACTCCCTGGGATTTGAAATGGAGAAGACAATATTCCATTTTTTGTTCATAATTAACTTTCGTTACATGAAAAACAAGCTTTAGGACCCTAGTCCAAAATGTCTGCGCATGGGGGCATATCCACCACATATGGAACATGTCTCCTTCCATCCCACACTGGTGCCAGCATAAAGCTGATCCCTGGTGGAACATCTTATTTAGTTGTTGAGGAGTGTAATACCAACAGTAAAGTATTTTGTAACCATTTTCCATCAAGGCAGTGGAAGTAGATACCTGGAGCAAGGAGCGAAAAACCCATTCCCACTGTTCACAATCATAATCCCTCCCCAATGCCACCTCCCACTTTGACAGATAATACACAATGGAATTATGATATGTGGGAAGAGCCCTATAAATCCTGGATATCCCTCCTCTCCCTCCCCCACCCTCCAGTGCCTGCTCGAGACAGGTTTCAGACAAACTCAGATCTCCCTTCGCTCTACAATTTATAAAGTCTCGTAACTGGTGATATTGAAAGACACCGGAGGTGGAAAGACCATATTCCTCACATAATTCTTCAAATGAATGTAGCACCCCCTCCTCCCACACCTGCCCCAGCTCACGAAGGCCATGGCTCTCCCATGCATGATAGCAGGGATCCAAAGATCCTGGGGCAAAGCGAATAAACATACATGTAAAATAGGTGTGATCTGGGAAAAACCTCTCTCGCACCTTGCTCCACGTAATGAGTGGTCACTGAAGTAGTGGTGGTGCCCCTCTGATTATTTAAGGCGACGCCCAGGAAGCCAAGGTATCGCTTTCAATGGGTAGGATTTAAATGTCTGCTCAATTTTATGCCACATCTTGCCGGCCTTCTGGAGCCAGTCCGCAAAATTCGAAGGTGGGCTGCTTGATGATATAATTGAAAAGAGGGGACCCCCATTCTTCCCTGAGTGCATAATTGATACATCACTTCCCTGCGTACCCTTGGTGGCCTCTTTCTCCAAATAAAGAACACTCTGTGCTGTAGACCCATCATGAATCAATCTGGTAAGAAAACAGGGAGTGCCATAAACAAATATAGCATTTTAGGGAGTAAGATAATTTTTACCACAGCAATACGCCCCAACCTTGAGATCATCATACTTTCCCACCGGTCCATTTCCTGAAACAACTCACGGGCCTTGGCAGGGAAGTTCACTTTATACAGATCATCTAAATCCATGTGAATCCATAAATATCTTATATATCTTGGTGCTCAGCAAAAGGGGAATTGCCCCCATAACTGAGCAATCTGTTGGGCCGGAAGATTTATGTCTAAGGTTTCTGACTTGCTCAGATTGATCTTGAATCCCGAAACCATGCCATACTCTTGAAGCACAGCCGAGACAGTTGAAAATGGAGTGTGAGGAGTATATCATCTGCAAAAAGCATAATTCGTGACTCACCATCTCTACCCCGGTGGCCCCCAATATCTGGATGTCCGCGTATATATGTGGCCAGAGGTTCAACTACTAATGCGAAAAGTAGAGGGGATAAAGCACACCCTTGGAGCGTGCTTTGATACAATGAAAAAGGATGAGACCATTGACCCGGACAGCAGCACATGGTCTATCATATACAGTGGGGGAAATAAGTATTTGATCCCTTGCTGATTTTGTAAGTTTGCCCACTGACAAAGACATGAGCAGCCCATAATTGAAGGGTAGGTTATTGGTAACAGTGAGAGATAGCACATCACAAATTAAATCCGGAAAATCACATTGTGGAAAGTATATGAATTTATTTGCATTCTGCAGAGGGAAATAAGTATTTAATCCCTCTGGCAAACAAGACCTAATACTTGGTGGCAAAACCCTTGTTGGCAAGCACAGCGGTCAGACGTCTTCTGTAGTTGATGATGAGGTTTGCACACATGTCAGGAGGAATTTTGGTCCACTCCTCTTTGCAGATCATCTCTAAATCATTAAGAGTTCTGGGCTGTCACTTGGCAACTCGCAGCTTCAGCTCCCTCCATAAGTTTTCAATGGGATTAAGGTCTGGTGACTGGCTAGGCCACTCCATGACCCTAATGTGCTTCTTCCTGAGCCACTCCTTTGTTGCCTTGGCTGTATGTTTTGGGTCATTGTCGTGCTGGAAGACCCAGCCACGACCCATTTTTAAGGCCCTGGCGGAGGGAAGGAGATTGTCACTCAGAATTGTACGGTACATGGCCCCATCCATTCTCCCATTGATGCGGTGAAGTAGTCCTGTGCCCTTAGCAGAGAAACACCCCCAAAACATAACATTTCCACCTCCATGCTTGACAGTGGGGACGGTGTTCTTTGGGTCATAGGCAGCATTTCTCTTCCTCCAAACACGGCGAGTTGAGTTCATGCCAAAGAGCTCAATTTTTGTCTCATCTGACCACAGCACCTTCTCCCAATCACTCTCGGCATCATCCAGGTGTTCACTGGCAAACTTCAGACGGGCCGTCACATGTGCCTTCCGGAGCAGGGGGACCTTGCGGGCACTGCAGGATTGCAATCCGTTATGTCGTAATGTGTTACCAATGGTTTTCGTGGTGACAGTGGTCCCAGCTGCCTTGAGATCATTGACAAGTTCCCCCCTTGTAGTTGTAGGCTGATTTCTAACCTTCCTCATGATCAAGGATACCCCACGAGGTGAGATTTTGCGTGGAGCCCCAGATCTTTGTCGATTGACAGTCATTTTGTACTTCTTCCATTTTCTTACTATGGCACCAACAGTTGTCTCCTTCTCGCCCAGCGTCTTACTGATGGTTTTGTAGCCCATTCCAGCCTTGTGCAGGTGTATGATCTTGTCCCTGACATCCTTAGACAGCTCCTTGCTCTTGGCCATTTTGTAGAGGTTAGAGTCTGACTGATTCACTGAGTCTGTGGACAGGTGTCTTTCATACAGGTGACCATTGCCGACAGCTGTCTGTCATGCAGGTAACGAGTTGATTTGGAGCATCTACCTGGTCTGTAGGGGCCAGATCTCTTACTGGTTGGTGGGGGATCAAATACTTATTTCCCTCTGCAGAATGCAAATAAATTCATATACTTTCCACAATGTGATTTTCCGGATTTAATTTGTGATGTGCTATCTCTCACTGTTACCAATAACCTACCCTTCAATTATGGGCTGCTCATGTCTTTGTCAGTGGGCAAACTTACAAAATCAGCAAGGGATCAAATACTTATTTCCCCCACTGTATCAATCTAAGCCAATGAGAAAAATCGCCCAAATAAAAAAGGCCAATGCACTCTGTCAAATGCCTTTTCTGCATCCAGGGACAGAAGACACAGAGGGGAGTTTGTCATTTGCGCTTGGGAAATTAAATGTA
The DNA here is from genome assembly GCF_901765095.1 of Microcaecilia unicolor. Taxonomy (NCBI): domain Eukaryota; kingdom Metazoa; phylum Chordata; class Amphibia; order Gymnophiona; family Siphonopidae; genus Microcaecilia; species Microcaecilia unicolor. The sequence continues at coordinate 425,318,809 of NC_044032.1, forward strand.
TGGTCTTTCGTATGTTATCAAAAGTTTGCCGTCCATGAACGAATCCTGACTGATCTGCATGGACCAAGGAAGGAAGATTGCGTTGAAACGAGAGGACAAGATTTTAGTCAAAATCTTATAATCAACTCCCAAGAGGGATATGGGACTATAGGAACTACATAGTTAAGGATCCTTGCAAGGTTTGGATATCAGTTATTGTAGCCAGATTCCAAGTCTTTGGCAAGAGCTGTCCCTCATCAAAATAATTAAACTTCTGAAGTATAGGTGCCAGCACCCTGCCAAACGTTTTATAGAATCCGTCAGGTCCTGGAGCTTTATTATGCGCAAGTCCACAAATCACTTCATGGACCTCATCAAGAATTCTAGGCTGAGACAGCGCTTGTCTAGCTCCCTCTGACAACCTAGGCAGATCTACTTTATTAAGATATATATTGATTGCCTCCGACGACGGGCAAATGTCTGGGGTGTAGAGGTGTTCATAATATTGGCAAAACATATCTTGCAGCTGACTAGGTTCTGTATGTATCACGCCCTCGTCATCCTTAAGGTGCATTCAACCCCCTGGCATTCAGAAGTTTCAAATTAATATCAATCATTCATAGGACAACTAATAAAGACTGGCAGCAAAGGTGGAACCACCCCTCCAGATCTCCATCTCATTGTGTCTCTCAATCCTTTTCCTCCACTCTCCCTCCCCTCCCCTACCTTCCCCCCTCCCCTCATATTTTTATGACCCTCCATCATTACGAGGTGTCAATAGAGGACACGCAATCCAAACCCATACCTACCGCTAAATCTACACAACAACATAAACATATTATAACCGACAGGTAATCAATTACCCATATAACTAAGGCATCGTATAAATATACATTCCCAGCATCTTATAACCGAAACAAGATTCCAGTAAAGGTCTTCAATTGCCTTCTCCCTCCAATATTTTAACAGTCAGCTTTCAAAGTTCAGTGGGATTAGGCACTAGCAATAATAACCTGTAGTGGAAAAAGAGAAAAATAAACCTCCTGCTATACAGGAGATTTCAAGTGATCTGAGTCGCCAACTGCTGGCGTTGCAGGCGCTTATGACCCTTCATTACCCTCTGCCATTTGGGGTGGGCGAACACATCGAAGGCTTTCCTGGTCTGGCAAGATCCAAAGTAAAACAAATTTTATGCTGCTCATCCTAGAAATAAGCAGTATATAAGAACTATAGCTGGCAACTCTGCTTTTTAAAGACAAGTCATGGGGTTCTGGGTCAGGCAGGCTACAACTCTGGGAGTTTGTAGCAAAAGAGACAGCACTGGAGGCACCAGGTCAGTGATATCCTTCCTTTTCTCATGCACATTAGGCTACTAGAAGAGAATAATCACTGAGAATCAGCCAGCCCAGGAGGAGAAAGAAATGGTTTAGAATCAGATAGGGACCTGGGTCAAGGACAGCAAGGAGAAAAGAAAGATGAGTCAATGCTGGGGGGGGGGGGGGGGGGGGGGGAGAGAGGAATGAGACAACAACCAGGGACTGGGAAAGTGGGATGGTGGTGGAACAAAAACCTGGAGGTTACAGGCGGGGGTGTATGCCTCTGCTGTTCATTTCTAAGGACCGGTTGGTCATAGATCAGTGGTTATTTGCTATTCTTCTGACCCAGAACCCTCTGGCAGTGAAGAAAGAAGAGAGAAAAAGTCCACAAAACTTCTCTCTCTCCAGGCAGTATTAAAAGTCAACAGTTTATGGTTATTGGATCACAATTTTACACAGCTATACATATATATACAATTGGTGCAGGTAGCAGCAAATCCCATTGTTAATTGAGAAATGTACCCGGGGTGGGGGTGGGGGTGGGGGTGGGGGTAGGGTGGAGTTGTGATCTCTGAAAATAACCTGCCTTGCATAGACTTCTTCCCTTCCCTCTCCTCACCCCATGCCCTTGCTCTGCTCAAGTGCAGATCACATTGTCATTTGACATATGTGCAAGTACCGTATTTTTCGGACTATAAGACGCACCGGACCATAAGACGCACCTAGGTTTTAGAGGAGGGAAATAGGAAAAAAAAAATTTTCCTCTTTCCCTCCTCTAAAACCTAGGTGCTCCGGTGCGTCTTGTCCGGGTTTTGGACCTCCGTCCCGTACTTACAGGATTCCGTGTTCCCTGGTGGTCTAGTGACGTCGGGGCAGGAAAGAGCCCCCTCTTTCCTGCCCATCGCGCTGCTCTCCGTGCTTCTCAATGCTTTCCGACGGTCTCGGCGAGATTCAAAATGGCCACCGAGAATCTCGGCGGCCATTTTGAATATCGCCGAGACCGTCTGAAAGCATTGAGAAGCACGGAGAGCAGCGCGATGGGCAGGAAAGAGGGGGCTCTTTCCTGCCCCGACGTCACTAGACCACCAGGGAACATGGAATCCTGTAAGTACGGAACGGAGGTCAAAAAACGCTACCTTCGGACTATAAGACGCACCCCCCATTTTCCTCCCAAATTTTGGGGGAAAAAAGTGCGTCATAGTCCGAAAAATACGGTACCTTTGTGTGCAGTTCACAACCTAGATAAGTGCAATTACATAAGAAAATCCATCCTGGGTCACACCAATAGTCCATCTAGCCCAGTACTCTGCTTCTAACAGTGGCCAATCCAGGTCACAAGTACCTGACAGAATCTCAGAGAGTAGCAACAAAATTACTCTCTGACATAGGAGGAAGGAAATGCATCTTTGAGTCATAAAATATCAATATTTTGATATCTGGCCCAATGGTACATCTACTCCTCTGGGGGTAATAGTAAGAATCCACCCTTTCCATGAAAGTATGCACGGCTCCAGTGTCTTTGTTAAATTTGGGTACTTCTGCCTAGCTGCAGATTATACTGCCAATTTTCATTTACCAACAGTCTCCATGGGGGAACCCACATCAGATGCTTCCATGAGCTCTGAGCACTACTGGAATTTGTTTAGTAAAGAAATGCAATGTGCTTTTATTGGAGAAGTTTGCTCCCTTTCACAGTTGGCTTTACAATAAAGTAAAACACAAGAGACCAGGTGCAGCACTTGTGGTGATAACGGCATTCACCACCACCAGACACTGCTGTTATCCAGCCCCAGACCCCAGCTTCCTCTATTTCTCCCCTCTCATAATTATCAACCACCAGAAGTACTCAAGCAAAAATTAATTTCAGACTGTTAAAAAGTGTGTGGGTTGTTTTCGCCAGTACAGTTGGCTAGACTTGCACATTGGCTTGACAAGTTTCTCTTTCTAGAGGGAGAATTTTTGGTTAAGTATGGCTTTTGAACTTGTATTTATTCAAAATCTTATCAGAACAGCAAAGAACTTACTAACAAACATCAGTTGAAACACAAATTAGAGAAAGTATCTTTCCACAGAACACAATTAAATTGTAGCCACTGTAGCAAACCACTACCATTTTAAATGTTTTTCAATTTTTGGCTGCTTTTTTTGTTTAAATGCCATTTCTAGTGGGCCAATCTTGTCTTTAATTGTATTGTTACAAACTTGTTTATTGCATTTTGTGCCTCAGAAGAGATTTATTGAATCCTTTGTTGTTTTGTGGTATGTTTACAACTCTCAATAAAAAATCATTATAAAAAAAACGGTGGAAGTTGTTGCTGGAGAAGTAAAGTAAGAGTCATGGATTTGATATGGGTAACCAACCTAGCAGAGTTAAGTTCCTGGAAGAGAAGTCTACATATAGCTGAAGGAGACAGAAATGGCATGGAATGAGGCCTGAGGTGGCAGCGGGAGGAGAAGAAACCGTAGAAGGGGGGAGAGAAGCAGTGACTGTGCTGATGTGAGTTTTTGTTCAGGATAGGCCTTAGAAGGGAGAATGAAGAGAAAGATTTGTTGGGGGTGCGAGGTAAGTAAGAAAGAGTGACAGAAGATGAAGGAATTGCAGAGTGGCACTGGTGGGATGAATATGGATGAGAGACTGACTACTGGACATGGGATAAGGGTTCGTGAGAGGGAGTGACCTCTGGGGGGATGGGAGGATTAAGAGAAAGTTCTTCACTGCTGGGGAGGCGGAGGCAACTTCCATGAACGTCCCAACTGATGGCAGGGTTGTAGTTCTCAAAATACTTGTAACAAAAGTTGCAGACTACTGCTGTCAGGGAAGGAAAGGGATGTTCTGCCAAGTTCCACTGATGCTGAGAGTGAAAAAGCACCAGTATTTGCTGTGTGGTTGAGGCCTAGGGATGTTACTCAGTAAAGACAAAACGCTGTGGAAAGGTATCAAATGAACATGTTCAGTGTTACTTCTGAGAGGAGTGATTTCAAATATTCAGACGCTGTGCTATTTTACTTTGTGGAAGATATTCAGACTAGTGTGTGTAATGTTAGTGCCAAGCACAAGGTGACTGCATAGAGCACTGGTCCAAGCCGTGTCCTTGAGAGCAAGAAGCCTCTTAGCTCCCCAGTAGATCTGCATTATACTTTCTTCCTCTCTGCACTCACTGGCAGCAACCCTGCAACCATTATTTTAGGCAGATTCTATTTGCAAAATATTTTGGAAGCTTCCAAAACTGCTGCCTTGTAGTGATCTGAGATTCGTTTGGTAGCTGCAACATAGAACAGTAAAGCACAACTGAGCCCAACAGGCGAGACTGCTACAAACGGCTGGACTTTCCTTCTCTGCCTCCAGTCTCTTGGTCTGGGTCCTCCTCATTGCTCGTACTGGCCTTTTGTAGCATTCTGGGCCCAGTCAGGCCAATGATCAGAGCACCTATTGGAGCAGTAATCAGGATTGCCAGGAACGCCACTGTCAGGACATCCATTCCAAAGTCTTCCAGCTGTTCATCACCTCTGTGCCGTGCAGCATCCAAGGCCAAGGAGCCTATAGCAGCCTGCATGGAAAACAATAAAATTTAAGACAAGCATACCTCCCTTTTTTCTTATTTGTATGTATAGCCCCTTTGCACTTCAGGGCCTCTCTCTTTTCATCAGCATCACTGCAAACAGTCTACCGTTTGCTTTGCTTTGTTTTCCCTTACAAGCCTTATCCCACCTGAAACAAACATCCTTAAGTAAGGTACTGTGCCAGAAGGAGAGGAGCATGAAGTCTGCACAGGAGAGTGCTGATGCTGCTCTTCAGATGACCAATATTTATTTACCACATTTATATCCCACTATAGGGTTACCATACGGCTCCAGAAAAAGGAGGACACATTGATCCAGTCCGGGTTTTGCTTCCATTGAAAGCAATGGAAGTAAAATCCAGACTGGTTCAATCTGTCCTCCTTTTTCTGGAGCTATATGGTAACCCTTATCCCACATTATCTAGATTTAATCTAAGTAGGTCACAGTAGAACATCCATAAATTCAAACCATAACACACTTAGGGCTCCTTTTACCAAAGCAGTGGTAAGTGCTAGCGAGCAGCTTAAAAGGGCTTACTGTGAGCATGCTGAAGTGCCTTGTGATAAAAGCCCAATGTGCAGGTGCAAACCACACGCTAAAATTGTAAACATTTTTCTGAGGGGGATATGCTTGGGGGGGCAGGGGGGGCACGACTGTGCAAATCAGCGCAGCCACATTACCATGCGCTGATTAGCATGGGGTTAGTGCATGAGAACTACAGACTACAAATTAGGTGGTGGTAAGGGCTCACGTGCTAATTTTTGGTAATGTCCATGCACTAATGGCAACAGCAGAACCAGCCACTGGCTGTATTGCCAGCCAGTGTGAGAAGAGAGGTCCAACTTCGTTCCCTGATGTAGTTCCAGCAAAATAGGACATGCTATCAAGATCACATGTAAGATCAAGTGTGAAGACTGCCATTTTGGAATGAACAGATAAGTGTTACGTGCCGAGTTATAATAGTGGCATGTTACAGAATTGAACATAATGCAGAAGGTGTGCAACAAATTACAAGTTTACAATTGAGTAGTTGGGATACAGTATTTAAAAATTAGTAACTGAGACACTATCAAGGTTTTTGAGACTAAGCGGGAAATGAAGGGTTTTTTTTTTTTTAAATAACCAGAGATTGAAGCAAGCTCCGATCTAGATGAGCAATAGTTACCACAGTCATGAGCGTTTTCAATTGAGGTCTTTTTTTCCCCATTTTTTTTTTTTGTAAGGGTTTAGTCATATAATTATTTATTTAGACTGGTGGTTTCAAGGAACTGGTAGTGCTCCCAAATAGTGAGCAATTTAAGGTTTGATTGCTAATAATATTAGTGCAAGGCCATTAATCTGGAAAATTAGCCATTTTCCAATTGCAGTAAAAACTGCCTTAGCACACGGGGAAAACCTGTTTAAAGGAACACCAAGGCCACTTTTTACTGCAGCTTAGTAAAGGTTTCCATAACAATTAAGACAATTACACAAAATCATCGTACAAAATCAACTGCCACATGTAATCCGTTGGGTTTGAGCCCTGGCCGAGGCCAGCAGAGCGCCGACCCAGGCCAAGGGGAGACCGACCCACCACTGCACACCCCAGCTACTCAAACCCCTAACCTACCCTCCCCCGCAGCACCTCAGGAAGAAAGGGAAATAGGCATGCAGGCGGGCCTCGCGGCCGAACAGGAACCCAGGCACTCAGAGCCACTCGTGCGGGCCTCACAGCCAAACTGGAACCCAGACACACACAGGAGGGGGTGAAAGAACCCAGGAGTCCCCCCCTGGGACCCCAAGGTACCAGCCACATGCTGACCACCAGCCACAGGGCAAAGGGAGTAACAAAGGAACCAGAGCAGGGCCACCCCCCCCCCCCCCCCAGGGGACCAGCGCAGGACAGGGGAACTAATACAGGAAAGCTCCCTGCGGGTGGATGAAAAGACAACAGCCCCAAAGGACCCCCTTCCCTGGGGCCAAGGGGAGAAAGAACACCCCACCCCCACAAGCCAGAGACAGGAGCAGCAAACAAAAGGAAAACCTAGGTCCCAGCCAAATGCCAGGAAAAAGACACAAAAGAAGAGAAAGGAAATCTCTGACAGAACACCCAGAAGACAGAGGCAGAGCCACAGCACACAAGGGGTTAAACTTACTGAGCCAGCAGGCAGGCACAGGAGGGAAGGAGATCCTTAACTAAACAAACAAACAAACAAACAGAGAGAAAGCTCCCAACTGGGAGCATAGCCCCACTGAACAAACACACAGCGGCTTCCCACTGAGAACTGCAAGCAGTGAGGGAGAGCCCAGCTGGAGGCCGTGAGCTGATTACAGCTCCACACACACACACTGAAACCAGCTAACACAAACAGAGGGCAGGGAATAGGAATCCCTGAACAGAAACACAGATCAAAGCCAGAGCACGTTCTGACTAAGAACTGTCCGGCTTTCTAGTCACAAAGAAATGTAACGCCAAAGCAGGGAAGGCAGAAGGAAGCAGGCTAAAGTACACCCCCTGACGTCAGTCGGACCCTGCCAGCCAATCAGGAATGAAGTCCACCCCCTTCCCTTGCCAAACTGGCAGAATCATACCACCACAATTTAGTTAGCATATAAGCTACCTAAAGTCTGGTGAACACAAATCATTTTGGAGAAGCCTGGTGAAACAAAAATCTTTAGCTATCTCCTAAAGAAAGATCATTCCATATAGTTGGACCAGCAACAAAAAAATGTGTGAACGAATCTCCTCCAGATGAACCTGGTGAAAAGAGAGACCTCCAAACAAATATTTTCCTTCAGATCTTAATGTTCTAGAGCGGTGGTTCTCAACCTGTTGTGACACACCTGACAGACAATGTTCATCTATGTGACACATCAAACACAAACCCACAGCTGAAGAGACCATGCCTAAATATTACCAAGTTTAGTATGAATTTACCTATCCCATGTCAAAAAGCTGTATGCAACACATCAGGCCCAGATTTCTTACCTATACAACAAAACAAATACATATTCAAATTCTAGTACCACTTCAGTAACAGCAACACAAACTTCCTCCACTGCCAAAAATACAGTGAAGCAAAACAAAAACCTGCAAATACGTTACTCAGAAACTATATAGCAAACAGAACTGATACACAGCAGACCTGCAACATTTTCATTTGGGGCTGGGAGGCAGCAGCTATTATTGAAGGTAGTGGGGAAGCAGAAATAGGGACCAGTTACAGGGATTTCAAGAACCTGACTCAAGATTGCTGGTCTCCTCAGCTTGCAGGCACTGATGGTTGCAAAGGAAACGTAGGCTTGCTGTCTACACCAAAAGTTTGCAACATACCTCCCAACTCTTGGGGACACACTGGTTGAGAACCACTGTTCTAGAGAAGTGGTTCCAAAACCTGGTCCTGGAGGCACTCATGAATATTCATTGTGGATTTACTGAAAATCTGTCTGGCTAGGGTGCCTCTAGGACCAGGTTTGGGAACTACTGCTCTAGAGAGACAATATACCTTTAAATAAATACTTGGAGGTACATCATCATGCAGTACTTTAAATATTAACAATATCGTCAATCAAATTCACGAAACAATATGTAATCAAAGAAGTTTGATAAGTTGAGGGGTAATTTGATCAGTCCTAGCCAATCCTCCAAGTATGCGTGCAGCAGAATTTTTAACTACTTGTAAAGCCCTCAACACGGTTTGAGGAAAATCACAAAAAAAGGACCCTGAGGGATCATCCCGATGGCCGCAAACACCTTATGTTTTGGCAGCACAGCCTGTCTCTTCCAGAAGATCAGGAGCTTATGATGAAAGCTGCCCTTGGGTATGTCGCTGGGTACTAATCGCTAGATTACCCTTAAGACACTGAGCATCTTAATCCAACCCAAAGCATTATGAACCACCGGTACCTTCAGAATGCACTTCTCAAAAGTATTATGTAAAACAGAGGTCTGTGGCGAAGCTCATCGCAATACAAATAAGAATCGGGAGGCTGTGAAGACTGGTAATGGAATTCAAGAATGCATGGGATAAACATAGAGGAACACTACATAGAAAAAGAATGGAAACCAATTAAAGCAAAAAAAAAAAAAACAACACTGAAAACAATCTTATAACAGGAGTAAGCTTTGATGGCAGCTTCAGAGTTTGGAAAGTAAGACCAGCACCGGGCAGACTTCTACAGTCTGGGTCTCATAACTGGCAAAAATAGATCAGAATCAAGGCTGGAGTGGGCTTCAATGGCAACTCCAGTAGTTAGGAAGACCAGTGCCAGGCAGACTTCTACGGTCTATGCCCCAAATTGGCAAGGACAGACAGATTAAGTGTGACAGCATTTAATCATGAAAAAAAAATGGAACCTGAACAGAGAGCCAGATTCTTTTTTTTTTAAAGTTTTTTATTTATACATTTTTCAATAATATACATAGCCATAGACAAAGCTTGTATGTCCATCCTTTGGTTGATATAGCCTAAAATAACTACTGCAAACTTCAACTTATACAACCTAAAAATCTTTTACAAAACAAATCTTTAAACCCCATCCTCTCTTCCCCACCCCCCTCTCCCTTCTCTATGTCTGTGTGACTGATGGTTCTGTATTCACATTTGCGGATGACCACTTAGTGTATAAGTCCCATATCTTATGGTGCTGAGCTATTTGTCCATTCCGCATTGCAGTAAGTTTGGACATCAACTGGATGGATTTCAATTTTTCCAGGACTGTTGATAGTTCTGGCAGCTGTGGTTTTTTCCATGATGCCGCCAGGACCATCTTGCCCGACACAAATACCTGAGCGGCAAACCGATGGATGCTCTTTTTAACTCCTGACGGCCTAACAGACAATTGTCCATTTTCATCGGGTATTCTGTGTCTGTCACCTTATTTACATAATCAACAATTTTTTCCCAATATCTTTGCGCATGGTCGCAGGACCACCAAATGTGATACATATCCCCTACCATACCGCATTGCCGCCAACATAGATCGGAGCCCGATTTAAACATATTAACCAGGCGGCTAGGGGTGTAGTACCAGCAATACAAAATCTTATGCCCATTTTCAACCATTGCGCTGGATACTGACACTCTTAGTAGGGATCTAAAGGCCTGTGCCCATTGTGCGGGTTCATATGAAGCCCCTAATGCTATTTCCCATTTTTTTGTCTAGTGTTCCACCGGTAAGAAGTGTGACGTAAGAGCTTTATATAGCCTTGAAATACTACCTCTATCTCCACCCCCCATTAGCCCTTTTTCTAGTGTTGTTTCGACTAAGCTAAGCTCCTCTCTTGCTTTACGATTAATGAAATCTCGCACCTGGTAATATTGGAAGGCTTGTAGAGGTGAAAGCCCATGATCCTGACATAGCACTTGAAATGAGGGAATGTCTCCCTCCTCACACATCTGTCCCAACTCATATAAGCCCATGGCCTCCCAATCCTTATAAGCTGTATCTACTGCCCCTGGTCTGAACTGGGGGGTAAATCTAAGAAATGCATGCTTAAAGTATATTCGCCCTGGAAAAAAAACTTCTCCCTAACCCTGTACTAGGTGTTCAGTGGCCATTGAATCAGATGAGGACTCCTTCCAATTATCTCTTTCAATTTATATTTCGGTAACCAAGGTATTGCTCTAAGTGGCCAGAGTGCCAGATTCAACTCTGGCCACCTTGTCAGGCAGACTGAAGAGACCATGCCAACATTTACTATGTTATGTAATAATGATTAATCAGAACCAGGAGAACTAAGTGAATGAAGATTTCTTAACATATGTGAATGCAATAGAAAAAAAAAATCATTCTATTTATTTTGCAGAAAAAAAAAGAACAGTTGCACTTTTTATATGACTTGAATCCCACCAGACATGTTCTGTCAAGGAGTAACTAGATAAAAAGGTCGGTGTGTAAACTCTGCTCCAGTTCCTTTTGGCTCAGTGCTACCAAATTCATCCCAGTGTATTGTCAGTCCCACTCAACACTTACCTGCACTGTGGCTTTTGGGATCCATGCCAGCGAGACAAAGATTTTTTCTTTCAGGTTAAAGCCAGCACAGCACACCATGATAAATGTCACACAAATGCGTATGGTTAAAGCGATACCCAGTGTGGCTACACAGAGTCCTAGAGTAGGTGCAGAAACAGGAATTAAAACTTAATAAGGACAGAACAAATGTGAAAGGATCAATTTCATTATCTGAAAAGAGCATAAAACTCAAAAACCAACCACCAAGTGATCACCTAGAGCAGGGCTTGACAAATCCCAGATGCCAGATCACCATGGCACCCAGGATTTCAAACCCCAAAAGCTTTTTTCCCCTATTCACAGCACAAACAGCTTTCCTGGCTCTGTGAAGCAATCAGGCTGTACACATACTTGAGTCACACTGTGCAGGATGTTCAGGAAGTTTCGCGGGACTTGAAACTGTGAGACTTCCCAACTTCCTGTACTGCATGGCTCAAGTATGTGGAGAGCCTGATCGCTGTGCAAAGCCAGGAAAGTCACTTCAAAGTGCTGTGAATAGGGAGGGAAAAGCTGGTGACAGAGGCGGGGGGGGGGGGGGGGGGGGGGGGAGGAGATGAGAGAGAGAGACAGACAGACAGAGATTGAGATTAACGGGAACCCAGGTCATGGTGATATGTGAAACAAAGACAGTTGCCTCTTTGCTTCACATATCACACACAGAAATTCATATTCGAACCAACCTAACAAATTCTGTTCATAGGGGTACTCCTAGACACAGTACAAGTCAGGGCTCATCTTCTCAAAGATGGTAATCGAAAAGTGTCTGCTCTTTGCAAACAGCAGAGTCAGACCTACCACAGCTCACAACATCCTTGGACTGTTAGGTCGGGGTGGCTACTGTTCATGTCGTCCCATTTGTAAGATGACGCACGTGACCTTTTTAGTGGCATCTCAAATGCCACTGGAATCAACATTTACAGCACTGTCCAGAAGAATCCCAGTCCCTCTAGCAGTGAAGCACCCTTTATTGGTGGCAACATCTACGAAACCTTCTAGAAGTTTGTCCTTTTTACCTTCAACAGCCACAAATTATTCTCACCACAGATACTTTACTGTGGGCATCGGGGGTGAGGGTGTACATGTAAATCTACATACTCGGAGATTGTAGAGCAACAGAGACAGGTCTCCACATCAACTCCCTATGTGCCTGTAATTTAGGTAGAAGCCATCCTCAATGCTATCAGAACTTTTTGAAAATGGCTCTTTGGCAGATTCTCATTTGTACAGATAATCAAGTTGCCATGTTTTACATAAATAGGGGTGGGGGTGGGGAGTTCAGGATCTCTCCATCTCTGTTAAGAAGCCTTAAAAAATTGTAATCTTGTGCTTCCACGCAGGTCAGCCTACAGGCCTCCTATATGCTGGTGATATCAACTTGCAGACTTCCTTATTCGTTACCTAGACCTACACTAAATGGTCCCTCGACAACTCTGTAGATCAGTCTTGATTCTAGAGATTGGAAACTATGTACAGATGTGTTTGCCTCATAAGACAACAGCAACAGACAGAAGAAGTGGACACAGATTTAATTGAAAACATTGAAAATATAGCTGTGAGAGGGAAAGTACTACTAATAGGTGATTTTAATATGCCAGATATTGATTAGGGTATTCCTACTGCAGGGTCTTTTAGAAGCAGGAAGATCCTGGATTTTCTACAGAAGGAACTATTCCAACAGTTGGTAATGGAACCCATGCGGAATGGGGGCATATTGGAATTTAATGCTTACTAATTGGGAGAGTGTTTCTGATGTTATACTAGATGACCATCCAGTGATCACCAGATAGCGTGGTTTAATATTAAGATAGGTGTGGAGAGGGTTCATTCAAAAGTGAAGGTTCTAGATAAAAAAAAAAATCTAACTTTATTCAGATGGGGGATTACATTAAGTAATTGCTGTTTGGATGGGAACATCTGGAAGCCGTTGGAAAGCAGTGGGCAAAACTGAAAGGAACTATTGTAAGGGCAACAAACCTATCTGCAAGGAAAGTAAATAAAAGTAAGAGGAAAAAGGAGGCCGCTTTAGTTCCAAAAAGTAGCAACTAGAAAAAGGTAAGGAAAAAAAAAAAAGAGGTTAGCCTTTATAAACTACAAGAGATCACAGAAAAAGGAGAACAGGCAACAATATCTGGAAAAGCTAAAAGAAGCTGGTAGGAAAGCAAAGATGCAAATGTAAAATAGCCAATATGGTAAAATAGGGGGACAAGACATTTTTTTAAAGATATGTTAGTGATAGGAGGAAGTGCAAAAGTGGCACTGTGAGACTCAAAGGTGAAGGGGGAGGAACATGTAGAAGCTGATAAAGATAAGGCGGAATTGCTGAAACAAATATTTTTGTTCTGTGCTCACAGCTGAAGGACAGGAAGCAGGATCACAGAAGACAAGCATAAATAGAAATGGAGAGGTGGTAGTCCCTTAACGATTTTCAGAGGACTGTCTTAATAAGGAGCTGGCTAAACTAAAGGTGGACAAAGTGATGGGGCCAGATGGCAAACATCTGAGGGTACTGAAGGGAAGTTCTAGCGGCTCCGCTAGCTGACCTTTTCAATGCTTCCTTAGAATCAGGAGTAGTGCCGGAGCACTGGAGAAGGGCAGATGTGGTCTCTCTCTACAAAAGCAGAAGTAAGGAAGAGGTTGATAACTACAGGCCTGTAAGTCTGACTCCTGTGGTAAGTAAATTAATGGAAATGCTTTTAAAACAGAGAATAGTAAAGTTTTTGAAATCCAATGGATTACAGGACCCGAGGCAACATAGTTTCACTAGAGGCAAGTCTTGTCAGACAAATCTGATTAAATTCTTTGATTGGGTGATCAGCGAGTTGTATCAAGGGAGAGCGCTAAATGTAGTATATTTAGATTTTAGCAAAGCCTCTGACACAATTCCGCATAGATGAATAATAAATAAACTGAGAATGCTCGGTATGGACCTTAGAGTGACTGACTGGGTTAAGAACTAGTTGAGTGGACGACAACAGAGGATACTGGTAAATGGAGCTCATTCTATGGAAAAGGATGTTACCAGTGGTGTGCCACAAGGTTCGGTTCTTTTCAACATTTTTGTAAGCAATATTGCTGAAGGGCTGTCTGGTAAGGTTTGCCTCTTTGTGGATGATACCAAAATCTATAATAGGGTAGACACCCTTGATGGCTGGATAACATGAGGAAGGACTTAGCAAAGCTAGACGAATGGACTGGAATTTGGCAGTTTAGATGTAATGGTAAAAAATGCAGGCTCATGCATTTGGGTTGCAAAATCTTGAGGGAATGGTACAATTTAGTGATGAAGAACTTTTGTGAACAGAGAAGCAGGACTTGGGTGTGATCATATGTGATGATCTTAAGGTGGCCAAACGGGTAGAAAAGGTGACGGCAAAAGCTAGAAGGATGCTTGGGGTGCAGAGAAGAGGAATGGCCAGTAGGAAAAAGGAGGTGATGATGCCCTGTATAAGACTCTGGTGAGACCTTATTTAGAATATTGTGTACAATTCTGGAGAATGCACCTTCAAAAAGATATAAACAGGATGGAGTTGGTCCAGAGGGTGGCTACTAAAACAGTTAGTGGTCTTCGTTATAAAGCATATGGGGACAGACAAAGATCTGAATATGTATACTTTGGAAGAAAGGTGAGAGTGTGTAGATAAGATAGAGAAATTTAAAAAAAAAAACAACCTCATGCCGCATAAATGCATAGGAGGAGAGACTCTTTCAATTGAAAGGAAGCTCTGGAACAAGGAGACATAGGATGAAGGTGAAAGAGGATAAAATTAACCTGAGGAAAATACATCTTCATGGAAAGAGTGATCAATATGTGGAACTGCCTCCCGGTGGAAGTGGAGGAGAAGAAAACAGTATCTGAATTCAAGAGAGCTTGGGACAAGTACATAGGATCTTTAAGGGAGCGATAGAGAGAATAGATGGCGTAGTAGATGACATGGTGGCAGACTGGATATGCCACATGGTCTTTATCTGCCTACATTTTTCTCTGTTTCTAATGCCCTGCTTTGTGCTCCATCAGACTGACAGATCGTTTTTTGACACACAACACTTCACCTCTAACACCACATTCCAGTATTCAGGGAATGACAGGAAATCTTAGCTTTCAGAAAACTCTCAACTAAAAGATCATATACATCTAAATTGACTCGTTTTATTCACTTAAGTAGGGAGCATAACAGATCCCACCCCTTCTTTGACACAGGATGTATTGGATTATCTTAAAATACCACTGCAAAGATAGTACAAACGATGCAATGATCCAATAAGACCACAAGCCTGCAGAGCCACCTCCAACCCCAACCCGCCATCCCATTCCCAGAAGCATAGCATGCAAGAGTAATACAATCAATAGAAATCCTCTCCCCTATCCCTCCCCCCACCACACACAAGAGAACAGCCTACAGGAGGATGATAGCACCAGCAAGCCAAAAGCTTGATACTAATGAAGAGCTATCAAGATGAAGAACCCAGTGTATGTCCTGACATGTGATGTCTCCAAGAGTAGGTGTCCCAAACCTTGTGAAAGGCCAATAACCATCGACTGCATAGCAGTCAGTTTAGAACAGTAACTAGGGAGGGTGCTACAAGATCTTTCCAAGCTGACGCCAGAGCTAATTTACTAGCTGTGAAGAAGGTCGTAGTGAGCTTATGTATTTTAGATTTTATCCCAACAGGTTTGAAGTGTAGAAGACATGTCTCTGTTCGCAAAGGGTACTGCACTTGGATGACTTGTTGAAGCATAGTGAGAACAGTCGTTCAAAAGGACTGCACCTTGGGACAAGTCCACCATATATGATACATATCACCCAAGGCGCCACAAAGCCGCCAGAACTGTCAGTCACCATGGTTAAACACTCTAAGCAGTCTTTGAGGGGTACAGTACCACTGACATAGAATTTTATACCTGGTTTTTTTAATCATATTACTAGTTATGGAGACCTTAAGGAGATGATGGAAGCTCTTCTCCCATTTCCAAATTTCAAAAGACAGTGCCATATCAGTCTCCCATTGCTTAATATAGTATGTAATAGGTGTATGAAATGAGAGCTAGATACAGCCTAGAAATGCAGCCCCTACCCTCATTACCCCACTCTGAGTGTTTCCTCTAAACCTAGTTAGACCTGTATCATACAAAATAGATAATCCTGTATCTTGCTGTATTGAAAGATGATGAGAGCCAGAGAGTCCATGTTCTTCCTGCAATTTTGAGTATGGGAAGATTTCAACTTTCTCCCAAATTTGGCCCGAAGTGTGTTGGGACTTGTGTTGCCCAATGTTGGAAGCTAAAATCCACAGATGAAACAGAAAGCAGCCTTTACACAAATACCAGGAATAAACTCCAATGTTAAGAGCTAACATGACAGGTACAGGGGGCAAAACAAATTGCTGTTTGTAAAAAATATTGCCTATCTGGAAAAAATTGTTCCCAAATTCGGTGCCAGCTGAAAAGAATATTACCTAGCCCCGTTTGGCTATGTGATAAAGGGAGTGCGAAGGAAGCCAAAGGATTGCCCAAAGTGGGGTAGAACCTGGGCACGGCTGTTCATATCATACCCAAAGCTCAAAGGAACTACATAACCATTCAGCAAGAATACAGGGTTGGGACGCCTGCTAGTATAAAACAAAATTGGGAACCACCATCCCTCCCTGCCTTTTAGGTTGATAAAGGACTGCTCTGTGCACCTCTTGGTGGGTGCTATCATCAATTATAGGGGAAGACCTTTCACTGGAAGGTGTAAAAAAAAAAAAAACTGTCACAGTATAGGCACTGGCAGAGCCATAAATAAATAAAGCAATTTTGGTAAGACCATCATTTTTAAGGCCTGAACCCTGCCTATCCACGACAGATTTAGACCCTCCCACCTATCCAACTCTGCAAATAGCTCAGCCACTTTAGAGGAAAAATTAGTTTTAAAAGAGATCCTCTGGGGCAGATGTGATATTAACTTCTAAATATTTGATAGGATGGGAGGCCCAATTATAGGGAAACTGTTGTCACAACTGACATTCCTTCGCCGGAGCTATGGTTACATTTAAAATCTCAGATTTGGACATATTTACTCAAAAGCCAGAGACTCTTATATGTGGCCAAAACTGCATCTATCTGGGATAAGGAGGGGTCTGGCTTAGTAAGCGTGAGAAGCGCATCATCCACAAAAAGCGAAATCTTCAATTCTGAATGACCCCCAGGGAATATGGATAACCTGGGCCAGCGGCTCTATCATGATAGCAAAAAGCAAAGGAAAGATAGCACAACTTGCCACATGACCCAATGAAGTGGTAACGTGGGAGTAAAGGTTCTATTAATTTTTAAGACAAGCCACTGGAGTGACATTGAGCAACTGAAGCCAATGGAAGAAACATCCCACAAATCCTAATTTACCTAAAACAGAGAACATAAAAGGCCAAGCTACATGAACAAATGCCTTCTCCGCATCGAGAGAAAACAGCACATGTATCACTTGTCCACACATGATGCATGAGATGTAGAGTTTGGCAAATATTATCAAATGTATGTCTCCCAGTGATGAACCCCACTTGATCCTCATGGATAAGAGAAGTAGGTATCGCTGCGGACTCTAAAGCCAGTATTTTGGTGAAAATTTTATTAATCAGTGAAATAGGGTGATAAGAAGTGCAAAATAAAGGATCCTTGCCTGGTTTCTGGAGCAAAGTAACAAATGCTAAATGCCAGATGGAGGACAGCTCCTCCCTATCATCAAATTCACTGAAAACAGCAATAACGGAGCTAAATGACTAACAAAACATTTATAAAACTTATTAGAAAAAACATCCGGTCCAGGAGCCTGTCCGTTAGGAAGATCACATATAGCCCCCAGAACCTCATCCAGTTCAACAGCCTGGGATAGATCTGCTGCTGCATCAGTGAGGTGAGGAAAAGAGAGACCGCCAAGATATTGCTCTATGGCATCGACTGTGACTGAGTTATCAGAGCTATAGAGTTCTATATAATAATGCAAAAATGTGTCACAAATAGCCAAGGTAGATGTGTGCTTTGACCCATTTTCATCACAAATCGAGTAAATATTTATTTATTTTGTTACATTTGTACCCCGCGCTTTCCCACTCATGGCAGGCTCAATGCGGCTTACATGGGGCAATGGAGGGTTAAGTGACTTGCCCAGAGTCACAAGGAGCTGCCTGTGCCTGAAGTGGGAATTGAATATGAATTTGTCCAGCTTGATTTTCAATTTATTAGCTAATAAGCAACTAGCCTTATTGCCGTGTTCATAGTAGGCCTGGCGAGCATGCTGTAAGTGATCCGTAACTGTAACTCGTGAAGCTGCAATGTCAAAGTGTGAAGCTTCCCGTCTTTGTAAAATGTCAGGGCAAAAGGATGGCACCACTTATACTGGATATCCTGATTACGGCGCTGCATAATCACCGGCTTCAACTCCCAGTGCTGGCAAAGGGTAGCCGCTGCCAAATCTCCATAAATTGCGACAATGTGAGTATCCCATGTAAATTGTTCCATTGCACATATCTTTTTAAGCACTTGTTCTTTCAATGTATAGCTAGTGAAGTACGCCACAATATCATAGGGTTTATTGTTTTTTTGGCAGCCCTAGAGCCTGGTGTACTTTATCTAGCTAAATGGAAAAAGAGTATCCACCTGCTTTGAACCTTCAGACAGCAATAAACTGACCAACTGCTGAACCATGTGCTCACAGTCCACATAGGCAGAAATCTCAGGCAAGCCTCAAAAAATGGAGGCTCTGGGGACAGCCTCAATTCTCAAGGTCTTCTATTTTATCCTGGGTCAGCGCCTGAACCTGAACCTCCCGAGGCTGTTTGTCCAGCAATCCGATGGTGTCCTGCTGCTCATCTAAGTGCTGATCTGCATCCTTGATCCTGTGCCCCAACTCACCGACCTCAGCGTGAAGATCTGCTCCCAGCGAACAAGCTCCTCTGGCACTGCCTTCATATCAGTTTTAATTTCACGTGTGTGTGTGTGTGCAGGGGGGGGGGGGGGGGTGGCCATGTCCCCGTATGCAGAATCCTTAAGAGCAAACAGGTCCAGAGACAGTGATGGTGAAGTGATTACCTCCTGCCAAGAGAGCTCTGGCCCCGCTGTCATACTAGAGCCCGCCACGTGATCCGCTTCAGAGCCCTTGAAGTATGCAAATGCCTGTAAATTCACTCTCTTGGGATTGTTGCTCATCCTGTTTAACACAGTCCGCCACTCAAATAGGTAGCAAAAGCACTTTAAAAGTTGCCAACAGCTAAATTAAATAGGAGTATCCGGAGCTGCCAACTCAGGCTGCCATTCAAGTCGGTGATGTCACTTCCCTTGTGTTGGATTATCTTCCTCACCCATCTAATCTGAGTCTCAAAACCAACTCGCGTCATCTTTCTACCTTATCCACACACTCTGACAAGGCTGAAAGAAAGCCAAATCTTCCTTCACCCTTTAGTGTCTCAGTTCATAAAGATCCCAAAAAACAGGAAGGCAAGCGATCTGCAAGATCCAATAGAAGGGGAAGGGAAATGGAACTTGATATACCACCTTTCTGAGGTTTTTGCAACTACATTCAAAGCGGTTTACATATATTCAGGTACTTATCTTGTACCAGGGGCAATGAAGGGTTAAGTGATTTGCCCAGAGTCACAAGGAGTTGCAACCAAACAGCAGATCACACAAACAAAATCTATTGAAATATGTAGATAATGATGAAGAAAAGGCAAATTTGCTAAATAGATACTTTTGTTCTGTTTTTACTGAAGAAAATCCGGGAGAAGGACCGCGATGGTCTGGCAAAAGTTCATTTGAGAATGGAGTGGATATAGCACCGTTCACAGAAGAGAGTGTCTATGAACAACTTGAAAAGCTAAAGGTGGACAAAGCCATGGGACCGGATGGGATCCACCCCAGGATATTGAGGGAGCTCAGAGAGGTTCTGGCGGGTCCTCTTAAAGATTTGTTTAATAAATCCTTAGAAACGGGAGAGGTTCCAAGGGATTGGAGAACGGCGGAAGTGGTCCCTCTTCACAAAAGTGGTGATAGGGAAGAAACTGGAAACTACAGGCCGGTAAGCCTCACTTCTATTATTGGAAAAGTAATGGAAGTGATGCTGAAGGAAAGGATAGTGAATTTTCTGGAAGAAAATGAGCTGCAAGATCGGAGACAACATGGTTTTACCAAAGGGAAATCGTGCCAAAAGTATCTCATTGAATTCTTTGATTGGGTGACCAGAGACTTGAACTGTGGACGTGCTATAGACGTAATCTACTTAGATTTCAGTAAGGCTTTTGACACGGTTCCCCACAGGAGGCTCTTAAATAAACTGGATGGGCTGAAGATGGGACCCAAAGTAGTGAACTGGATTAGGAACTGGTTGACGGACAGGCGCCAGAGGGTGGTGGTGAATGGAGTTCGCTCGGAGGAGGGAAAGGTGAGTAGTGGAGTGCCTCAGGGATCGGTGCTGGGGTCGATTCTGTTCAATATATTTGTGAGTGACATTGCCGAAGGGTTAGAAGGTAAAGTTTGCCTATTTGCGGATGATACTAAGATTTGTAACACAGTGGACACCCCGGAAGGAGTGGAAAACATGAAAAAGGATCTGAAAAAGCTAGAAGAATGGTCTAAGGTTTGGCAATTAAAATTCAATGCGAAGAAATGCAAAGTGATGCACTTAGGGAGTAGAAATCCACGGGAGGCGTATGTGTTAGGCGGGGAGAGTCTGCTAGGTACGGACGGGGAGAGGGATCTTGGGGTGATAGTATCTGAGGATCTGAAGGCGACGAAACAGTGTGACAAGGCGGTGGCCGTAGCTAGAAGGTTGCTAGGCTGTATAGGGAGAGGCGTGACCAGCAGAAGAAAAGAGGTGTTGATGCCCCTGTACAAGTCGTTGGTGAGGCCCCACCTGGAGTATTGTGTTCAGTTTTGGAGGCCGTATCTTGCTAAGGATGTAAAAAGAATTGAAGCGGTGCAAAGAAAAGCTACGAGGATGGTATGGTATTTACGTTACAAGACGTATGAGGAGAGACTTGCTGACCTGGACATGTATACCCTGGAGGAAAGGAGAAACAGGGATGATATGATACAGACGTTCAAATATTTGAAAGTATTAATCCGCAAACAAACCTTTTCCGGAGATGGGAAGGCGGTAGAACGAGAGGGCATGAAATGAGATTGAAGGGGGGCAGACTTAAGAAAAATGTCAGGAAGTATTTTTTCACGGAGAGGGTGGTGGATGCTTGGAATGCCCTCCCGCGGGAGGTGGTGGAGAGGAAAACGGTAATGGAATTCAAACATGCGTGGGATAAACATAAAGGAATCCTGTTCAGAAGGAAGGGATCCTCAGGAGCTTAGCCTTGAATGGGTGGCAGAGACGGTTGGGAGGCGGGGCTAGTGCTGGGCAGACTTATACAGTCTGTGCCAGGGCTGGTGGTTGGGAGGCGGGGATAGTGCTGGGTAGACTTATATGGTCTGTGCCAGAGCCGGTGGTCGGAGGCGGGGCGGACTTATACGGTCTGTGCCCTGAAAAACACAGGTACAAATCAAGGTAAGGTATACACAAAAAACTAGCACATATGAGTTTATCTTGTTGGGCAGACTGGATGGACCGTGCAGGTCTTTTTCTGCCGTAATCTACTATGTTACTATATTCAGTCACCACAACATTCAATCAATAGTCCGACCGCCTGTGTTTTGCCCATGCAAGGGCTGCATGAGGGGCTTAAAAGGAATGTTAATAAATCAATGAAAAAACATGTTAGTATAAACCATAAAAACTCAATTGAACCAATATGAAAAATGAAAAAAATTCACATACTCAAAACATAAAAAGTGTGAAGACATATCAAATACCACATAACAAACATGGTTTATATAACTGAATGTTAAAAACTCATTCTAAACAGTGATGGAGGTGAAATAAAGATATGCCTACCCAACTGGTGTATTCAGGTAATCTCACCTACTTGGTGAAAGACAGAAGATAAAAGTTAAGGATATAAGGCATAGTTGTCATTGAAACACCTAGCCATCTGCCAGGAGTTACCCTGCAGTCACTTAGAGGGTGTATCCCCAGAACAGCTCAGGTCCATCCGCACCTGCTGCTTTTGCTCTACACTAGCATCCTCCTCCCACTGACTGGGTCACAACTGCCTCTGGGTGGGTCTCCTGCTCTCCAATTATCTCCAGTGATTTATAGGTTACTGAAGCCACACTCCCAGTGGTCCCACAGTTCCCAGAAAGCAATCACAGACCCAACACACAAACCACCAGGATTCTTTATCAGTCCAGACAGGCAGAGGCAATAAACAATTACCTTAAAAATTAAAGAATGAACAAAAAAATGTGCAATCAGCAAACAATAACAGGTAACTGAAATATGGATTATTATAAAACTAAACAAACATTTACATACTTCCTAGAAAGTACTCAGGGAGATCAGGACATATATCTGTTCACAGAGCTTCAGCAAAAGGTCTTTCTCTCCTTCTCCCAGGCTGAAACTGAAGCAACAGCCAGCATCTGCTGGGTAATTTCAAACTCCAGGCCAATCAGAGCCCAGAGCAGTCATGTTTCAAATAAAAACTGTTCAAATCACTACAGGAACTTCCTATTATCTGTGTGCCAAATAAAAGAAAGAAGTCAATCCTCTGTAACAGCTTTAAGCATAAACATGCACCATCTGCTGGCCAAACAGGAGAAATACACTTTAGATGTATTTAAGACAGGAAAATATCCAATACATTTTACAAGCTTAAAAAATACTGTTTCTTCACAATAGTCAAAGAGTGAAAAAGGACTACATTAAAAGAAAAAAAAAAAAAGAGCACATTGTAAAACTGTTCTATGTTAAACAAAACCAAAAACTTCTCAGTTACCAGCTCTCTCTATGGTAACAGTTTGCAATGGCTGCTTGTTGCAGTTAATCTGCTCACACTGACTTTCTGCAGCTCTTGTCTACACACTCAAGGAAAGAAAGCCAGGAGTGTTTAAGGCGAGAACAGGATAAAGGATGCACATTATCCCCATCAACTTCTAAGCAGCTTGTAGATACAAGGAAAAAAAAACACAATTTGAAGTATCTGTATACAAATGCTAGAAGTCTAAAAAATAAGATGGGAGAGTTGAGTATATAGCAATAAAGGATGAAGTAGATATAATAGGCATCTCAGAGACCTGGTGGAAGGAGGACAAATCAATGAGACACTGTGTTAACAGGGGTACAAATTATATCGTAATTATAGAGTGGATCAAATTGGAGGGAGGAGTTGTGCTATATTCTAAAGATGGAATTGAGTCAAACAAAATAAACATTCTACATGAAACAGATAGGCACATTGAATCATTATGGATAGAAATTCCATGTGTGAATGAAAGAGTATTCTGGTAGGGCTGTACTACCGTCCGCCAGGACAGAAAGATGAAGATATGTTTACAGAAATTAGCAAAGCTGGCAAGCTGGGCAACAGTGTAATAATGGGTGATTTCATTTACTCCAGTATTGACTGGAGGGCAGACCTATACAGTCTGTACCAGAGCCGGTGATGGGAGGCGGGACTGGTGGTTGGGAGGCGGAAAATACTGCTGGGCAGACTTATATGGTCTGTGCCCTGAAAAGGACAGGTACAAATTCAAAGTAAGGTATACACATACGAGTTTGTCTTGGGCAGACTGGATGGACCATGCAGGTCTTCTTCTGCCGTCGTCATCTACTCTGTTACCAGAAAATTGATCCTGAACAGGTGACTAAGCAGTTCAGAAAAGTAAACATAGAATTCTGGACAATACTGATGAAGGGATAAACAAGGATGGGGGTGGGAGAAAAGAGAATGCGAGGATGGAGGGAAAGGGCAAAGGGGAGAAGAAAGAGGTGAATTATGGAGAATTAAATAGGCTAGGAGGCAGAATATCAAAGGAACTAGAGATCAGAAGAGACTTGAGAAGCACTTTAAATGACAGTGGGGGCATGAGGACTCTTATGGAAGAGAATTCCAAAACTTAGGGTCTAGATAACTGAAAGCAGTGTCCTGGGAGAGTGAAAGATGAAGAGCTGAAGATGAGACACAAAGAAGATGATCAGTGATTGTGGGACGGGTGAAAGGGGATGAGTAACTTGAGCCTGCAATTGAGTGGGAAAATATGGGATATAAATGTACCAAATAAATATAAATAGGCAGAAGCGGAGGAACATCAGCATTTGAAGTCCATCATGAGTAGCTTGAAGTGGATACAAGTGGAGACAGGAAGCCAATGTTCAAGGCAGAGAAAAGGGGTGACATGGTCAAAGCGATGTGCATGATGAATGAGTTTGACAGTTGTGGACTGAATTAACTGAAGATGCTTGATGACGATGAAAGGGAGGCTGCCAGTTGCAATAGTCTAAACGAGAAATAACCATAGTGAGAACCAGAGTGCGGATGGATTTAGAAGAGAGGAACAGACGGACCAAGCAGATGTGGTGGAGTGCGAAGGAAGAGCGAATGATAGAGTCCACCTGGGCTTTAAAAGTTAATTTAGAATCAAAGATGACACCCAGGATTCTGATAGAATCCCTAAAGCACAGCCATTGAGAGATAATGACAAGAGCTGGTGGTAAAGGGGAGAAAGGATGATAGCTTCACACTTGGATGAGTTAAGGAAGAAACCGTTTTCCCTGTGTCAGGTGGATAGGGCAGAAAGACAGGAATTCAGAGAAATGCGAGGTGCAAGAAGGTCAGAGACACGAGCAAAAAGGTAAACATCCCTGTTCTTGGATGAGAGTGAGAAGGGGTGCCGGAAAAATAAACAGCATGAGGGAGAGAATGAAACCCTGAGGGACTCCAGACTGCAGAGGAAGAGAGGTGGAATGGGTAATGTGGTATGTGAGTTGAAAGGAGTAGCCTGTGAGATAGCTAGAAAACCAAGAGAGAACCGAGCCAGAAATACCAACAGAGTGGAGATGGTGAAAGAGTAGAGTGGTCAACTAAATCAAATGCAGAGGAAATATCAAGGGAGACAATATTAATAGAAAAACAATGATCCAATGCGACACGGATAATATCATAAAGAGCCAAATCGACAAATTAAATAGTAGTAAATCTCTTGGACTGGATGGCATACATCCAAGGGTACTGAAAGAACTGAAATGCGAAATTGCTGATCTGCTGTTAGTAATCTGTAACTGTCATTAAAATTGTCCGTAGTATCTTAAGATTGGAGGGGAAATTACAGACCAGTAAGCCTGGCATCAGTGCCAGGGAAAAAACGGGAAACTTTTATAAAGAATAAAATTATGGAACACATAGACAAATGTGGTTTAATGGGACAGAGTCAGCATGGATTCAGCTAAGGGAAGTCTTGCCTCACCAATTTGCTTCATTTCTTTGAAGGTTTGAATAAAACATGTTGATAAAGGTGAGCCAGGTGATGTAGTGCATCTAGATTTTCAGAAAGCATTTGACAAAATTCCTCATGAGAGATTCCTGAGAAAATTAAAAAGTCATGGGATAGGAGGCAATATTCTGTTGTGGATTAGGAATTGGTTATTGGACAGAAAACAGAGGGTACAGTTAAATGGCCATTTCTTTCAATGGAGGAGGACAAATAGTGGAGTGCCGCAGGGATCTGTACTGGGACTGGTGCTATTTAAACACACTTCTAAATGATCTGGAAACTGTAATGACAAGTGAAATGATTAAATTTGTAGATGACACAAAACTATTCAAAGTTGTTAAAACACATGCAGACTGTGAAAAATTGTAGGAAGACTTTAGGAAATTGGAAGACTGAGCATCCAAATGGCAGATGAAATTTAATGTAGACAAATGCAAAGTGATGCACATTGGGAAGAATAATCCAAATCATAGTTGCCTGATGATAGCTAGGGTCCATCTTGGGGGGGTCAGCACCCAAGAAAAAGATCTAGATGTCATTGTAGACAATACGCTGAAATCTTCTGCCCAGTACGTGGCAGCGGCCAAAAAAGCAAATAGGATGCTAGGAATTAGGAAAGGGATGGTAAATAACGCCAAAAATACTATAATGCCTCTGTACTGCTCCATGATGCAACCTCACCTTGAGTATTGCATTCAGTTCTGGTCACTGTATCTCAAAAAAGATATAGCAGAATTAGAAAAGGTTTAAAGAAGAGCGACCAAAATGATAAAGGGGATGGAACTCCTCTATATAAGGAATGACTAAAGAGGTTAGGGATCTTCAGCTTGCAAAGGGGACGGCTGAGGGGAGATATGATTGAGGTCTACAAAATCCTGAGTGGTGTAGAATGAGTAGAAGTGAATCAAATTTTTTTTACTCTTTCTAAAAGTGCAAACACAAGGGGACACTGAATGAAGTTACATGGAAGTACTTTTAAAACAAACAGGAGGAAATATTTTTTTCACTCAAAGAATAGTTAAGCTCTGGAACTCGTTGCCGGAGGATATAGTAACAGCAGTTAGTGTATCTGGGTTTAAAAAAAGGTTTGGACAAGTTCCTGGAGAAAAAGTCCATAGTCTGCTATTAAGACAGACATGGTGAAACAACAGCTTGCCCTGGAATTGGTAGCATGGAATTTTGCTACTGTTTGGGTTTCTGCCAGGTACTTGTGACCTGGATTGGCCAGTGTTGGAAACAGGATACTGGGCTAGATGGACCATTGGTCTGACCCAGCATGACTAATCTTAGGTTCTTATGACTACCTGAATACACCACTTGGGTAGGTTTTTTTTTTCTTTATTTCACCTCCATCACTGATGCAGCCCTTGTGTGGACAAAACATGGCCATGTCTGCAAGCTGTTCATGTAGAGCTGCTTTTAACAAGTAGGTACACCACTTGAGTTCTTGTAAGCCCTAGACGCAGCCCTTGCGTGGGCAAAATATGGCTGTGTCGAGCTATTAGATATTGATTGAATAATGTGGTGAATAAATATTTTTATGGGTTTTCTTTGTGTGATCTGCTCTTTGGTTGGATCATATCAGTTCATAAAGGGCCTCAGTAACATCCAGCTACCTCTTAAGGAACCAATACTGACCTGGGACCTGAACAGTGTTCTGATGCAGATACTTGAATCCCCTTTTGAGAACATGGGCCAGGCTACATTTAAATATATCATGTGGATAACACTGTTTCTAATTTCCATCACCTCAGAAAGGAGGGTTAGTGAATTGAAGATCCTAGTATGTTATCCACCATACACATAGTTCATGCGTAATAAAATAGTTCAAACAAACAAAGAAGTAATGTGGTCAACAGGACACTTCCAAACAAACCAGGAAGGCATTAAAGTTGCATACAGGAGTTTGTACATAGATGAAATGCCCAAATGTGACAAAAATGCTCCATAAACTAAAAGTAATATAGCTGCGTACTGCCGTAGTTGCAGTGAAAACCGTTAATACCACCACAACTACAGCAGTACACAGCTTTGACTGAAACTTAGGCTTACAGTCTTTTTTAAAGACAATATTACTTTTAGTTTATGGAGCATTTTTGTCATGTTTGGGCATTTCATCCATATTCAGACTCCTGAGACAGGCACTTGAACTTAAACACAGTGCCATGTAGAGTCAACATATTTGTATAACTATTTTATGGAATAAACTGAATACAACTTAACAGCTTCCTGGTGTGTTTGGAAGTGTCCTGTTGACCACATTCTTTGTTTGACTTGTTGCGTAGTGATCTTCGTTACTACATCTTTGTGGTTAATAAAATAGTTCTACCCACCCATTCCAAGCTTCTTCCCAAGGTAGTATCAGACTTTCGTTTAAATTAATCCACTGTCCTCTCCACATACTTTCCTAAGCCTCATTCCAATAAACTATCCACTGTTCAGGAAAACTTTAAAAATGTTTCTTTAAGAAATTTTTGATTATGTAGTTGCTATATGACATCAAACATGACATCAAAGAAATCTCCAACGAAATCAATCAAAGCCTACACATCATGAACACATGGGCAGACACATACCGTCTGAAATTAAATGCAGAAAAAACTCAATGCCTGGTACTCACCTCCCAACACAACACCAACGAATTCAACGCGATAAACACACCAAACCTAAACCTTCCAATCTCAGAAACGCTAAAAATCCTTGGAGTCACTATCGACCGCCACATAACACTGGAAACCCACGCAAACAACACAACTAAGAAGATGTTCTACTGCATGTGGAAACTGAAAAGGATAAGACCACTCTTCCCAAGATTCGTCTTTCGTAACCTAGTGCAATCCCTCGTCCTCAGCCATCTGGATTACTGCAACTCATTATACGCAGGCGGCAAAGAGCAAACACTGAGGAAACTTCAAACAGCCCAGAACACAGCAGCCAGACTCATCTTCGGAAAACCAAAATATGAAAGGGCAACACCACTACGAGAGAAACTACACTGGCTTCCACTGAAGGAACGCATCACCTTCAAGGTATGCACACTAGTCCACAAGATCATCTACGGCGAAGCCCCAGCCTACATGTCCGAGTTGATTGACCTACCACCCAGAAATGCTAGGAGATCTTCCCGAACATACCTCAACCTCCATTTCCCTACTTTCAAGGGCGTGAAATACAAGACGCTACACGCGTCAACCTTTTCTCACACGAGCACGCAGCTTTGGAACTCACTGCCATGCAACTTAAGAGCGATCCACGAACAAGCATCCTTCCGCAGATTACTGAAGACCCACTTGTTTGAGACAATCTACGGAAAAAACCAAAACACATAGAGTCTACACTCACTTACATCAATGCATCACACATCCACTCAAGATCTCTCATTCCCCCCAATTCCACATTACTCATACATATACTTACAGGAATAGGTAAACCATGTGCCTATATGTCTTAACACTGCCCTTAAACTTCCTATTATCTCCTCCCAAAGTCTCCCTGTTGATGTCCCATTGTGATATTCCTAATGATAATCTGATTATCTCGCATAACTTGTACAATGTAACCCATAACCAATTTGTATCAACTGTATTCTCTTTATTCATATCTTATTGTAAGCCACACTGAGCCCGCAAAGAGGTGGGAAAATGTGGGATACAAATGCAAACAATAAATAAATAAATATTTTCTAGGAAAACTTTCAAAAACTTATCACTCAAGAAATTCTTGATTGTGTAACTGTTATAACATTTTAAATTTATTAAGATTTTATGGTCATTCACGAGAGATTGGATGGTTTTCTTTATAAGATGTGATCCACATGGAACTTGTAAGGCAATTGCGGAATATAAGAACATTTTAATGTAATGTAATGTAATGATGTTCTTCATACACTGGATTGCCGATGGGCCTTATATTACCTCAAATAAACAGTGCCATACTGTCAGAATTTACAGCTCTTTGTAGCATTCAATACAATCTGGGACTGTCAGAGTACCTTATCTAGGTGGATCTTGGACAGTGGGTATTACTAAATCTTGGAAAAAGTACCACGCAATACCTAGCAAATACCATTAAACTGCCACTAGAGGTCAGGGCTGCCATTTTGAGTTAGAAGCAGTGAAGGGCATCACTCCTGCCCCAATGACCCTTAGAACACCAGGAATTTGAAAAAGGCTCTGGGGGGTAGGGAGAATTATTCTGTTGTTGTGAGGG
Source organism: Microcaecilia unicolor (assembly GCF_901765095.1). Classification (NCBI taxonomy): domain Eukaryota; kingdom Metazoa; phylum Chordata; class Amphibia; order Gymnophiona; family Siphonopidae; genus Microcaecilia; species Microcaecilia unicolor. The sequence goes on from NC_044032.1 coordinate 425,348,215, forward strand.
GTCTGGGAGGCGAGACCTTTGCATGCTACCATCTGCTACCTAGAAGCTATGTGGGTGCTGGCTGATATTCATCGCTGGCTCCTGCATAGCTACAAGACCAAAAGTTAGGACAGCCTTTTATGTGGTCCTATTTGATCACTTAGCTATGTAGGCACTGGTACTGAATTGTTGCTGGCATCCACATAACTCCTGGCTCCCGACCCTGCCCCTATAATGCCTCTTCTCCTGACTGGACTTGATATGGCCGGTTAGTATCCATATTCAGCAGTAGTGCCTGGTTAAGTGCTACTGTGCAAGATTTAAGCGGGCAGGAGCCTCTCCTGCCTGCTTATATTGCTTTTGAATATAGGTCCCAGCAATTTTATAACTGGTCACCCGCATTTGTGTGCCACTTGAGCGCACAACACTATTCCCTCTAAGCAGAGTGGAAGTCCTCCACATACAGTTCTGCCAGTGGAGAGTGCTGTTTCACAATCACACTTTCAATACTGAGGGAAAAACTCTTAAGGATTACAGGGAACTGGCCTGTCCCTAGCAATTGAAAAATACAATATTGAAGCACTGCCCCCCACCCCCACCCACGCACTAGCAGCAATGCTGTTGGACTCCTGAGCAACAAGAGGGAACAGTGGCAAAAAAAATGTACAGAATACCAGTTCTTTCGCTGGTAAGTGTACACTTATGTGTATAAGTGGCAACAAAACCAAAAAGCACTATTCTGTAAGGGCGTGTCTACGTGGTATGGTGCGCAACTGCAAGAGAGATTTATTCCAGTGGGGCATATGTGTGTTTCTTCCACTGAGATGCATTAACTTACAGCATACAGTAAACTACGCATGCCCTTGCTGCATTTATGTATCTGTAGTTACATCAGGTCTATGGCTGGTATAACTGCATGTGTGTAAATGTAAGGCGTACTGATGACAGATTATGCTAGTATTCTTTAACAGAATATGAATGCCCAGATCAGGTTTTAAAAATTGTCCTGCAGAAGATGGCGTTTTGAGCAGTAGTGTGGATGCGACGCCTTGTATGCTGCCGAGTAATCTGCCGTGTGGGCTCCGTTTACTGTCTGAGAGATGGGGAAGCGGAAGGGGAAAACTGCGGCACCTACCTCCCTGGTCCCGCATTCGACGCCATCCACCCACCAGACAACTCTCGACAGCTTTGGCATCGCCTCCCAGGTTCAACGGACTTCCGTTTCGACTAGCATAGAGGGAGTCTCATTGAGTCCTCCCTCACTTATAGCACCCCAGCAGCCCGGTGTCGTATTTTCCCCACAGGGGCCACGGAGAATGGAGGAGTACCCAGCCATAGCCGTGGAAGGAGGACCCAGGGGAACTTCAACCCCAGGAAGTGAAACAGCGGAGCAGGGGCTGAGTCAACCCTGTTCTTCTACTCCTGGGAATTTGGCGCCGGGGAACTCTGGAGGAATTACAAGACCTGCTGTAGTCACGCTGGAGACCCTATGGGACGCTATACAGGGTGTGAGTAATGTCTTGTTACAAATGAATACCTCAATGAAAAATGAAATTTCAGAATTAAAACAAACTCATCAGGATTTGTCTGTTAAATTTCAAGAGCAAACTGAAAAAAATGCCAAGTTCGATGGGGAACTGGAAAAATTACAAAGTATTACCTCAGAATTAATAAGAGAAAGAGAGTTACAAGAAAGGAAAATTGAACATTTGGAAAATAATGCTCGTAGGAATAATTTGAGGTTGTTAAATTTTCCAAAGTGCCCATTGATACCCGCAGGTGAAATGCTTAAGAAATACTGGAGATCCCAATGGAGGGCTTCCCGCCCATCACGAGGGCCCAGTATTTATCAGGAATAAAGGGATCTAAAGGGCCAAATCAAGATAATCCTAATTTTAAACCTAACAGAATTTCTTGAAAACTCTCTTGAGATAGTAACTGAAAGAACAACGTTAATTGTAACATTTGCTCTGGAACCAGACAAAAACAATATATTTCGACTTTATTTTCGTCACCTTAATGACTCTTTCCTTGGGGGTAAGATCCAGATTTTTCCGGACATCGCAAGAAATACACAAAAAATGAGAAAAGAATTTCTTTTATATAAATCTAGGGTTTTGAATTTAGGTGGTCTTTTTGTGTTGAAGTTCCCTTGCAGATGCTGTATATCTTTAGAATCAGTTAACTATGTATTTTATACCCCAAGAAAATTGTTGGAATTTATTGATTCAGATTTTGATATTGGTGACTAAAGTAAAACCATATTTCAATAATATATTTACTGGATGTAAAATATGTTATTCATATATTCTTTTTTATTTTTTTTCTGTATTTCCACATTTATGTTTTAAATATGTAAAATGTTAAAAAAAATTAATAAATATGTAAAATGAAAAAAAATTGTCCTGCACATGCAAAAATCTGTATAGTGGTGAAAAACTACAGACAGTTGGTAACCTAACTTCTGAAGTCCAGAGCACATTTGACAGGGTCTCTATGAACATTTGGACCCTGGGCAAATGCCTATGCCCTAATGTGGCTCAATATATACAAACACCTGCAATGCATTTGGTCAGTCACTACCTCTTCTCTTCCAGTGTGTCATGATTCTGTGGGACTGGCCACTTCTGCAACATGAATAAGATTTTGTGACCCTCACTGTGGCACCACAGGAAGTGGGAGGCCATGGAGATGACCGTAGATAAATGCTAATTTTGATGGGATTCCCAGCACTCTCAGGTCTGCTGCAAAACTACAAATGAAGAATTGGCAGCCCTATATCTAATGCAGAGAACAAGAGGAGACGGATATTGTTTCAGTTCAAAAGTCCAAGCAGAAACTGATATCTTCTCTTATATTTACATTTCTTAAGTGCCACCTGATTGAAGCTGGCAAGACACACAGTAAGGCTGATAAACTGGCACGACTAAGTATGCAAAAAGTGTAAGCCCAGGGGCCAAACAGGCACCGTCTTTGGCCAGGTCCAGAACCCTTTGGTAAGCGAAGTAGGACTTCTGGGAACCATTGTTTGGGCACAAGGAAATAGGTGCCACAGTATAGGCACTGCCCTTTGGACGCCTATACACATTGGCGCTGAACTTCTGGGCACCCAAACAGGAGTTAAGTCCCCCCCCCCCCCCCCCCCCCCCCCACACACATACTCACTAGGCTCTGAACCAGGGGCTGTTCAGGCCATCAGAGGCACAGTGCTACAGGCTGGACGGTCCTCAGAGCATAAAGGAGGACATAGCTGAAGGAGGTGCCTGCGAGAGAAGATGGAACAGGCAGTGTCTTCCCTCACAGGTAATGCCTGCAGCATCTATGATCTACTTTGTAACAGCCTCCTTTCTCTCACAGGCACCTCCTGGGGCAGCCATGCCCACTGTGCCCATGCCAGAGTGGACAGCCCTCGGCTCAGATAGCAGTGAGTGTGGGGAGGGGGGGGGCTTTTAAAATCTGCCAGTATGGGTGCCTAAAAGTCTGGCGCCAATAAGGCGGTGCCCAAAAAATATGGTTGCAAAAAAAACATTAGTACTCAAACACCTGCGCCCAAGTCACACTCTCTCACAAGCAGATGATCAAAATCCTCCGCGCTATTCCAAACAGTGCTCTAAAATGGCGCTGGAACAGCGCGGGGCTTTACCGCACCGATGATCAGAGATAATTGCATGCAAATTTAAGCACACAATTATCTCTGATCATGAGGTAGAAGTGCGGGAGAAATCCTCCTACACTTGTTTGACAGGTCTGGGCTGTCAAAAGCCCAAACCTGTCAAACACAGGGTCTGGAGGTCCATGGAACCACCAGGCCCCAACTACCCTTGCCCCAAGCAACGGGGGCTGAAGGTCCGGCAGACTTCCGGTCCCCCCAATGACCCCCACCCCAGGTGGGCGACCAACCAACCCCTCCCCAGCGACAGGGGGGCTGGAGGTCCGCTGGACCTCCGGTCCCCCCGACGCTTCCCTCCCCCCAGGTTCAGGGAGGGCTGGAGATACGGTGGGTGGCCAGCCCCCCTAGTCCCCCAGCAACGGGTCCCTGGTGGTCCAGTCCCCCCTACCTTGTGTGTTGGAGGAGGGAGGGTAGCCTACCTTACTCCCTCCTCTTCCAGCGACGTCGCAAAATGGCGGCGCCCAGCGTATACTGGGATGTGCTGGGCGGAGCTATACACCATATAAGGGAGTTGCTCCCTTATATGGTGTATAGCCCCGCCCAGCGCATCCCAGGATACACTGGGCAGGGCTGGGCGCTGCCATTTTGCGGCGTCGTGGGAAGAGGAGGGAGGGAGGCAGGCTACCCTCCCTCCTCCAGCACACAAGGTAGGGGGGACTGGACCACCAGGGACCCATTGCTGGGGGACTAGGGGGCTGGAGACCCACCGTATCTCCAGCCCTCCCTGAACCTGGGGGTGGGGGTGGGGAGTGTCGTGGGGAACCGGAGGTCCAGCGGATCTCCAGCCCCCGTTGCTGGGGAGGGGTTGGTTGGTCGCCCACATGGGGGGGGGGTCGTTGGGGGGGACCGGAAGTCTGCTGGACCTCCAGCCCCTGTTGCTCAGGGCAGGGGGGGACTGGACCACCAGAGACCCCTTGCTGGGGGACTAGGTGGGGCTGGAGACCCAACGGATCTCCAGCCCTCCCTGAACCTGGGGGGGGGGGGATCGTCGGGGGGACCGGAGGTCCGCCGGATCTCCAGCCCCCTGTCGCTGGCAGGTTTGTTGTTGTTGGGGGGGGGGGGGGGAATGGGGGCCTGCCAGCAAGCAAATGCATGCTGGACAGGACTCACCATTCCTCCCCAATGATCTGCAAACCCTAACGCCAGTTTGGAGCTGGCATTGGGTTTGCCACAGCCAGCAACCCAATCTTTGGCGCGCTGGCCGCTGATCACTGGGGATGAATATGTTTAGCCCTGTTTAGCATGTATTTGCATGCTAGTTGCATTCAGAGCCCTCGAGCGCATTGTTTCACGCGCTCAAGGGCTCTGATCTGGGACGTTAGCAAACACCGGCGCTAGTATGGCACTAACAGCCTCTAGCGCCGGCGTTTGCTTCTGATCACCCCGTCAGTAAGAGCAGAGCTGCCAAGCAATCTGTCAAGTCTTGGATTCTCACCCACGGTTCCAGGTTTCAGAGTTGTAATGGATATTTCTGCTCCAATTAAACCAAACAGCAGGGGCTGGAAAATATCCCATCCAACTGCAACAATGTCTTCCACACCACTCTGAAAAAGAGAAGGATGAATATCCAGAAGATTATATACATTTACCACTGTCAGACAGAAAGTATGGAGGAGGCTAAAGATTCCCACAGCCACTCTGATTAAATTGCTGATTGTAAACTGCTTTGACACCAAGGTATTTTTGCAGTATATAAAAATAATAAATCCAATCCAAGCCATATGCTCAGAGAAAGAGACACCATATGGTTAATTTTATAGCTGCTGCATATATACTGTATGAAGGCCAAGTGGGCACCTATTTCAGAAATGCATATAGGTGCCCATATGTATTTATTAAATACTAGGGCAAAAGGGGCAGAAATTGCACTTAGATTAAATTCACAGACATTTATGCCTGCTTGAGAGCAGGTGTAAATGTTCACACGTAAAGTACACATGTACAAGCAAATTTTATAAACACAAACATGTAAATCAAGACTTGAGTCCATATTCTGCCAAATTGCTACTCCAGAACATGCTCACTTGCGGGTCACACACAAAAAAAGCACGCACCTTCTTGGCACAGGACTTACTTTTATACATGTAATGCCTAGGGCAATTTTATAAAAGATGCCTTTTAGGCATAAAAAATATTTATTAAATGACCCCCTAAATGTATGAACAAATACACAATATATAATGCACACTATGTGCACACACTTTAAATCCATGTTTCTCAAAGGTTTATCTAATATGTCTTAAACATTCACATTAGCCCAGATGATGATGAAAACAAAATAGCAGACTTCTACTCCCCTCCTCTCCCTCATTCACTTCCTCCTCCTCCCACTTATTCAAAGCATGAAAGTTTCAGTGTGGCAGTATGCAGTTTTGGGTGAGTGCACGTTTCCAGTCTAATATGAAGCCCACGCAGGAGGAGGGGGCTGAACTTGTAAACCCGCATCGATTCCCAGATCCCATGCTGACTGCCACTACTGGACTACAATGAAGGTCCAGAGGGAGGGAGCAGCCCTATTTCTCTGACCCCATCCACAATTGTGATCCCATTTGGGGTCCTGATTCACAGTGAGAATCACTGCTCTCAATACAGCTGGGCTGCTCAGGGCTATCTTTAGGCCAGTACAAATGAACTAGGCTCCACAGCTGGAAGAACCCTGTAGCTGTCACACATGCACAGGCCTAAAAGACAAAAGAAAATGGCAATACAGAACACTACGGTCAGGCTGATTTTTGGATTCAGTATATTTAGTGGATTCAGTATATTTAGTGGTATTTATTTATTTGTTACAATTATATCCCACGTTTTCCCACCTATTTGTAGGCTCAACGTGGCTTACATAGTACCGGAGAGGCGTTACAGACTCCGGTGTAAACAAATACAAAGTGATGTTGTGGTAAGATAAAGTTAATGTGGCACAGCCACACTAAGGCAAAAAGGTGGGAAAATGTGGGATACAACTGTAACAAATAAATAAATAAATAAGGAATCGTACAGCGGAAGAGTTGAGTTATGTCCATTACATTCTTTAGTTTTGTTGTGTTGCAAAGATCAGGCATTTATGTGGATTGGTAGGGTATGCCTTTTTTTTTTTTTTTTTTTTTTATTTGTACGAAGTCTTTATTGATAGACAATACAGCAATCCAGTAAAGTATGACAAGATAGGCCTTATATCCTAATACATAAAACTGAATACAGATCAGAAAGAACATAATGAAAAATACATCATTCAGTTAACATCGCATTGCTATCTCCATAGGCCCTCTCCCGGCTACTGGAAGAACTAAGAAACCTGAACAGCGAAACCATCACAAACTTCAAATTTTATAACACTTTTGTCAAAAGATAACAAGACCCAAGCCCCTACCCCCCTTATTCCCCCCTCCCTCCCAATCCGGACTTGCATCGCTAATTCCCACATCTTCATCATGTGTGAGTATAGCGGAGATAAGCATCCCACGTTGAGCGCCACTTAGGCATTAGATTTCGTCTCTCAGCCATGAGCCGCTCCATCTCACAAACATACCCCATCTTTCGGAGCCATCTATCCAGCGGTGGGACCACTGGTAGGGTATGCCTTTTTAAACAGGTTAGTTTTTAGTATTTTCTGGAAGTTTAGGTGGTTGTTCATAGTTTTCAAGGCTTTTGGTAATGCATTCCACAGTTGTGTGCTTATGTAGGAAAAACTGGACGCGTAAGTTGATTTGTATTCGAGTCCTCTCAGCTTGGGTAGTGCAGATTTAGGTACGTTCGTGTTGATTCGGATGTGTTTCTAGTTGGTAGGTCGATCAAGTCTGTCAGGTATCCCGGAGCTTCACCATAGATAATTTTGTGAACCAGAGTGCAGATTTTGAAAGCAATGCGTTCTTTGAGTGGGAGCCAGTGTAGTTTTTCGCAAAGGGGTTTTGCACTTTCAAATCGCGTTTTTCCGAAGATAAGCCTAGCTGCCGTGTTTTGAGCGGTCTGAAGTTTAAGGTTTGTTCTTTGCATCCCGCATAAGTAAAACTTATCTTAGTAATCTACATTAGCTTTTATTTAAGGAACCTATTTTATTTTGTTTTAATTACCCCTCTCTAGACCTCCGGGGGACCCGTCCCCACGGAGATGAAGAGTGGGTTTCAACAATTTAAAACATGTTTGATTTTTCAAATTTTGAATGGACGTACTTCAGAATTGCTGTTTCAGTGTCTTTCCCTAAGTTTTCCTCTCGCTTATATAATTAATTGATAATTTGCCCTCATTTTTTCTGAAATATTTGTTTTACCAAAATGGCTAATACCATATTTTCAGTTTTTGGAAACTTGCTTCCTTTAAATATTAGAATAGAATGTAACTATTGTTTCTGAAGAGAATTAAAACTTTCCTTTTTCACTAGTTAGAAAGATCTTCTTTGTATTATGTATTAGGAAGGATGATTATTATTTTAAGTTGGAACTGTGTTATGGATTATTATTTCTTCGATATTTTGCTTTGAATTGCTTGTTGTACCCTGCACCAAACCTTGTTAGGAAATTTAGCGGGTAACAAGAATAATATTTTGATTGACAGGAAGAGCAAGAACAGCGTCGGCTCCAGAATGGGGTCAACAATGGGAAAAGAAAAGTAAGATGCAGCTCTCATGTAGGACCAACAGGCAGGAATAAGATCCAAGGGCATCGCATACCACCTCTCTTCCCCCCCCCCCCCCAACATTCCAGGCCAGCAACATCTCAGCAGATGCTAGAACTACTACTACTTCTATAGCGCTACCGGACGTCCGCAGCGCTTCACCAAGAGAAAATGCTTCTGAACTGCTGTTGCTTTTCTACCTCCCACAGCTGACTGGCTCATTTTGCTCCTGAGAACCAAACAGCTGTGGGGAGCTGGACAAAGCAGCAGAACAATATTTCCTACTACTCTTGGGACCACTGCAAGGCTGCTGAGGAGAAAACAGGGAAGGAGAAAAGGGGGATGAGAGCAAAAAGGGGGGGGGGGGGGTTGAAGAATGACAGCAAAGAGAGAAGGTGACAGCAAGATAGGGGAGGTGACAAGAAGGCAGTGGAATGTGTGATAAGGGTGAGAGGCAGTGTTCCCTCTAAGGTGACTGAGTGCTCATACAAATCGGGAGTGTTGCTCATTTAAGATCAATGTTCACTCAATTCAGAGGGAAGTGGGAACAAAACATTTTACCTAGGGTTACCATATTTGCAGAGACCAAAAAAAAAAAAAAAAAAAAGAGGACAGAATAAATAAAAATGGTTGCTACCTTTGCTAAAAAATATATATTTAATTGTAGTTAATGAACACACATCAAACAGTGACTTACTTACATTACAGAAGTAGACATTCTACTTGTCAAGAACTTCTGGATTTCAGTTTGACTGATTCTGAGCCTAAGCGTACATAAGAGCGCATATCTCTTTGGCTGGCTTCTGAGATACGTGTGAAAGTCTTTGCATGACATATGCATAAAATCATGTTGTACAAACAAAATTAATTTGACAGATTCAACCAGCAGGGGATCAGCAATGCATTTTTCTCTCTGACTAATAAGCAGATTGACTAATAAGCCAAAGATAGTTTCTCTCATTATGTGGGTAGGTGTGTTGGTCATAGGCACATAAAAGAAAAAGAGGACATTTCCCTAAAAATGTCTTCCTCCACGCAGGTCTCACTTACAGGATCCTGTAGCCAGCAGCGATTCACAGTAAGAGATTGTCTCCATGGCCTTCCTCCTGCCAGGTCCCGCCCTCTACTGCAACTTCCTGTTTAGTGTCAAAACAGGAAGTTGCACTACAGAGGGCGGGACACAGCAGAAGGAAAGCCATGGAGACAGCCTCTGACTGTGAATCGCTGCCGGCTGCAGGAACCCAAGGAGGTTGGTTAAAAACAGGAAACTGGCTGCCGCATCCATGTTGTTGTTCTTTATTGCTGGTAGCATTTTTATTTAATCTCACTTTTATTTTATTTTTATAAAGATGCCGGTTTGTGCAGCATATGCACGTACACAGAGGAAGTATAATAGAGTAACTTTTAATAGGTAGAGTAGTAATTTGTTATAAATCATAATCAGTGTGTCACTTGGAGTGGCTGGTTATAGGGACACGAATTAGGTTGAAACCTGGGAGCATGTTAAATCTTTTTTTCCTATGCCTACATCAAAATAGGAAGATGGCTTGTGGGAACTTGCTCCTTTTGTTTTGTGCAATGCAGTGATATATTGTAAAAATGCACTTACTATTGTTTATTACTACTATTTACTACTGGTTGATATACAGCAGAAGTTAACCAAGTTGACTTCATGCTTTCTAATATATAATTTTTTAACAGCATTTTCTCAGTTATTACCCAAACATGAACACAATTATAATATAAGTTTTGGATGTTACTGAATTCTATTATTCTGTATCACTGTATTTTCAGTTTTGGAACAATATACATCACCACAAGGACAAAATAGAAGAAAAACAGTGAACTGCATTGGGGGCTTATAGCCCATTTAGTTATTTTTAAACAAATGAGAGATCTGCATGAAAGAAAATATTTTTATTATTTTGACTTATGAAAACCACTTGCCCCTGAAACATGCTCAAAACAGAATAATCCATTTGTGCAAAAGCGATGAGGTGAAGATGTGATTCCATGTGCCCCAATGAAAAAAAAAAACAAGTTTAATTTTACTTCTAATCTTTATAACATCAGGCTTCCCAAGGCAGATTACAACAGTAAAACAGGCTATCCTCACTTAAATTTGGCATGAAGCTGTTTTAGTGATATTTAGTTTTTATTTCATGATATTTATATCACATGGAGGAGTAGCCTAGTGGTTAGTACAGTGGACTTTGATCCTGGGGAACTGAGTTCGATTCCCACTGCAGCTCCTTGTGACTCTGGGCAAGTCACTTAACCCGCCATTGCTCCTGGTACAAAAAAAATAAGTACCTGAATATATGTAAACCGCTTTGAATGTAGTTGCAAAAACCTCAGAAAGGCAGTATATCAAGTCCCATTTCCCCTTCCCCTACATATGGGAAGCTTTCAAATAAATTAAAAAGCAGTTGAATAAGTAAAAATCTTTTGTCCTCCACCTTTTAAGGCACGGCCTATCCAACTGGAACAACTTTTGACTTTTTACAGACGGACCACTCAGATAGCTTCCCCCCCCCCCCCCCCATTTTTGGCTGTTGGGCTATTTTCAGCGCTCATTCAAAAATCTTTTTGCACGCAGCAGGTTGCTCCTTAGATGGAACACTGGTGAGAGGCATACTTGGTGCAGTCATGAAATTTAGGTCCCTACATTTAATTACCATACTAGGTCCTGCTCCAATCTAAAGATGGCTTTGGGACAGGAAATAACATTGCAGTCCTTTGTGCACTAGTAAATACATTTAAGAATGCTCTGAGTCATGTCTTGTTTGAAGGGTAAGTGCTATCAAAAGCTAGCATGATAATAAATATCTAATCATATGGCCATTGTTTAGATCTGTGTTTTCCAACCCTGCAAGTTCCTTGCCCCCCCCCCCCCCCCCCCCCCCCCGTGCGAAAGAAAAACCAAGGGGAACCATAAAATTATCATAAAACCTGAGGAACTGGACAGTACTTTTTAATAAGGTGCTTGACAGAAAATGCCAAGGTAGAATAAGGTAAAACACACACCGGTGCTGTACTAGTATATTCCCGTCTTAGCAGCAACAAATGGCAACGCGAAGCATTTAAAGCTGTCTTATAAGCTGTGGTAACATGAATGAAAGCAGGCTCAGGGTCTGGATAAAACAGTAGGGGGCCCTGTTCAGTTGACAGTAAACTGTTGAGTGAGAAAGTAAACATAAAACTAGTCCTTAGATGTAAGGATGTTCTCCTAAGGCCTGCTTCTGCAGCACACTGCTTGGCTCTGCTCTGGTTCCCCAGAGTTACCAGTACAATCCTTGGTACTTAACATAGGCCGGCCGGCCTGCCTGTATCTGGCTGGGTCAAAGATAAAAGTCTGCAAGGTTCCAAATTGAACTTGGCCTAACTACTATTGCGGTTGCTATTCACACATATGTAGTGGACGCATAGGCAGTCAGGTGTCACTACTTCCCTCTGGACCTCTTCAACCTGGCTGTGCCCTCTAGCTTTTATACTTCCTGGATCACACCCTCCTGCCTTCACCCCTTCTATGTCACTTCCCTCCTGTGTGGAACTATGAGTTTTAAGGTGGTTCTGACCAGTGGCGTAGCCACAGGTGGGCTTGGGTGGGCCAGGGCCCACCCATTTATAGCTCAGGCCCACCCAACAGTAGCACATGTTCAGTGGTAACTGGTGGGAATCCCAAGTTCTGCCAGCTGAAGATTTCCCCCTGATGGTAACGAAAATACTACTCTCCACAACACCAGCACCTGCGCATACTCAGTTTTTAGTGCATGCCTGCTGCCAAGGTGGAAAGAAGTGTTTTCCCACCAGCTGAGATAATTTTTTTTTTGGGGGGGGGGGGGGGGGGAGGGAAAGAACACTTGGTGCCCACCCAATTCTTGCCTAGGCCCACCCAAAATCTGTTGTCTGGCTACGCCCCTGGTTCTGACACTGAAGGAGTGTCATTAAAGGGAAATGATAGCGTCCTATAGACTCCCTTTACTTCCCCCTCAGCTTAACCATGCCTGGTTGAATGCCTGCTATGTCAGGGTCCTCCTCCCAAGACAAAAAAAAAAAACAACTGTACTAGTATATTCCCGTCTTAGCAGCAACAAATGGGTATGCGAAGCATTTAAAGCTCTCTTGTAAGCTGTGGTAACGTGAATGAAAGCGGGTAAGTGTGGGGATGTCTGGAGAGAGGGAGGGGGCAGCTGTAAAAAAGGGATGCTGTGAATAGGAGGGGGCTGCAAAAAATAAATTTTGTGTGCAGAATTTTGCAGAATTTGCAAACTTTGTGCGCGGCATTTTAATTTTTTTGGCACAGAATTCCAGCAGGAGTACAATATTCTTCTAACTGTAAGCAATGAGCCAGGAAGTTTATTTTAGCTCTAGCAACCTGAGGGATGGAAGCTTTGCCTTAAGGAAATTTTTTTTAGCAATACTTCAAGTAAATTTGCCTCTACACACAATGAGATTTTTGAATACAGGGATGGTGGGTTTACAGTGATGCTTCTGGGTAGCCATGCATGCTTGTAGAAAAAGGAAGTACAATGGTACCTTCTCATCTGCCCATCCCATGCCTGCCAGGAAGGCCAAGACCAACGTACAGAGTCCCCCAGATCCTGGGAAGCCAAAGGACAGACTGCCAAAAACAGCAAACACAGACAAGCCCAGGATTAGGTATGCTCGTTTCCATTTAATGTTCGCCTGAAAAGTCCAAAAGAAGAAATGTAAAGATTAGATTTTTTTTCCTATGTATGTTTGCAATGAAAGCAAGATAGAGGCATACTTGTAGATCTCTATTTTACCATCTGAAGAAAGTTACCTTCACAGAGAATCTTTTACAAAGGGTCTTCCTGTTAGGAAGTAAGAAATACTGTGATAGTGTTCAGTTATCTGTCAATCAAGTCACAGTAACTGATTAAAGAGGAAAGTTTAAAAGGGTCCTATTATTACACTGTCTACAGTGAGAGTCATCAAAACATAGGCACATAAGAAGCCACACTTTCAATTCTTCTCTGTCTAGAAGAGGTGCTGTGAGGACTTCCAGAGCAGGACAAATCTTCATTGGTAAGTTGTTTGCTGGGAAATGGCTTTTAAACTTGGGAAAGATAGACAGAGTTAAATAGGTTATCTGACTAAGTTACTCTACTTATTTAGCAAAGGCAGTTTAAGGAATAGGGTTTTGTTTACCACTTAAAGTCTCTAATCCTTTAACTGCTAGCCTATGGAACTATAATATTCTAGAGTTTACCATATCATCAGTGTAGATCAGAGCACAGCTTTTTTTTCCCTCCCACAATATAAAACCCTTTCCCCTACAGTTTTAAAGCTTGAACTTTCTGCCACAGCCTACAAAATTAACAGATGGGCCCTGCTGTGCTTTCTAGAGGCTAGTTCAGTCTTCCTTCCCAGCCATCCCTAGCACAACTCTTCATTTATAGTCAGTTATTTTAATTAGGATACAAAGACAGGAGTCCTCTTACCGAGTTTTAATTACATTTCATTACTTGCACTACTTTTTATGAATCTGGAATGACTAAGAGCATCCCCTATGCTTATTCCTTTCCTCTCTTTTTCTTAATATATGGATTTCTTCCCCTCTTACCTCATATCTCTCTATATAAAAGGCAAAACCAACGTTCTATGAAGCCTCCAGCCGGAAGTGTGAAGGGGGCAAGATATCCGGTTTCCCTATGAGTGTCTGCCCCGCCCTCTCTGTAACACAGTCAGTGAAGGAAAACAGCAGAGCACGAAATCAAATCGCTGGCTCTGTAACAGTGAATGACTCAGAGGGGGGAGGGGAGAGAGGCCAGAGGGCAGGGACACACACACTCCCACATGCACACAGAAGAAAACATTGCTAGCCCCCGTTTCATTTGCATCAGAAACGGGGCTTTTTTACTAGTAAGTACATAAATACTGCCATACTGGGACAGACCGAAGGTCCATCAAGCCCAGCATCCTGTTTCTAGCAGCGGCCAATCCAGGTCACAAGTACCTGGCAAGATCCCAAAACAGTACATTTTATGCTGCTTATCCTAGAAATAAGCAGTAGATTTTCCCCAAGTCCATTTTAATAATGGTCTATGGACTTTTCCTTTAGGAAGCCATCCAAACCTTTTTAAAACCCCGCTAAGCTAACTGTTTTTACTACATTCTCTGCTGGCAATGAATTCCAGAGTTTATTTATTTGTTACATTTGTATCCCACGTTTTCCCACCTATTTGTAGGCTCAATGTGGCTTACATGGTACCGGAGAGGCGTTTGCTGACTCTGGTGAGAACAAATACAAAGTGATGCTGTGTTCGTGTGGCACAGCACGATTAGAGAATCGTACAACGGAAGAGTTGAGTTATGCCCATTATGTACTTAAGTTTTGTTGAGTCGCAGTGATCAGGCATTTAGGTTGGATCGGTAGGGTATTCCTTTTTAGACAGGTTAGTTTTTAGTCAATTAGACGTTGAGTAAAGAAATATTTTCTCCAATTCGTTTTAAATGTACTACTTTCTAGCTTCACTGCGTGCCCCCTACTCCTAGTATTTTTGGAAAGAGTAAACAAGCGATTCACGTCTACTCAGTTCACTCCACTCATTATTTTATAGACTTCTATCATATCTCCTTTATAGAACTTAACCATGACTGTACAAAAATACAGCAAATAGTAAAAGAAACCCGAGTTCTATTTTCTAGGAACTTTGTGGCAGTTCAGTTCATGAATTTTATTCCTGCTCAGCACGTGCCCATGTTCCATTACCCTCGATGCACCCATCTATTTATATGCATGACCTGGGATAACTTGGCCCACTTATAAGATACTATAATTCTGCAGGTTGTTAAGATAAAAGGACTACCAGAGACCCATCCAGTCCAGCTACTTAGCAGCAGAAAATGTGGATTTTATATTTGACGACTAGGCTCAAGTCAGCTGTTTTTTGCAGCTCTTTCGTACTTACCTGATCTTTGCTTGGGAAATATTGAACAAAGAATCCCAAAAGAATTCCAGCCGCTATCCCCACCACTACCTCCAAGACTCCTCTGATGACATTGTTAAGAGTAGAGCCTACATAAAAAATTAAAAAAAAAAATCCAGGCAGAAGAATTTATAAAACAAGCAAAGACTAAGGGCATAAGCAATATACTGCAGAAATGTCATACTCCCTTGGTCCTGACATAATCAGATAAATGCTGTATTGTTACATTCAGTTCTAGAAAACATTCATGGAACTATTACATGCTTCAGCATCTTAACACAATACAATGCTTATGTTGCAGTACTACTACTGCAAATCCATTAGGGGGTAAGTTGCCCAGTTTTAATAATTTTTTTCCACGATGCAATTCTTTCCTCACTATTTGTCATACAACGCATTATATACGAGCAAAATAACCTTCCTTCAACAGAAATAAAACAATTTATCCTTCCTTCCCCTCTTCATGCAATATGCCCATGTCTTGGTTACGTAGACCAAACTGATCTTCTAAAGTTGATATTAAGAAGTCTTAACATCCAACATATGGACGTGCCAAATCTTATGGTAGGATATCCTGCCATATTTTCAAGCTGTCAATAGCAACATTAAATAGTAGTCCACTTACTCCAGAGGTGGGATGGTCAACTGCTTCCAGTGCTTGGCTAGGGTAATCTTAGCTGCTGCAAATATACGTGTCACCAGCCTGTGTGTTTCTTTGCTGCTTATTACAAACCAGTGGGTATCCCCAATCTGCTCTTTGGGGGTATACCACCAGTGAGAAAACATTCAACTGGGATTGTAATGCTTCCCAAAAGGACTGTAACATAGGACATGATCACCATATATGGTAGAAATTGCCTTGATCCCCACAATTACACCAAAAATTAGCTGTTCCTGGGCCAAACACCTTTAGTAAATGTTCCGAGGTGTAATACCATTTGTAAAAGATCTTATACCCATTCTCTATCATTGGGGTGGCCACTGAGATCTTGAACAAATACAGAAATATTTTACCCCACTGCTTGGACTCTCTCCCATTTAGTAGTGTATTGTCACCAGTGTCTCATTTACCAGCAAAGCTTTATAGATCCAGGAGACTCCCCCCTCTGCCAGTGCCTGAATATAATGCTTGTTCTATTGATGCTTCAGCAAGGCTCAACTCACAAAAGCTGCCCAGTTTTAGATGGCAAGAAGGTACATAAATAGCACTATCCTCCTAGCAGAAATGCATGCGTCATGATTTGATGGTCTGTACTTCGCCAGTGGGCATGCACATGAGTAATTTTTGCAGAGCATGGGTGGAGCACACAGGTATGTGTGTAAATTATAGAATTCATCTTCAAGTGTACATGCTAACATCTAGGTGCAGGCATTCACACCAGCTGTAAGTGGCATAAGTTATCACACCTTAATGTATGCATGTTTTTGGCCATTTTCACTAAAGAATAGTTGGCATCTGAGGCATAGCCTAATAGCTAATGCACTGGCCTGAGAACCTGGGGAACTAGGTTCCATTCCCACTGTAGCTCCTTATGACTCTGGGCAAGTATAATACGTAAACTTCTTTGATTATAACCACAGAAAAGCAGTATATCAAACCCCATCCCCTTACCAGAGGCTTAAAATAAGCAGGTCGTAGTAGATGCCCTATTATAGAATTACCCTCCATGTGCATAAGCATTGAATATATACTCACTTCTCTTTGAATCAGATGCGCGAGTGTAGAAACACAGTCAGGGTCTGGGGAACACCTTTTTGGTTGGAGAGGCTGATACTGTGTTGGCCAAAATATTGGTCAGGTCAAGGCCTCAGTGGGCCACCACATTCCACTGCTTCTGGGGTGTTTGCTGATTTAAATATGTTCTTTAGCAGCCATCAGTGTGAATGCTATATTTGACTTGATGCTAGTGTACCTTCATAAAAAGATATCTCCAGAAATATGAAGAATCCTGGAAGAAAGCTTACATAAAATTCTGCTTCATAAAAAAGGTATCATGAATGAAGGACCTCGTTTGTGTTCATTTGCAACTGTGCCAGGCCAACAGAGACCCACTCTGGGTTAGGACCATCATTAGATTATATGGCACACCACCAGGCAGTTGGGGAATGGGAGAAGGTCCCTTCTGATCTGGCGATTAGCCAAGGATTGATGGTTCATCCAGTAATGATACAGCCATACAGGAATTAACTAGAGTGATTAAAGCAGGGTGCCCCTTCTGTCTGCCCCTTTGAATTGCTTTGCCTTGGGTATCCCTACCTGTCACTGATTTAAAGTTGCAGTCTTAAAACAATAGCAAACTCTGCAAAATAGCCAAGACAAAGTTTGGTAATGTTAATCTGTATTCTGTAGCATCCAACACTGCTAAAAATAAAACCTGCCAAAACATTTAGTTGCTATCCACAATTCTCTCAGGGATAAGGCTGCCTTAGGTTCTTGGCCTTCTCCGAGATATGTCCCGCCCTCCTCTTATACAACTTTCTGTTTCCGTGAGGGCAGGACATGTTTCAGAGGTCAAGGCCCCAAGGCAACCTTGCCTTAATCCCTGCAGTGTTGCTACCGGCATGCAATCAATGACAGTAGAAGGACTGCGGGGAGAAGGAGAGAGAGAGAGAGGTGTGCTGGACATCAGAATGGAGACCTGCTCCCCAGGACAGACAGGAAAGCGTGTGTGGACCCAGGGGAGGGAGGGATGAGGTACTGGACTGGGAGGGAGGGAGAGAGAGAGAGATAGGGAGAGGGATAGATGCTAGATGGAAGAGGTGGGAGAGATATTGGACACAGGAGAGAGAAATAGACTGTGAGGGGGGTAGGGAGAAATACTGGCTCTAGGGTCATGGGTGCAGCATACAGGAGGAAAGGGTCCATCACTTATTCTGTGCCTGCACTCTGGTCACGGTTTTGTTTTTTACCATTCTGCATGATACATTCAGGCTTTTACAAGTCCAAAGTAATCATATGCAGTTGACATAAGCAGCCTAAGAAGGACATGGGGGGGGGGGGGGGGGGGGCGATGGGGGGCGGCCGCAACTTGTGAAAATGCCCAGTTACAGGAGCTGCACTACAAAGTTTTGCTGTGGATGTATATTGTATATTCACCTGTCCAGAGCCAAAACAATGGGTCTCCCTTCAGACGGGACCTGTCTGAAATGTGGAACACTTAACACCTGTTATAAACACTGCATAAGGGATTGCCAAGAATTGGAAAGATGTTTGGTCTCATTTGGGTGGCCTTCAAAACAAGTGGTGGGAGGCAACCCATGAGTATTGTTAACTTGATGATGTCACCGATATAGCGTGGGGCACTTGAGTTTCTGGTTTGTTCTTACACAAGGCTTCCTTGATTGGGAAGCGCTGCCTGTTACTGCAGTGGATACAGGATGTCCCACCTACACTTACACAGTGGCACAATCAGATATATAAGCCCCTCCAGATGGAAAGATTATCAGTGAACTCTCAAGGCTGTAGAGCTAAGAAGAGATTCCTAAAGTTGTGGACTCTGTATATGCACACCCTCCCAATGCGTGTGTGCTCTGAAATTTTTGAATACCTTAAATTTGTGACTTTATGGGACCCTGCCTTTAAGTTTAGATGATCCTGGTACCACCCTTTAACCTTTGGAATTTAGGTCACAGGAGACTTCGGGGAGGGTGCTGGGAGGGGTAAATGCATGCTGCATGGAATTACTCAGTTTGGATACGTGAGATTGCTATTGTCTTTTACCTTTTCCTTGTTAGCTCTTTCTAATCCCATTCTTTTGTTAATGGTACTGAGTTTCTCCATTGGTTTAAAAATCTAATAAAAAATATTTTAACATACAGAAGGAGATTGAATAATGTAAATTTCATGGAGATGCTGTCTTTTGTCACTTGAGGGTTGTTTTTTTTTTTTTTTCCCCCCAGAGAGAGGGATGGGTTGGGAGAAAATCTTTATAACAGGTGTATGTTTGCTTTGGATTGGGGGAGTATAAGAACCAAACTCCTCCAATCTGAGGTCAGTTAGAGATCAATACATAGATGGCAATTAGAGTATCTTATAATAAGTGAGTCAGAGCATTTTGACATGACCTGTTTGTAGTTTAAGGATATATAAGATAGGGGTGGGGGGTTCTTACCTGAAAAACTGAAAAAGGTATTTGGACTTTTCTGATTTTTGATATGGCTATTATGTATATTTGATATTTGTAATGTTTGGTTTTGCTATATCAATTGCTTGCCTCTTATAATAAAAGTTTAAACTAGAATAAAAGTAGTGCAATTGCTATATTAATCCATTTAAATTTGTAGAATAAAGTCCAAACAAAAGACATTATTACACTAATCATTTCTTTACAAGTTTTTGAGAGGTAATCAAAATTAAATCAAGAAATATATTAAGCTAATCCTACAAAAAAAACATGACTATATTTTCTTTGCTCCTGACCTATAATTCACTGCTAACCGAACAGCAGTGAACTGCTTTGGCAATTCTGAGATTTTCCAGAGATCACCAGACCTTCCTATGCATTGGAGCTGTACCTGAGGAGAAAGCCATGCCCAAACACGTATTGAAGCCTGTGATGGCAAAGATGTCGTCAAAGCTACCGGCAGCCATGAGCAAGGTTGGGATGCCCTTGTCAATTCCATATCCAGCCTTCTGCAAAATCAACATTGAGGGGACCACTACAGCTGGTGAAACAGCACCTAGGACAAAACTGAAAGAAAGGAGAAATTAGACCCCATCTACTAATTTGCTTTCCTTTAGTCCCTCCAGACTAGCTTAGAAAGATGGGTTATGCACTCCTACCAGCAGAATTCTGGTAGAGCCTATAAAGTTAGCTGTGCGGTCCCTCCCAAAGTCTGTATGAACCTAACAAACAGAATAAGAACCAACAAATCTCCCCCTAACTCTTCTCTCCCTTGGCTTCAAAATCCCACACAATGTGCAGGAACGCTAAGCTGCAAACGAAGCAGCTGCTTCAAACAGCAAGAGCAGTCACAGAGAATCTGCTGCCTCACACAAGCTGTACAATGCTCTTTGATTCCTTTTCTATTCTCCATAAAGAGAGCTCTATCACTTAAGAGGGAGTTTTCTTGGTTTTTTTTTTTTGTTACAAAACATTTCCATTCAAAAGGCAGCATCCCCTCAGGAAGTACACTGAAACAAATCCCCCAGGAAATAACAACAGAAACAAAGAAAGCCAGATCATAACAATATGGGCAGGTTCTAGGCCAGTCTGGAGGGACTAAAGGAAAGCAAATTAGCAGGTAAGGTCTAATTTCTCCTTCCTTAGTGTCCCTCTGGACCGGCCTAGATGGATGGGAAGTACCAAAGCAGTGAAAATCAACTCTAATATCCGAGCCCCAAAAGCAGCGTCCCAACGATAGAGAACACCTGCGTGGTAGTGTCTAGCAAAGGAATGCAAAAAGGACCAATGTACTACCTCTTGAAGGAATTCACTAAAGGCAGTGTATTACCCTAGCACTCTGCAAACTGCACTATACAGAGAAGTGAAGAGACTAGGCTCCACTGAAACTGTGAGAATGAGTTTCATGCAACCCACAAACATAAACCCTGCTTAGCATATGCCAATAAGGTGGACCTCAACATCCTCTCTAGGCACAATTTATTCAATAAATGAAGGGAGCCAGTAGTTAGTATTCACATAATGCTCAGCTTCCAATATAACTTTAGAAAGCCATGAGAAATGAAATAACAGTAGGAACAGGAGAAGGAAAGCAGCTCAGGAGAATAAGTATCAACTGAACTATGTAAATGCAGGACTAATAATACTTATTTCTATAGTGCTACTAGACATATGCAGTGCTGCCCACATTATATGCAGGTACTTTTTCTGCCCCTAGTGGGCTCACAATCTAAGGGGTGTATTCAAATTTATTTATTGCATTTGTACCCCACATTTTACCACCTATTTGCAGGCTCAATGTGGCTTACGTGGAGGGGCATAATTGAACGAAAACGTCTATCTCCATGGGCATTTATCTCCAAGAACGGGTCCGTGAAGGGGCGGACCGAACCGTATTTTCGAAAAAAATAGACGTCCATGTTTTATTCGACAATTTGTGAGCTGGGCGTTTTTGTTTTTCAGTGATAATGGAAAATGAAAGCGCCCAGCTCAAAAACGAATAAATCCAAGGCATTTGTTCATGGGAGGGGCCAGGATTCATAGTGCACTGGTCCCCCTCACAGGCCAGGACACCAACCGGGCACCCTAGGGGGCACTTTTACAAAAACAAAAAAAAAAAAGGTAAAAGAGCTCCAAGGTGCATAGCACCCTTCCTTTGTGTGTTGAGCCCCCCAAATCCCCCTCAAAACCCACTGCCCACAAGTCTACACCATTACTATAGCCCTAAGGGGTGAAGGGGGGCACCTACATGTGGGTACAGTGGGTTTGGGGGGGTTGGACGACTAAGCATTAAGCAGCACAATTGTAACAGGTAGGGGGGGGATGGGCCTGGGTCCACCTGCCTGAAGTCCACTGCACCCCCTAACAACTGCTCCAGCGACCTGCATACTGCTGCCAGGGAGGTGGGTATGACATTTGAGGGTGAAAATAAAAAGTTGTGAAACATCATTTTTTGTGGTGGGAGGGGGTTAGTGACCACTGGGGGAGTCAGGGGAGGTCATCCCCGATTCCCTCTGGGGGTAATCTGGTCATTTAGGGCACTTTTTGGGGCCTTATTCGTGGAAAAAACAAGGTCCAGGAAAAGTGCCCTAAATTCTAGCTACAAACGCATACTTTTTTTCCATTATCAGTGAAAGGCGTCCATCTCTCCTCGGCCGATAACCACGCCCCAGTTCCACCTTCGCCACGCCCACGTCAACTTTGTACGCTTCCGCGATGGAGTGCAGTTGAAAACGTCCAAAATTGGCTTTCCATTATACCGATTTATTCGTTTTTGTGAGATAAACGTCTATCTCCCGATTTGGGTCGAAATCTAGGCGTTTTTCTCTTTCAATTATAAGGTGGATAGTACCGTCAAAGGCGTTTGCCCTGTCGGTGGATAACAAATACAAAATTGTATAGTGATCGTATGAGGTATAAGTGGATTTTTTTTGTTTTAGTTCCTGGGGCAATGGAGGGTTAAGTAACTTGCCCAGAGTCACAAACCCCAGAATACAGCTTAAACCATGGGGGAGGGGGGGGGGGGGAAGAGAGAGAGAGAGAGAGAGAGAGAGAGAGAGAGAGAGAGAGAGAGAGAGAGAGAGAGAGAGAGAGAGAGAATGCATACCATATGTCTTTATGCCTTATTATTGCCCTTTAAGCTCTCATTGTCTCCTTCCAACGTTTCAATGTTTGTGTTCCATTGTTACATTCTTTAACGACACTTCGATTGTCTCGCATATCTCTGCACAATGTAATCCATAACCAATTTGTAACAAACTGTAATTCCATCATTCATCTCATATTGTAAGCCACACTGAACCCGCAAAAAGGTGGGAAAATTTGGGATACAAATGCAATAAATAAATAAATAAATAAAATAAATAAACGCACCCTCAACGTTCTGAGGACACTGATGTCACTGAAGTCACTGAGACTCCCAGAACGGTTCGTGGATTCATGGTGGTGAAGCCACCCCACAGACCTGTGCCCCGCCCTCGCATCAAACGTCATGACGTCGAGGGCGGAAAATTTTTTTTTACTAAACAAACAGATCGCACCCACGCACGGGGGGAGAACCCACCCGCGGAAAGGGAAACCACCTCCAAAGCTCCGGAGTCCACATGACTCCGGAGACCACTGTTCCGACATCCAACACACCCCCTCCCACGCCAAACCTCAAAAACTAGAAGCCCCACCCACATAATGGTAGATCCGCCCCCGCCCCGCCCCCCCCCAAAGCTGCAGGTCTAAAGAAGGAGGTCCAACACCCCCCCCCCCCCGCAACAACCCCCTCCTAAGCCACCCACCTTCGTGTTGCTTTGCCTGCGGGGGACCCGAAACCCCGCCAGCACAAGTCCTGTCTGCTGACTACGGCGTCATCTTCGGCGTTGCTAGCTTGTGCAGGCAGGGCTTCTGTGCGTCTGACGTCCTGCACGTGCAGGACGTCAGACGCACAGAACCCCGCCTTGCACAGGCTAGCAACGCTGAAGATCGCTGGAGGAGTCAGACTCACTCAGCACACACACAGGACTTCTGCTGGTGGGATTTTGGGTCCCCCCGCCAGCAAAACTACGCGACGGTGGGTGCGATGGCCACAGCCGGGTGCATCGCCGTGGGTGGAATGGCGGCGGGAGGGGGGGTCTCTCTCTCTCTCCCCCCCCCCCCCCAAAAAAACTGAACCATACAACACACACACACACTCATCTGGCACAGCTTCCTTACCCCCCCCCCCCACTTACTCACTGTCATTTGGCCACACTTCCTCAACGCCCCCCCCAACACACACACACTCATCTGCCAGCGCTTCCTGAAACCCCTGCCCCCCACCACACACACATCTGGCTGTGGTTCCTGACCCCCCCCCCCCCACACACACACACACTCTCATTTGGCCACACTTCCTCAACGCCCCCCCCCCCCAACACACACACACACTCTCTCTCTCTCATCTGGCAGCGCTTCCTGAAGCCCCCCCCCCCCACACACTCATGTGGAAACACTTGATAAACCGCCCCCCCCCCGCACACTCACTCATCTCGCAGCACTTCCAGACCCCCCCCACACCCCTCTTCTTCCAAGCTGAAACCCCCCAACACACACACCCTTCCAACACACACACACACTCTCTCACTCACTCTGGCATCGCTTCCTGAACCCCCCTCCCACACACACACTCACTCTGGCATCGCTTCCTGAACCCCCCCCCACACACTCACTCTCTCACTCGCATCTGGTAGCGCTTCCTGAACCCCCCGCACCCCTCTTCTTCCAACCTGAACCCCCCCCCAACACATCCCCCCTCCCCCAGCACACCGATTGCTTGGGTGCAGTGGCGGGAATCTCAGACACCAGAGACAGAGGGGAGGGGCTGACACCAGAGAGACACAGGAAGGGAAGTATCTCTGTCACACACACACACACACACACACTCTCTCTCTCACATACAATGTCTTTCTGACTCTCACACACTCTGTCTCACACTGTATCACATTCACTCTCTATGTGTCACACAGTCACTCACACATTCGCTTGGTCTCATACACTCACTCTCACAGAGAATCTGTGTCTCACACACACTCACTCTCTCTCACACTGTGTCTCACATACGCACTTGCACACACTCATTCTCACACACACACTCACACCCAGACTCACTCTCTCTCTCTCACACACACACACACACACTTTCACTCTGTCTCTCACACAGTCACTCTCACATACACTCTCCGAGGAAAACCTTGCTAGCGCCCGTTTCATGTGTGTCAGAAACGGGCCTTTTTTTTACTAGTGTTAACATAAGTACTTGGCTTTGATTTTTGCAGCATTTTGACACAGTGGTGCGACATGCAGGAGATTTTGGTTATTGAAGTCATGCAAATGTGCAGTGACTGATTGCAATTGAGACTAAACTATAGATCTCTCGATCTATGCTGGTCTCTTTGAAAGTCTGCGCACATTTTACACTATATATTTAAGCTTTTAAAAAAGGTGTGATATAATTTGTAGTGTGATATATGCTGTGGGTTATTTTCAAATTCTTGGACATACATGTTTCCCTCAGCGCAGCATTATTTATAGTACCCTACTTTTTGATTTGAGGTTGAATCAGTACCATAACAGAAGCATCACGCCTTCATGGCATTGGGGGGGGGGGGGGGAGGGAGCATTTGCACCTTTCCCCCCAGATTATTTTTATCTGATGGGCCAATTTTTTGCCCACTATCGACCTCAAGGGCAGCTCTATCTCCCTTCCCACCGACTGTACCACTGTGCTGTTGCATCACCCCTTCCTGGCACTGCTTTGATTGTACCTCAGAAAGATGGTACATCAAATCTATGACCCCTTTTCCCCTTTAAAAACAGTGAAGAACCACAGGGCCTGGTTGAGCCTGCAAGTGCTCTGAAGGAAGCCTCTACTGTGTCCTACCCCACAGGAATGGATGCCTGCAACAGAGGGGGGCAGGATGTTGCAGAGGCTTCTTCGCTGCACACTCACAGACTCAACCTGCGGTTCTTTACTATTGTTACTGCAGCCGCAGAGGTGATGTGACCACGAATGTGCAGCAGTATGTGTTGGCTGGCAGGAGGGAAGGGGGGGCAGTTTAACTGTTGTGGGATCCTGGTTTCTTTCCCTTCATCCAATTAGCTTTCAGGATTTTAAGCAACAACCTGTTTTTCACATTCGCTTCTGTTGCTTGACGTGTAGAAACAGTCTTGGACAAGCTGGACAAGTTAGTGTGTGTACATATTATAGGAAAAATGATATTCTTACCCTAACAGAAATCCCCATGTCCACGGTAAGCCCATGAGAAAGTGGGAAATAACAGCAGCTGTACAGGACTCAATGGCACATGGCCCCAAAGAGAGCCTTAAACATACTGCCTTCAGCTTCTTGAGGGCCTGAGTTGTAAAAATGTTTGTTTTACTTTTTAAGACAATCAATGGTACATTGCATAAAAGCACACGAATCTAACCCAGTAACTTCCGAAACTTGAATTCACATATTATCATTTTTTTTCAACTGAGCAGTTTCCTCCTGTACTTCTATAGTTCATTCAAATTCAGGGGCAGCATCTCGCAAGAATTAGGTGCCAATATGTAAATAACCTGAATACCAGCCATTTACATGCATGTGTGCACACACTCATGTAAATGTCAATATTCCAGCTACATGCTATTCTATAAAATGTCATGTCGTTTGCACTGGGTGTCACATGGGTGGGGTACATATTTATGCATTTAGATGATGCGTATTCTTTGGCAATTTAGGCGCAGTCAATTACACCAGCTCTAAAGTTGGTAGAAGTGACTAGGCATTTGACATGTTATGCTGATATATATATATTTTTAATTTTAGTCAATTTTGAATCTGATTGAACAA